>NC_138550.1:20732235-21321235 GCF_964273705.1 Natrix helvetica
GAGCAAGTATGCAGTTTTAAGTTTTTGGGTGTTATCATAAGAGGACTTGACCCGTGGAGCTCACATTGTAGCACTGGTCAAAAGGGCCCAGCAGAGATTATACTACCTGAAACAATTAAATAATTGTTGGTGACTTTCTACCGTTGCACCATAGAGAGTATTTTAACTTACAGCACCTGTGTATGGTTTGCCAATTGCACAGTGGCAGATAGGACAGCTCTCCAGAGGGTTAACATCATTGCCCAGAGCAGCATTGGTTGCCTTCTCCCTTCTTTGGAAGAACTTTATAGCTCCCTCTGCCTTAAGAAAGTTCAAAACATTCTTAAAAATCCATCTCATCCTGGGCACCCTTTTTTTTGAACTATTACCATCTGGCAGACGGTACAGGACAATAAAAACAAGGACAAATCGGCTGAAAAACAGCTTCTATCCCAGAGCAATAGCTATATTGAATTCTACTGTATATTGTAATACGAATGCAGTATCATACAACTGAAATTCCATTCAATTGTTTATTATGTGAAGGCTGTGTGTTTTTGTTTTATTTTTATAGTTTTCTTATGTATGATGTACACTGAAGATGGCATTTGATTTCGTTGTACGAGGTGCAATGACAATAAAGTATACTATTGAAATTATTCAGATCTGAAAATGTTCCAAAATCAGGAACAAGTCTTCTGGTAAAAAAGAACCTATTGGAGTTCACTCATGAGCAATTGTTTCTGAACAGTATAACTATTATCACAATCTGTTTATAAGTACTCAGTTATGAATGGCCATGCTTTAAAGGGTTCTTCACCAATTTGTGACTTTAATTTGATTTCAAATTTAACCGATAAGGCTAAAATTCTGCTTTCCGTTTTCTATTCTTCTGAGAGTATTTAATGTCCTACAGTCCTAATCTCATTAGCATGCTGGACATTTGAAAGTCAATTTTACTTGAAACAGGCCAAGCCCAAAGTGGAAAGTTACCAATATAATTAAACCAATCCTTTGAGACATGACACTTGCTAAAAGAATCTCTTCAAAACTGCAATGTGACAAAACAAGAAATTGGAACATACATATAGCATATTTATAAACAGGTAGCGAAATAGATTACTCAAGCAACATGGAATATAATTAGCTCTTGCACAAATATTTGAAAATGCCCTTTGAAATTCACATAAAATAAGAAACCTCAACTGAGTAACAATTTAAAAGATTAGGAACTTTGGATTTTTTCCCTAATGTTTTCATTTTCATGTTTAAAACATATTTGTTTCTTTCCATGTTTTAGTTTTAGCAGGTTAACTACAGAATCAAACTTCTTGCCATTATGTCAACAGAAGATGAATATGAAAAAAAAACTTAAAGCTGCTATATTATGAAATGAATATTACTTTGACTCATTAGACATGTTAGCCATTAGTTGTACTTTACTTTTATTATATTTAATGCAGGATTATATTATGTTTATAAAAAGATGGAGTTGAAATAGTAACTTCTCTACTACATGATGGACCAAATCCAAGTATTACTGAATTTATGTTTAATGAGTAATGTGTTTATTTTTGCCACCAGTTCTCTCTTGATAAATTCTTCCCTCCACTCCACAAACTTGGTTATACAGGAAAAGTAACATTAGATCCAATGTTCACAGCATATGGTGGTCCCTTATCAGTAACTAGCCTGATCTCACACTAGCTAGCCTGTTCCAGATTAGCAAAGAATAACTATGTATTGTCCCCAGCTGTGGGTCTAGACTTTCCAACACTTCTACCTGACAAAGCTCAAAGGCAACATATAGAAAACTATTAAAATATATAGTACAATCCTATCTATTAATCAATCTTATTGATCAATCACTAGATCAATGAAACTCCTGTTGGATGTCTTAATGAGTTCCATAAGATTTATTTCTAACTGCAATATTATACTTAGCTTGTAGTTAAGTTCCACATATTTTTGAATAACTATGTATAAGGTTATACTATAAGACTAGGTCTGCATATCATACTAAGCCATGATGTGGTTTTATTGAATAGTGATTTAGTGTAATCGATGGACCCAGTCATTCTTTGTAAACTATTATTTATGGCTTAATGCTTTACATACAATGCCAATGGTGTCTTATTCAACAAATCCAGTTAAACAAACCCAAACTCAATGTAATATGTATGCCAGATTTTAAGTCATCTATTGTAGACTGAAGAAGTCAGGAGGAGAATAGAGATCATACATACCCCAACAAGTCTCCATGTTTCACTAATAATAGCATACTGAAGTCGGTTCAGAATAAACCCATCTATCTCTCTTGTTAATTTAACTGGTGATTGTCCTACATTCTTCATCAAAGCGTAGGTTTTCTCCATTGTAGAAGGATCTGTTTCTGGATGAGGAACTAATTCAACAAGTGGCACATAATATGGTGGATTTACCTTAACACCACCATTGAGAGAGGGGAGGGAGGGAGGGAGGGAGGGAGGGAGGGAGGGAGGGAGGGAGAGAGAGAGAGAGAGAGAGAGAGAGAGAGTGAGTGTTAATACCGTGTTTCCCCGAAATAAGACATGCCAGGCTAATAAGCCCAATCGGGCTTTTCAGAGCATGCGCCATAATAAGCCCTCCCCTGAAAATAAGCCCGCCCCCAACTATTTAAGCGCATGAGCAACCGGTCCCCACTATTACCACTGTACCGGTACAGCTTGCGGGGCAAAAAGAGGGATCGCTGCAGAAACAGCGGCAGGCAAAGCAAAGTGCTTCCACCTCCCGCCCTTCCCTCCCACGCAAAAAGAGCCTGCCGCAAAAGCAACGGCAGGCTAGCAACACGATCACCCCCTCCCACCTGTTCATTCTCGCGCAAAAAACACTGCCCACCCCAATGGTAAACTCGTGAGGTTTTTTTACAAGGGGATTCAATGGGTGAGGAATGCAACGGACCTGGAAAGGTAAGAGGTGCGCCTCGCTTCTCCCACCCCCACCTGCCACCCCTCGCTAAAGGGATGGCGGGGAAGGGAACCAGGCAGGCTGCCTTTACCATTGGGGCGAGATGGGTGGTTTTGGGCCAGGCACACCTCTTACCTTTCCAGCTTCATCCTGTTCCTCGCCATTGTGTTCAGGGAAGCCCCTGGTAAAAAAACCATTTCTTGTGACTTCAAGAAGTTTGATTGAACTCGCAAGAAGGTTTTTTTTAACCAGCCACTTCCCTGAGCACAATGGTGAGGAACGCAACAAAGCTGGAAAGGTAAAAGGTGCGCCTTGCTTCTCACCTGCCCCAGAAAATAATAAGCCTTCCCCTATAATAAGCCCAAGGCCATATTTCATGGGGAAAAAGAAAATAAAATCCTGTCTTATTTTTGGGCAAACACTCTACAACTCTACAGTAATTTTAAAGCCAAAGGGCAACATGATCTGATCATAACAAAATCATCTTATCCTCATCAGAATCTGGCTCCCCGAAGCCTAGTGTATTAAGATGAATATAAAGGACAACGAAGCAGACTACAGGGTGAATCTCCATGATGCATTCTGACAATTATTTTAACAAACTTTAATCAAATGTTAAACGTTCCTCATGACAATGTTGCTGCTCTCTATGCTTATTATAATTCAGTTGGGTGCCATTCTTTTAAATAATTAAATTTATTAAATAATAGTAAATAATACTACTATTATTCCTTCCTAGTACCTATCTCTTCCCACTTATGACTATAACCATATTGCTTTTATCTTTAAAATGTATATTGTTTTGTTTCCTAGTATAATTTGATTGCTTATTAGTAAACTATGACTTACACTAAGTGTTGTATCTTATGATTCTTGATGAATGTATTCTATTTTGTTTTTCTTTATGTACACTGAGAGCATATGCACCAAAGACAAATTCCTTGTGCGTCCACTCATGCTTGGCCAATAAAGAATTCTATTCTATTCTATTCTATTCTTATTCTATTCTTTGATCATATCTCCAGGGCAGTTTGTAAAACTGTTGTCACCACATATTTAATGTGAGGCTTCACTTTTTGCATTTCAGAATGACAGCCTCTTGAAAATTTCCCATGTCACATGCAAAAATTTCATGAAAGATATATAAATCTCTTTCCTTTGACTTCCCATTTAGGCTTAAAAAACATATCTCCAAAATACCTTGAGATACTTACAGGATGCGCAACTATACACTGCTTCACATGCTTCAGTCCAGTGAATAATTTTGTAGGCAACAGAGTCGAGGTTGAACTAGCCAGAATAGTATCATTATTGACTATCAGATCTAACTGAGAAAAAATCTTCTTTTTCAGTTCTACATTCTCAGGAATACACTCCTAGAATACAAAATAGGTATATTAAAATGTATAACGGGAGCCTTTGACAAATATTTCAATACAATTAGATGCTTTTGGAACACAAGCTATGCAGTGCTTCAAAATGTTTATTAGTTTGTCCTGTAATTTATTTCACTAGTGTTGTTGACATATTGTAATACATCCTGTTACTTTTGAAACAAAAACCTTTGCTTTTCTCCTAATTGCTGGATCATTCTGCAAAGGAAATATTACTTTCAAACACTTCTGTAACAAAGACACAGGGTTGGAGAGCTGGGAGGATATTTGTACACACGAATAAAAGAGTAGCATTGAGTAGTGTTTTTATGAAATTCTCCACCTGAAACCCAAAGCCATTATCGCCAGATCTGGCGATAATCACTCAGGGGAAGCTGAATATTCTCAGAAATTCAAACCGACAAAAATTATGCAAAGTCACTGAACAGGAGCAGCATTTGCAAAGAATGTCTCTGTTGGAAAGACGATTGTATTCAATTTGTTGGACTGACTGGAATAGAAGTCCTTGTCCTCAGGGATGGTTTTATGTTCTTTTGTGAGACTGACTCGCTGAAGAACTCAATTAAGTTCTAATCTGCTGTTAATCATGGGATGCATAATGCATTAAAAGTTACAAAACTGTAAAACCTATTCACAAATGGAAAAGGCACAGTTTTAACAGCTGGATCCTCACAAGGGTAACTTTATGGGACTCTAATAGAGTCTTGCCCATTTCTGTACTGACAAGGATTATATTTCTCCTTTGTACAGAAACCCTTCATTTCAGAGCTCTAAAGGTAAAGGTCCCCTCACACATATGTTCTAGTTGTTCCTGACTCTGGGGGGTGTGTGTGTGCTCATCTCCGTTTCAAAGCCGAAGAGCCAGCGCTGTCCAAAGATGTCTCTGTGGTCATGTGGCCAGCATGACTAAATGCCAAAGGTGCACGGAACGCTATTACCTTCCCACCAAAGGTGGTTCCTATTTTTCTACTTGCATTTTTTACATGCTTTTGAACTGCTAGGTTGGCAGAAGCTGGGACAAGTAACCGGAGCTCACTCCATTACGCGGCACTAGGGATTTGAATTGCTTAACTGCCAACCTTCTGATTGACAAGCTCAGCATCTTAGCCACTGAGCCACCACGTCTTCAGAGCTCTAACTGACCTCTAAAATGTCAGTAGGGATCCTGTCAGTAGCAACCTTTCAATTTTAACAGAATCTTGCTAAAACATTCCTTGTAACATTCCTAATTAGGACATATTGATTCTTGTAACAATAGCTGTGGAAATTATTGGTCTTTCACTTCTATATTAAAACTCTATATACAGCCACTTTATTATGAAAAAGTATGCAATTTAGAACAAATCATATACCAAAGTCATAAATATACCATGATTCTAAAAACCACAATGAAAGTTGCAGGGCTCTGAATTATTTTTCATACATGCACCCACCCAGATAGGTCTAACCTAAATGGATTTGTTTTGGTCTTCACAAATACTTTTTGTGAAGTACCCATCAAAATAATTTTACCGGCTGTAGTTTTTAGATATATACTGGATCTCATCTGAGTAGTTGTTCAAAATGTCTTATTAAAAGGAAAAGGTTTTAACCAATTTTAACCAAAGGTTAAAATTTATTTTAGGTACACTTAACTCCATTCCAAACTGGTTCAAAAGCAATGCAAAGGCTAAGAGAATAGAAAACTATTGATTATTGATTGGACACATGTTTCTTCTTAATATATTCTGTGTAAGAGTTGTCACAACTTGATATCAACTAAGTATTCCAATTTGATTTCAAATAAAGGTACAATCTATATGGTGTATATTCACATAATTTTAAAAAATAATTAAATATTACACAAAATGATTACATTAAATTAAGTTCTTTTAACAGAAAGTATGGGAAGAGATTTACATCTGCTAAGTTTGCTGAGAATTCTTTTATAGCATTTCAGCCATTTACCAGGAACTGAATGTAAAAATAATCTATAGATAAAACAATTCTTTAAAACGAATTAATCAAGATTTCCAAACTAGGGAATACATAAATCACTTATCTCAGTTGAATATTTTGGAGGAAATTGGAGAAATATATAATATACTCTAGTAGTAATAAGATTTTTTTTAAAAAAATGCATTGTTCCCCAGACAATAAACATGAAACATGATTATTACATGAGATTTAATCTTTGTTTTAGTGGTGATGGTCATAATTGCCAAATTTACTTTTGTAAAACTACAGAAAAATTGAAGTTTAGTAGCAAAACTTTAGCCAGAGTGACAAACTGGGAACTGTAATACTAAAACTGTTTTATTGTCTAGAATAAAAAATAAATTTGTTTACGATTAAATGATATTTTAAAAATATTATTCTATACTTTTCTCTCCATAGAAATAGCAACTGCTGATTAAAAATCACAGTTCCAATGGATAACTTCTTTTTTTTTAGACAACTAGAATGTATTTAGAAAAAGTATTTTCAAATTTTTCGGAAGTCATGAGTTTTGAAGAACCCCGATTTTATAAAGAAAATATATTGGCCAAATGTAATGAAGCCAACGGCACCTGTTGAATCATCAATGTTTCCTTAAAAATAACAAAGACATATGTATTATCTTATAAAATCTACCTGGGTATTACTGTGCTGAAGTACACTGCTTTTTGGGATGTGGCATTATTTTTCATCCAAGTTATAAAGAAATTTTATCTTATTCAAACTGGCTGGTGATCTTGTGGATTATTTCATTCTTTGTCTTCCAAGTAGCACATGGTTTGTTTTATTGGCTCTAATTGTCTGCTTTGCAGAAGCCAGAGACAAATACTGCATGCAAGATATTTACTCGGGGTTCTCTCTGGCACACAATTACCTTGATTTTAAGGGTTTAATCTTTAAGGGGTAATGAGGGAAAGGTCACAGCCTGAAGTGTAAATTTTTCCATGGGATTCTAAAGTAACTCTTTAAATACATATTCTTTAACCTTATTTATACTCTGAAGATTTTTTCCCCTCTGTTGTGTGTAATAATTCTACAGAATTTCTTTTATTGAAGTTGAGATTTTCTATTCTTTGGTTTTCATGACTTATTCTCTGGAAA
The DNA here is from genome assembly GCF_964273705.1 of Natrix helvetica. NCBI lineage: Eukaryota > Metazoa > Chordata > Lepidosauria > Squamata > Natricidae > Natrix > Natrix helvetica. Next base: position 20,739,633 of record NC_138550.1, read on the forward strand.
CAAATAATGGGAGAGGGGGTAAGTAAGACACCCCTGGAAGGTCTGTGTGTGTGTCTGTGTGTGTGTGTTCCAGCATAACTCTGGGCCATTAAGGAGAGCAAGTGCGGCGTCCTAGAGCGCCAATTGTTTGTGATGTCATGGGAGGGGGAAGGGAGAGCCTAGGCTGTCAAGGAGAGCGAGTGGGGCATCCTAGAGAGGCAATTGCTTGTGATGTCAGTTCCTTAGCAGCTTCCTCTGGAAAGCCAGCCGAGATATTCACACTCCAGTGGACCAATGGTGAAGCCCTTGATGGATTTGGGGCAAAGTGCCAGGATCGAAGACAGGAAGGGAAAGAGGAGCACATGGGAGGAGGAAGGGAGAGGACAGGGATGATGGGCATGGGAGTAGGGGAACCCCTCTCAATGGCTCCCTGTCAGACAAACACTTCGATGTCTATAAATACCCGGGCAACACCGGATTATCAGCTAGTCTATAAATAAATCCAGCCAACTGGCTTGTTTAGCAAATCACAATCCAATGTCAGCTTCATGTGGTTTGTGAATCTAGCCTCTCACTGAAAGGGGGGGGAAGGAAGCAAGATATTCGTGTTCAAGATATTCAGCACAAATTATTACCAAATAGTGATTCTCAGTCTTTAAAGAGATTTTTGCACTATTGTAATGTCTTTCCCCCATGTCACAGGAGCTTGACAATGCTGCACACAGCGTACTGATATAGGAATGTGAGCCTAATGTCAAATGTGCAAGAGACAGGATTCATTTGCTACATCCACATGTAGTGAATGCTGGAGAGAGCTTTAAAGTGCAAGTTAAAGAAATATAACTACCTGGAGAAGGAATCATTCGTTAATAAAGAATGAATCCTTCCAATAAAACTTTAATAAATATACCAAAATGCAACATAGCTGACAACTGCTGAGTACAATGTAGATATAATGATTAAGGAGAAAATTGGGAATTTGATTCTTCTTCAGCTAACCATCAAAAAGCATATCTATGGTAGCCCTCCTCAACAAAGAGCAACCATAGATGTTTTGAGATTAGAGTCCCCATCCTAGCTAGGCAGTTTGGCCAGAATTAATTCTGGGGATGAGGGTAGCTATAGGAAGGGACCAGAGAGGAGACGTTGACCTAAAATATATCAGAACTTCAGAAATGTGTCTCATTTAATGACTGTCCATAGGATCCGTTGGTTTCTTATTACAGAAACATAAATAGCATACTGTATTTTTGGAGTATAAGATGCTCCGGAATCTAAGACGCACCTTAATTTTTGGGAGGAAAATAAGAAGAAAAAAAAAATCCTGCTGAATCAGTTACTTGTGTAGGATTTCTGAATGTGATTGCTGCTGCAAACTCTGACCAGCTAGGTCAGCTTCAACACTTATTGCAGCCTGATTCAGCACAGCTGATTAGCAGGTAGATCGGACTGCCAGAATACCTCCAATCAGCTGTTCCAGGCTGCAGCGATTGCCAGAGACTATTGCTGCCTCCATGCCTCCCGTTTTTGGCCTCTGGTGGGCGTGCGTGGGGCTACATTCGGTGTATAAAATGCATCCAAATTTTCACCCTCTTTTTTGGGGGGGGGAAGGTGCATCTTTTACTCCAAAAAATACAGTCATTCTTTATTTCATTGGTTCCTGTTGGATTACTGCAGTAGTCCATTGGATGGATCACCGAATGATTTTGTCATTTTTTCCCCATGAAATCCTATTCATTTCAATCAAAGACATTAAGGCCAAGTTTTTACATCACACTGATAGTAAAACGGAGTAGGTTTAACTGGTTTGTACCAGAAGTTACCGTATTTTTCGCCCTATAAGACGCACTTTTTTACTCCAAAAAAGAGGGTGAAAATCTGGTTGCGTCTTATAGGCCGGAATGTAGCCACCTGGGCAGTGGTGGGTTTCTGCTGGTTGGTCAATGAACCTGGAAGCTCCGCCCCTGTAACTCACTCGAAAGTACATGGCATTTTTTTGCATCGGGGCTTCTTTTTAAGCAGGATCTTTAAGCAGGCGATCTTTAAGGGAGAGATTCTCTCTCTTCCTTCCCCCCCCCCTTTCTCTCCCCCCTTTCCTTCCTCCTCCTTTTCCTCTTTCCCAGTTTTTCAGGCTGAGCCATTGGGGGACTTCAGAGGGAGAGAGAGACGGATTGAAGGGTGCAAAGAGATGGGGGCCTCCCATTTTGAGAAGCCTCCCTTAGCAAAAGATCCCCGAGAGGAGGAACTGGAGGATTCCCCACCCCACTCAGTGCTGTTTTCAATGGGAGGATTCCCTACCTCACTTTTTCCTTCCCAAAAGATCCCTGAGAGGAGGAAAGCAAGGATTCCACACCCCACTCAGCGCTGTTTTCAATGGGAGGATTCCCCACCTCACTTTTTCCTTCCCAAAAGATCCCTGAGAGGAGGAAAGCAAGGATTCCCCACCCCACTCAGCGCTGTTTTCAATGGGAGGATTCCCCACCTCACTTTTTCCTTCCCAAAAGATCCCTGAGAGGAGGAAAGCAAGGATTCCCCACCCCACTCAGCGCTGTTTTCAATGGGAGGCTTTTCCCCCTCTCAGCTCTTTCACTTCCCAAAAGATCTCTGAGAGGGGGAAAGGGAGGATTCCCCACCTCACTCAGCGCTGTTTTCAATGGGAGGCTTTCCCCTCTCTCAGCTCTTTCACTTCCCAAAAGATCTCTGAGAGGGGGAAAGGGAGGATCCCCCACCCCACTCTGGCTCGGAGCCCATCTGCGGGGGGGGGGAGGGATCCCCCTCGCGTTCCTCATCTTCCCAGATGGGCTGGTAAGGGGACAGAAAAGGTTGTTCTCCAGTTGGGACGGAGAGAGGGACAGACAGACAGAGACACACACAGAGAGAGAGAGAGACACACACACACACACAGAGTGAGTGATTGAGTGAGTGACAGACAGACAGACACACACACGTACACACAGAGTGACAGACAGAGAGGAAGGGAGGAGAGAGAAACACAGAGAGAGAGAGAGAGGGAGGGAGGGAGAGTGAGAGACAGACAGACACACACACACATACAGAGTGACAGATGGAGGAGGGAGGAGAGAGAGAGACAGAGATACAGAGACAGACAGACAGACACACAGAAAGAATGACAGAGAGAGACAGAGAGGGGGGAGGGAGAGAGAGACAAAGAGCTACACAGAGAGAGAGAGAGAGACAGACAGACACACAGAGAAACAGAAAGAGAGAGAAAGAGAAAGAAAGGTAGAAAGAATGAAAAAAGAAAAGAAAAAAAAAGAAAGTGGGAGAGAGAGATGAAAGAAACAAACAAAGAAAGAAAACTTATGACCACAATTGAGCCCAAAATTGAGTGGCAATTGAGCCCAAAAATCTTTTTTTTCTAGATTTTCCTCCTTTAAAGTTGGGTGCGTCTTATATTCCGGAGCATCTTATAGGGCGAAAAATACGGTAACTGCTCCCATTGTTTAAAAAGCCAAGTAAACCAAAAAGAGATTTAGCAGGTGGTAGTACTGGTCAACATTGCCTGAACTGAGAACATAACCAGCATTGGGTCTGCTTAGGATTTAAATGAGAAATCTCTAGGGAATCCCAGAACTAGATACCTGACTGGGAAATAGAAAAAAAAAATCCTGGAAGATGGGAAAGGCAGCAAAATAAGTAACTTGGACATATGCATGGTGCCTTTATGAAAAGAAGGGGGAAGGAAAGAGAAGACTGTATAAAATCAAGATATTTTGCTATGGTATAGAAATCTCTCTCTCTCTCTCTCTCTCTCTCTCTCCCTCCCTCCCTCTCCCTATCTCTCTCTATGCCATGCACGCCGTGCGTCTGCGCGGAAGCCCCAAAAACTTCAAATACTGGTAAGGAGCACGGGCGGGCAGGCCCTCTGGAGCACCGTACTGGAACGGTACCTGGTGCTCCCGGCAGACACGGGTACACCCAGCACTGATTACATTGAACACGTTTTAAAATTAAGCCTTGGTTCTAAGCCTAAGAAGTATTCCAAAAGCAAATGAGAATTGCCACTTGTTGAATAACCTTGCAATCATTTTCTGAATACCTTTAGCACATTGCCCCCTCTAGCGGCACATGTCCTCAACACAGCTCTCTATTGTTTTTTAAATAGCTGCCTGTCTCACATAGACAATGCAGGGTGGTTTGCAATATGTAAAATATGCCAGGAGACAGTCCTATCACATCAAATCTGGCTCGGGCACAAAACCGGGTCTTCAGAGCATTACAAAGAGCCAGCACGGTTGGAGGCAATCTGATTTCAGGAGGGACGATGCTGACTTTTAGATAGAAAGTTTAGATAAAGATGGACCCAACCATGCTAGTCTTTTGAGAAGGTCCTAAAGCAGAGGTGGGTTTCTAACGGTTCGGACCAGTTCTCCTGAACTGGTAGCTCTGCCGCCAAGCAGAGAGCAAACCGGTTCTTTGTTGCTTTGAAAGTGGGCCGGCTGGCCCACCTGCGGGTTATGCTTACCTTTATTTTAGCTTCTGAAGCCCAGCTGATCAGGGGCGGCAGATTAAATTGCCGCTCCTCAGCTGTTTAACTTGCTTTCTGGGCAAGTTTTTTTTTAAGTGCGCGCACACACACGCTCAGTGAACCAGTAGGAATGATGGTAGGAACCCACCACTGCCCTAAAGTCCTAGCTCTGGATCACCCGGGTGTGTGAACGGATTTGTTTTTGGTTGTGTTAGTGATTATGAGAATGATATTTTCTTGGCTGCTATCTATTTTAATGTTTGTATTTCTGTTGTTGTTTTTATTTAATTTAGTTTTGTTCATCACACAGAATTACTTGTTGAGATGGGCAGGTGTACATTTTGAATGTATGTATGTATGTATCGGGGTGGGTTCTGGCAGGCACTACTGCCAGTTCGCTCGTGTGCACGCTTCACACGTGGGCGCGCAAGTGCAGTGCAATTAAAATTGTTCTGCGCATGCGCAGAACTGAAAAACAAGATAGCAGTACCAATGGCGCTGCCCGGGAAACCAGTTTGGGGGAATGGCACACCCAGGCCGCCAAACCACTACCGGTTTGGGCAAAAGCATGCATTTGACAAACGTCTATTCAATCAAGGTCCTGTATATGTCTACTTTAGGACTGTGCTTTGATTTGGTTTAATAGCTTAAACTTTTCTTTTCTGCATTTTGAGTAAAAGATTCTATATTGTATGACCGTCACAATTTACCACAATTTGCCATGCTGGGCAGGCTCCATTAAGCCAAGGACTATCTTTAACTGAAACAGTTCAAATGAACGGAACGGTTATCAATGTTTTGCAGCATATGCAAAAGGTAGATTAACTCACAAAGTCTCTTTCATGGGAATTCCACTGGATAATCATCTACTCACCTGGACATAAATGGCATCTTTGACAGCTTCTTTTAAATCTGTGCAACCGCTAATGAGAGCGATCTGTCGGTCAGCTTTGAGGGAACCTTTCAGCATTCCAGCTGTTTCGAGTTCTTTCATTTGTTCACTATTTGGAACATAAAGTGAACATTGGGATTATTCCTTAAAAGCACTTCCAGAGATACATTGGGTTTAAGCACATGTTACAGTCTTTAAATGCTTCTCTGATGTTAATATCAAATTCCAACTTTTGCAGATGACTAAGGCTACCTCCATGTAACAAGGTATAAGGCAGATTATACTGCAGCATTTCTCAACACAGCATCACTCAGTTGTGTAGGATACAACTTCCAGCATTCCCACTCACCACAGAAAACCAATTTCGTTGTATTTAAGTACAATGACAATAAAGATTATACTTATAAATAAATTTAAACCTTGAGGAAAGTGTGAGATAACTAATGATAGCCAGTTTCAAAAATCCCTTGGAAGCTCTAAAACTTCAAATAAACTTTATTAAAAGAAATGCCCTTTTTTCCAATAGATCTGCATGAATCCCCCTATTATCAATCAATGGGATCCACTGGAATGCCTGCTGGAAGTAAACTTTGATACCAGATTGCCAACTAGTAAATTGCTGAGGTCAAAGTCAAGTGTTTGATGATGGGGAAAAAAATCTAAAGAGGATGGTAATTGAAGTTTCTAGACATGTAGACAGCATGTATCTGAACCTTTTTATTTCTGCATAGATTTTCTAAGTATAATCTGCTGCTATTTCCCCTAAAATGGGGAAATGTTTTCCTGTTTTGTTTTGTGCAAAATATAGTAGCATTTGCAACGACTGACCAGCAGATGGCCCTCAAACATACCTGCAGTAGATGAAGACTTATACATCTAAACACCATTTGTAACTGGAAAAGGTAAGTGACAGCATAACCAACCTTATCCCTTATTTATTTTAAAATATATTGAAATTATATTTCAAGTTTGTTTTCCACTTCAAGTTTATTTCAAGTTTTTCAACATCTGTTCACAAAGTATTTTCTTTTTAGTTTGACTACAGCATTTTTTTCTCCCCATAAAAAAAAAAAGCATTAATAACTTATTGAAGGAACCAACAACACTCAAGCGCATTGCTATTCAAGTTCAAGTACAACTTCCAAGATACTGTCTCCAGCTGTAAACAGAACAGAAAACCATTGCAGCCCTCAATTTCTCAAAATGTGTTGAGATTAATACTAGGTAGCCTTTAGTGAGACAACAAGTCTTGGGAAAGAGAGAGGGAGGGAGCTTTAGGGAAATAAACTGTTCTATAGCTTCCCAGTAATTGATCTAAACCCAGCTGGCATAGTGTTACATTTAAAGTTTTTATTGCTTCAAATAACAGCGCATGATTAAACGGAGGAAGTTCAAGGCATATTTTTCTTCAATTTGCATAATTAAAAATCACTGCACTAGCCTATGAGAAATTATAAGAAGCATAATTGTTTAAAAATTAGGTAGTTTTATTTGTTTGTTTGTTGTATCCTTTATTACTTTTACAAATAACTCAAGATGGTGAACGTACCCAACACCGTTCCTCCTCCTATTTTCCCTACAACAATCCTTTACAGATTAACAGAGTTGGAAGGGACATTATAGGTCAGTGATGGCGAACCTATGGCACGTGTGCCACAGATGGCACACGGAACCATTTGTCAGGGCACACGAGGCCTGAAGCCTTTGGAGCGCTCCAAACGATCCTCCGAGCCGGAAGGTTGTTTTGAGCGCTCTGAAGGCTTCAGTGACCATCCGGAGGCTTCCCTGACGCCTCCGCGGGGGCGGGGGAGGCTGTTTTCACCCTCCCCAGGCTCCTATAAAGCCTCTGGAGCCTGGGGAGGGCGAAAAAAGCATGTGAAAATGGGGGGTCGCGCCTGTAGTGCGTGCATGCGCACCTGGGGGGTCACGCATTGCATTATGGGTGCTTCACGCCCGCACACGACCTGCGCTCCCCCCACTTATGGCACACGAGCCAAAAAAGGTTCACCATCGCTGTTATAGGTAATCTAATCCAACCCCCCGCCCAAGCAGGAGACCCTATAACTGTGATGGCGAACCTATGGTACGCATGCCACAGGTAGTACACCGAGCCATTTCTCAGGGCACACAAGGCATTGCCTTGTCAGCTGCAGCGCGCATGCGTGTGCTGGCCAGCTGACTTTGGCTTTCTTTTGAGGCCATTTTTCGCCTTCCTGAAGGCTCTGGAAGTCACTTCCGGTTTGCTCGTAGGGTCGTCTTTTTGTGGCACCAGTGGTGCCGCCATCTTGTTTTTCTTGTTTATCAGTTCTGCGCATGCGCAGAACAATTTTAATTGCACTGCACCTCCGCGCCCGCATGTGAAGCGTGCACACGAGCGAACCGGCAGTAGGGCCTGCCAGAACCCACCCCTGATACATACATACATTCATTCAAATTGTACACCTGCCCATCTCAATAAGTAATTCTGTGTGATGAACAAAACTAAATTAAATAAAAACAACTACAGAAATACAAACATTAAAATAGATAGCAGCCAAGAAAATATCATTCTCATAATCACTAACACAACCAAACACAAATCGGTTCACACACTCGGTGGGGATCCAGAGCCAGGACTTTAGGGCAGTGGTGGGTTCCTACCGGCATTCCTGCTGATTCGTTTCACGCATGCGTGGGCACTTTAAAAAATTGGCAGTCCAATTTCTTCTTGAAAGCCTTCAGTGACGAAGCTCCCACAACTTGCGAAGGCAAGCTGTCCCATTGGTTGATTGTTCTCACTGTCAGAAATATTATCCTTATTTCTAAGTTAAATCTCTCCTTGATCAGTTTTCACCCATTATTCCTTGTCTGGCCTTAGGTGCCTTGGAAAATAGCTTGACCCCTTCCTCTCTGTGGCAGCCCCACAAATATTGGAACACTGTTGTCATGTCTCCCCTGGTCCTTCTCTTCACTAGACTAGCCAAGCCCAGTTCCTGTAACTGTTCTTCATATGTTTTAGCCTCCAGACCTCTAATCATCTTCGTTGCTCTTTTCTGCACTTTTTTCAATCCTATGAGGTGGGATGGAGTTGGATGTACTAGGAGTGAGTGAACTGCCCAAATTTACACAGTCAGCTTTCATGCGTAAGGTAGAGTAGAAATAACAGTCTCCTAAGGTCAGCACCAGTGGTAGGTTGCAGGCGCTACGCCCCGGTACGGGCGTACCGGAGGGCCTGCCCGCTCACCCTCCTTACCTATATTTGAGCTGTTTGGTGCTTCCGCACACGCAGCGTACAGCGGCTGTGCAACGCTCCGCTGACCAGCTGGAGCGTTGCCGAGGTGTCGCAGGAGGTAAGGATGCATGCCCGTGCTGTGTGTGTGTGCCGCGTGCATTCATGTGGTGGACACCGGGTCCTGTTGCACCATACCGGTTGCAACGGGATCTGGAACCCACCACTGGTCAGCACCTTAACCACTACACTAAACTGGCTCTCTAGTGATTCAGTCAAGACAACAGATTATTAACAGTAAAATCAAATGGAATTATTCAATTATTTTTCGGTGAAAATAGGATATCCGTTTCACCAGGCACTTGTGAAGAACTGTATAAAGAGGTAGGATTGATGCTTAAGACTAATAAAACATAGTCAAGCATTAACTGAATTTGAATAAAGTTAAATCTATATGCCAGGATACTAAAGGAACGGATTATCTGATTTAACCTTTATGTATCAATTGTTGACAAATTTTGGAAAACCAACAAATGTCAGGCATCTTGAGGAGAGCCAATATTACCCTATTTTCAAAAAGGGGGAAAGGACAATCCAATCAATGTATCAGTGATACTTGGGAGACTAAACCTATCTCATTTTTTAGTTGAATATTTTCCTTGATAAGATTGTGAGAATGCTGTGAATATAATTTCACTTCAGCAAAGAATCTGATGAAGTAGGCCATGAGATTAATTCCCAAGATAGTCATGTGGGCTAAATGTATGACAACTTGATGGAAACACAGCTGGTTTGAAAATCGTTCCGTTTCAAAGCATCCCATTTACAAGCAAACAAAGCTTCGTATCCTTCTGGGTGAAAAGTGCGCAACGGAGCCAGGCGGAGGGAGAGGCACGGAGGGGAGGCCAGCATTCCCAATGCTACACCCACTCTGTCCCATTGTCTCTTGGCTTGTCCGCAGCTGTGCTGGGCAGGGACCCGCACAGGATGTTGGGATCATCTGCCTCCCCTCGCCCCTGTGCCTCTGCCTCAGCTGCCACACAAGCCTCTCACAAGCTTCCGTGATCCAGGTAGCCACACAGTACATCCAGATTGCCTGTCTCCCCATGCCTCCGCACTCAGACTTAACTGCACTGCGCCAAGGGGCTGGCGAGCTACAGCCGCTGCCAGACAGTCGCCTCCTGATGCTCACTGCCTCTTTTGCTGGCCATGCCTACCTCCTTGGGCTTATTTTTGGGGTAGAGCTTATATTAGGCCCATCCACCCCCTAAAAATAGGCTAGGGCTTATTTTCAGGGTGGATCTTATTTTCATGGAAACACAGTATACAAAAACACCAGCAATGAAGCTAATGAGATCATTCCTTTTCATCTAATAATCCTCTGCTCTAAAAAATGAGACTTCTCTCGAGTATTTTGTTTCAGAATATGATATGCCAAATAATACTGGAGTACATACAAAAGAGACATCATGTGCAAGTAGCTTATCTCCATGGCCACAAGGATTATAAATCAGTTTTTTACAATTCATTCTTGGTTGAGATTCTTAGGTAATGTTGAAATTGATCCTTGTTAATCTTAATGCAAATTGGGGATCACGCTAAAATTCCTGTTTGAAAAAATGTCTGTTCTTTGAAGATTTAAAAACCTTTGAGAAATTTTATAGGACTTATAAGTTTTAACATGTTCATCTGGAACACTGAATCGTTGAAAGCTGACTTTTTTTATATATATATAAAGAGTATATAATTATATACTCTGAGAATCTTTAATTGTAGAAATAATGTTGCTGTTCTTTCATTTTAGAAATCAATTATTTGTCATGTTAGCAATAATTTCGCTATATTCTGAATCATTCAGTTTTATAGAATTTAATAATTCTGTAATAATTCAACATCTTCAACATACAAGGATCAATTTCAAATTTAACAACTACAAAATCTTTGTTAAACTGAAACTTGATCTCTTTCTGCTTTAGAGATTTAAGGTTATGCTTTAGAAATTTCTGAAAACGTACATTGCAGTTTATTGGCTGATCAACCAAAGAGCAAAGTTTTAAAAATAATGATGTCATTATCAGGTTTGATAAGGAATTGGGAAGAAAAAAAGTATACATTTTTGTTGTATATTCATTAAGTTAAAGTCATTTAATATTCACATTTTGTGAATTCAAATTATTTATTTCAAAAACCACTGGAGACAATTATGTAAAGGTAATGATTCCCTTCGCACATATGTGCTAGTCGTTCCCGACTCTAAAGAGCGGTGCTCATCTCCGTTTCAAAGCGCAAGAATGTCTTTGCTGTCCAAAGACATTGTCCATGGTCATGCGGCCAGCATGACTAAATGCCAAAGGCGCACGGAACGCTGTTACCTTCCCACCAAAGGTGGTCCCTATTTTTCTACTTGCATTTTTCACATTCTTTCGAACTGCTAGGTTGGCAGAAGCTAGGACAAGTAACCGGAGCTCATTCCATTACGCAGCACTAGGGATTTGAACCGCTGAACTGCCAACCTTCTGATCAACAAGCTCAGCATCTTAGCCACTGAGCCACCGTGTCCCCATTAGACAATTAGAATGTTATAATTTGATATCTTGACAGAGCATGGTTTTTTGTTTTTGTTTTTTTGTAAAAATGTAGTTGTTTTCCCAGTTAAAGGCTGGGAAATATTAAAGATTGTTCAGTGCACTTGGAAGATTTGAGTTCGATTCTTTATGTAAAAAAGAGATACTCTGGAATACATCCAATCTAAAAATCTCTGGTGAATTTTTGTTATTACTTGGGCAAAAAATGGTATTTATCTTATTGTTAATGCTTTGACAAGAAAACATTTGAGGAACTGGAAAATAAATTTTGACTTCTAAAACTGGATTATCGTTATATTTTAAATTAAAAACTTTTTGATTTCTTAGTATATCCTTGATGTGCCAACAATTTTTGAAACTCCCAAGTTCATCTCAGTATCTCTTGTATAGTTCAACAGATTAAGGGAGGGATCTCAATCTTTTATATTAAACTAGCTGATAACCCGGCATTGCCCAGAGTTTATCATAATCCTATACTAGACAGGAAAAGCCTTATTTTGGCAACAATTAAATCAGTTACACATGTTTCCCTGTGCCCCCAGAAGCGTCAAGAAAAGTGATACCACCTTAATTTCTAATGTTGGATTTTTCCCCCTGAGGGAGCCCCCTTGTGGAGTACTGTGAAGGCATTACCATGACGACTCCACTGCGTTGCACAGTAGAAGCCATTTTACGGCAGTATGGTGAAAGCCATTGTAAGGCACAACAGGCTGTATCTTAGCAGAACACACACCCTGAGAGTTGTTAGGGGTGTCTTACCCCTCACAGTATTTGTTTCCAGAGGGTAAGTAATCTGTGTGCCAAGTTTGGTTGAAATTGCTCGAGGCGTTCCAGAGTTATGCTGGAACATACAAACACACAGCTGTTTTTATATAGATAGATATGCAAAATATTTTATACAGATAGTTTATCATATGGGCCTGCTTTTGATTTTCTAATTTTGGTATAATATTCACATTATTCTTTACATGATTTGGGGAGAAAAGTAGAATCAAAACATTAATGTTTACAATACCTTATCTGGACTTAGAGGAAGTTAGATGACTTACCCAATTTTTTTCAAGCTTTTTGTAACCTGTGCTTCCACAGTATCATAAAGCTTTACTTGAAAACCACCAGATGAAAAAACCATGGCCCAGCTGCTCCCAATGAGTCCACTAAGGAAGAAATTTTAAAAAAAGGTCAGTGTCCATTTTTATGGTTGTTAGCAAGGTCACTGTCAAACAGAACTGATGGAAAATGGTTGTAGATTTTCAATTTGAGTATTTCCTTGAAGGCAACAGCAATTTAAATATGAAACACATTATTTCTCACACATATTAACTGATTGTTCAGATCCAGTAGTGGAAGTTCAAAAACAAAATAAAACAGGACAGACATGTAACAAACAGATCCGCTCACAGTCAAGCTCTGAGGTAGCCATTCATCACTTATAGGAACTTCTAGAGTTACTTCTTTATTTCTTCTTTATTTATTTGTATCCTGCCTTTATTATTTTTATAAATAACTGAAGATCGCAAACATATCTAAAACTCCTTCCTTTTTCTATTTTCTCCACAATAATGACCTCAAGTAGATTGGGCTGAGATAGCGAAAGAATGAATGGCTGACCCAAAGTCACCTAACTGGCTTTCATGATTAAGGCGGGACTAGAACTCATGGTTGCCTGGTTTCTCGACTGATGCCTTAAGCACCCGGCTAAACCAAACTTCTATAACTGGATAACAAGACAGGTGACATATAAATTTAATAAATAAAATTATATTCAACTATTATATTCCACCATTGGAATATTACAATACTGATATAACAGTACTGATTTTATATCAGTTCAAGAATGGTTAGCTGATTCTAGAAGACACATTGAACTAGTAATGTGGAAATAGACATAAAAAACACCACTAGGCAAATGGTCTTGTACCAGAGACACATGAATATCATCTTAAAGACCTGTGTTCTGACAGACGAGCACAACTCGAAATGCACTGACGATGTCTCCTCGAATGGTGATGAAAGGTTTGCAACCAAGCTCGGAGCTCAAACCAACAGCCTAACTACTAACCCAAACGACTAATATTCAAACACATTTCAATATCATCTTATGCTTTGACATTCTGTGAAAGGCTAATTCTGCAAATTAGAGCCCAAAACCATTACCGAAGAGAAACCCCCCACAAATATTATTACTAAGAAACTCCTTTATGCACTCAGGACTACACATATGGCATGCATATAATTTGGATATTTTAAATAATTATTGAAAATATGAATTGCCTTTTATCAAGTCAGGACGACTATCTATTTAATCTGGCAGAAACTATTCACTTTCCTAGGCTTTTAACTGATATAACTGCTTAAGATAATTGCTTGAGTGACAACTGAAACTTAATTTTAAAACATTCATAATATAATCAGACATAATTCTATTGTTTCATGTTCTTCATGAGTCAGAAGTGATGTCATTGTATTTTCAAAGTATGTGGATACTCTGATTTGAAAGATCATAAAAGATGCCATGAACAGTGTTGGTTTTTTTCTATATATATATTTTAAATTTTCTTTTAATACAAACATTTCATCATTCATTGAACAGTATGTTGTCTGGGTTCAATTTTTTTGTGTCATAATAGTTAAAGCTTACCACCATATCCATTATATATATCTATTCTTATTTTAATGCTAATACTTAAAGCGTAACTTATCCATTGTTATCACATTTCTTAACTTATTTAACTTTATAATACAATACTTTCATATTTATTATCTAACCATTGATAAAATAGCTCCCATATATTATATGGGACAAAATATCTTTATATCTAACAATATTTCCCATATTGATAATATTAAGATGTATTAGTGCTTCCATGGTCGAAAACCAAACTGGTATCTTCAAGTAGTGTTTTTCTCTAATTTTCTCCAATACTAATAATAAAACATTTCTTATAAAATGTCTTTGACCATGACGATGTATCTTATTTTTCCCATACCATAAAAAAGGCATGCCAACCCAATTGCAAGTCATGTCCCTCCAATGTCAATAACTTTGTGTTTCTCAATAAGATCCATTCTTTCATCCATGTTAACACTTCTGCCTGGTAGTATAATTCCCAGTTTGCTAGTCTAACCCCTCTTCTGGTTCTTGCGTCTTGTAACATTTTAAAATTAATTCTTGCTTTCTTTCCCTGTCAAACAAATTTCCCTATTGTTTTATTAAGATTTTCAAAATATGTTTTTCCCAATGGTATGGGATCGTTTACTTGCAAATTTTTTCATCCCTCCAAATCTATCTCAACCATGGACAGCGTTGTGACATCTTTGGACTGATCAGGCCAAAATATGAGGATTCTTTTTCGTTATCGCTTAACGAGCCCAATAGGAGAAATTATGCTTTCAGTTATGTTTGCAAAAAATGAAAAGAAAAGTCTGAAATGTTTGGCCCCATGCATTCTGGTGACATCTGGGGTCATGTATCTAGTGCTCGGGGACAGAGAATACACACTTGTTGTGTTGGATTAAACATTTACATTATAGTTAACATTGAATTTTAAATTGTGGTTTAACATTGATCAAAGTTCTCCAATTTCTTCCCTACTATAATAGTAAGGGAGTATGATAAATATTCAAGTTCAAGGTTAAAGGTCTTGCTTACATAATGATAAAACTATAATTCATTTTAGCATTTACCAAGAATTAAATCACTAACATTCCATTTCCAGTCATACATGGTTAACAGTTCTTGGAGTTGCAATGCCAACACATTAGGGAATGCTACATTAGAGAAGGATGGTTGAATCACTTCTATAATATTTTAAATAACATCTATTTTAAAATGAAAAATGCTTGAATATAAAATTGCCAACTTGACAGAGTATTTACATAACTTCAGCCTTGCTTCAAAGCTCAGCTAAACTGCATATATAGTATTCGGAATATCTGTGTTTTAATGGACATAGCTACTGAATATATGCTGACATTGTGATTTCACCATCAACAAGTAGAAAATGGTTAACATGTTTTTAACCACTGTAATAAGTGCCAGTAGATGCATATCAATTGGACAAGATTTCCACTTTGTTGCAGAATGATTCTGTAGAAACAAAGACTAAATTGCTTTGAAGTCAACAAACTCTATGTACAGGCCTCTCTAGGGATTGATAAAACTAAGCACTGATTTCCCTATCCTAAACCTTGCTTGTCAGCAGGTAAGCTTTCCTGATTGGAGGATAAATAGGGGAAACCGGAATTAAGCAAGTTGTGTTCAGAAGATTCTGGGCAGACTCCCTTGTGATTGCTCTATCTAGACCAGGGGTGTCAAACTCAAGGCCCGCAGGCCGAATATGGCCCACAGGGTGCTTAGATCTGGCCCGTGGGGCCTCCCTGGAAAGAGCGAAGACCGGCCTGCGGTGCCTCTGCCATCAAAAATGGAGCTTGCTGGCAGAGCGACCATCCCAAGCTCCGTTTTCGCCGGCAGAGGGTTGCAGGAGGCTTTCCCAGCCGAAAACAGAGATTGGGAGTCTGTTTTCGCTGGAAGAGCACTTGGGTCACCATAGGCGCCCCTACCATGAGTGACATCAAGCTGGTCATGCCCACCCTGGCCACGCTCCCTGCCTCCCCGAGGTCAAACACAACTCTGATGCGTCCCTTGATGAAATAGAGTTTGATACCCCTGATCTAGACACTTATCTAGACTCTGCTCAAAAAAGATTAGGGGAGGGGGTTAATTGAGTAACCATGTGTGCCCAACATTCCAGCCAATGTTGAACAATTACAGCTGGAGCTTAGATTATGGGCTTTTTCTTTTGCTTGGAATAGCAGTTTGTTTTGATCTCCTTGCACTCTCATGGAAACCTCTGCAACATAGCTGGGATTGTGACATGTTCCAACATTTGCAAAACCTCTTCTCTCACCTGTCAATCTGATAGCCACCCTGCTTTTTAAGATCAATCAAAGATATTGTGCAATGAAAACGTTCGCTTTTCATAAATATGAAAAAATATACATAGTATATTTAGACTTCAGTAAGGCATTAAACCAAGTAGACTACAAGCTAGTAAGCTAGAAAAAAGTGGGATACATAGCATAATTACCACATAGATTTGTAACAGGCTGACAAACCATACACAACCAGTAGTCCTTAACGGTACTACATCTACATGGAGGGAAGTAAACAATGGGATACCACAAGGTTCTGTCTTAGGCCCAGTACTCTTCAACATTTTCATAAATGACTAGAAGGGGAACTCATCAAATTTACAGGTGACACTAAGTTGGCAGAAATGGCCAATACTCTAGAAGCTCAAGATCCAGATGGATCTCAACAGACTTGAACATTGGGCCCTATCTAACAAAATGAAATTCAACGTAGAGAAAAATAAAGTCTTACTCTTAGGCAAGAAAAACCAAAAGTACAAATAAAGATTAGATGAAACCTGGCTTAATAGCAGTAACTATGAGAGAGAACATGGAGTACTAGTAGACGGTCAATTAAATATGAACCTGTAGTATGCGGCAGCAGCCAAAAAAGCCAATGCAATCCTAAATTGCATTAACAGAGGGATTGAATCAAGATCACATGAGGTGATCACGTGAGGTATTAGTATCAGTCTATAAAGCCTTAATAAGGTCACACCTAGAATACTGCATCCAGTTTTGGTCATCACACTATAAAAAAGATATTGAGACTCTAGAAAGAGGGCAGAGAAGAGCAACTAAGATATATAGGGGCCTGGAGGCTAAAATACGTAGAACGGTAACAAGAACTGGCCATGGCTAGTCTAGAAGGATCAGGGGTGACATGATATCTGTGTTCCAATATTTGAGGGGCTGTCCCAGAGAAGAGGAGGGCAACCTATTTTCCAAAGCACCTGAAGGCCAAACAAGGAACAATGGATGGAAACTGATCACGGAGATTAAACCTAAGGATGAGGAGAAATGTTCTGACAGTGAGGACAATCAACCAATGGAATAGCTTGCCTTCAGAAGTTGTTGATGCTTTATCACTGGAGGCTTTCAAGAAGAGATTGGACAGCCAGAAATGGTATAGGGTCTCCTGTTTGAGCAGGGGGTTGGACTCGATGACTACAAGGTCCCTTTCAACTCTGTTATTCTAAGTCTAACCAAGGAGAACCAACCTAGAAATAAGGAGACATTTTCTGACAGAACAATTTATCAGTGGAACGACTTGCCTTCAAAAGCTGTGGATATTCCATCACTGGAAAACAGATTGACCAACCATTTGCCTGAAGTGGTATAGGCTCTCTACTATAGGGTCTCCTGCTTGAGTAGGAACTGGACTACAAGAACACCAAGGTCCCTTCCAACTCTGTTATTCTATCTTACATGAGATAGCTACATATATAAAAAGAACAAAAATGCGGAAGTAAATATAATCACTGCTAAATAAGCTGGAAAATAAGATATTGCAATGCACGGATTCTAAAGCAGAAAAAAAGTTTAAGGTTAACTGAAACAAATAAAATTGGCAATCACAACACATTTTGGTGTAATTCAACCAAATCCATTCAATGCTGGCTTATAATCCAGTGTACTGAAGTTCCAATTAAATATTCAGTTATATGTGTTACACAAAATAATCATTACATGTTTTATTAGGTTTATCATATTTGGCCTGCAAAGTGAGTTAGACTCCACTTGTTCATTAGATAAGAGCGAAGAAAGTCTTCTGCATCTCTTTGCTAGCACCTTTTCCAGTTCTACTTCAGTAGCCCAAACTTTTCTATGATGTTAATAATGTTTTTATATTCTAAATTTCAGGTTAGAAGGACAGACAATTCTATCTGCAGCTTAATTAAAACAGACGTGCTCTTCACTCTTTTATTCCGCAACATTCAAAATTAAGACCAACCTCCTCCCTATATTTGCAATCACATATTTCTAATCATATATCTTAAGCAAATGCTGCAGTGTAGTACAAATCAACATTTTAAACACAGAAAGGGCTGGTGATTGAGCTTTGCTCCTTGATCACTGAATCGTTTCAAGTGCTGACATTTAAATTCTTTCCTGGTTGCTGCCCCAAAACCTGTGGCAAACTAGGCAAAACCTTACTGGACTCTACATACCATTGGTGAATGAGGCATGACTTCATGTAGTAGACCTTAACTGCTATCTGAACCAAAGACCATGTGACAATCTAAAATAAACATGCTCCAAATACCTCTAAATTTGCAGTGTGGGAAGCCATTGTGGAAACCACTGTTCATACCCTTTTATTTGAAGGGCTGCGGTTGAATCATAACTACGGTGGAAAAATCAGCAATCAAATAAAATCCAACAGCATCTTAAGATTTCACTCAGCGGAAAAATATTGTAGAAGCACAATCTAAATTAATTTTATCCCATAATGATTTATGTAAAATAGAAGTCATTTCAGCTACAAAGTTGTCACTTTTCCAACTCGATGCAATTCCGAAAAAGAAAAAGAAAACAATATTATACCCCCTGGATGTCATTTGAAAAGCTACAGAAGGACAAAGTGGGACTTATCTTTACATTTAACTTACAAAAAGATAAGAAAGGACCCTCGCATTGCAAATTAGCTTCTCGCAAGTTGTCTTTTGTCCTTTATGGAACTTTTGAAATGGTATGGCCGATAAGATACTTTGCACACCCAAACGATAGAGGGAACAGGAGGAAAAATAATTGTTCCTTTTCCTGGAACCATCTCTTGATCCAAGATAACCTACCAAGTAAAGGGGTCAAACATGGGATAAGAGCAGTCATTTGCTTTTTCCAAGGCTCTGTGCAACAAGTGCTGATGGAGGTTGTGCCAGTGGGGCTTTTCATGGCTGCTAAATTCTGCACCTATAATTGCATCTACCTGCCCCCCCCCCTTGGAGTGGGGGCTGGGAAACGTCAAGCACCTTCTGAGCCTCTCCTGCTTTAACTGTCCTACTTCTTCTGGGCACAGGAAGCAGGAGCAACACAAGTGCATCGAAGGATTTACCTGCCAATAATCACAATTCGTCCCTCCTGGGTAGAATTCATGGTGGTGGAGAAATGCAGACCCTTCGGCAGAGGAAGCGGGCTTGGCAAAGAGGACACCCTCTGGGCCACCACCTTCCGTTTAAAAGGGAACGCGTCCTCCCCACCCCCAACTTCGGGGATGTTACAGTCACTTCCATTGGTTGCCAGGAAAGGGTGGTTCCTATTGGCTGCCCGGGTGCCCCAAACAGCTGCTCGAACCCGCGACTCCGAGGTGTTACCCAACACGTTCACTTAATTGTTAGGATAGAGAGTCGATACGGGGAGACGCCTCGGGATCAGGGAGCCATGTCGCTTATGGCTCTTCTCTTTCCTTCCGACCGGTTCCGGTTGTAAATCAGCGGAGAGCGACCGTGTCTTTACGAGACACCCCATTTCCGACTGTATTTCTTCTCCCTCCATCTTCCCTCCGCCTTCCTCCTTCGGAAAAACCAGGGATCCGAACCTTATTCTTTGCTTTAGGGTTTAAGCACTTGCCCCCCCCCCCCAGCCTGGGCACATGTGCTAGGACTAGATCCCATAATCCCCGACCCATTAGTGTTTGGAGAATGGAGCTGGAGTCAAGGGAGTTGAAGGGATCAAGGTGGAGAAGTTTGTTTTGCTCATTCCGGGAGGGCCAGTGGAGGATCGGGATCCAGTGATTTCGATCCCTCGAGACAAAAGATCAGAAAGCTCACTCGCTCACTTTCCCTTTCTGGGTGTCTCTGCCAAGGAAGTCGTAGACCCAACAGAGTCAATGTCCACCCGCTGCCACTTACTTCCCCTTTCTCTGGGAGTCACGGGGGACAGAATCAGACCTTGTGAATCCGATCCTCGTATTAAAACGAAGTGGCTGGTGTGAGTTTCCAAAAAGGAAGTCACTAATCTTGCTCTGCATGTCAATGATGGAGGTGCCAAAACAACATATGAACAGACCTTACAGGGCTCCCAACATCATCCTCTCTGAGCTCCTGTCACGCAAAGCCATATATTTTTGAAATATTTTTGAATTTCATGCTTGCCTGCTTTATGGAAAGAGATTGCCAACTTTTATTTGGGAACAATATGAATGTAATTGCCATTATTTAAAGTTTGCTTTTTATGTTCTGGAGTTACAAGTTCAAGACCGCTTCAGGCAAAATTATGTTGAAAGAAAAAGAAGCCATGGGAAAAGCAAAGGCGTTAAAGATCATGCTGACATAATTAGCAAGATTTTAAGATTGGATGTGTGGATGGTATAATTTGAAAAAAATACATTAATGTTTGAGATATATCAAGGGTAAAAATAACAAAATACTAATGCAGAATAATTAAAACATTGGTTTATCAGTAATATATAGATTTAAATACATTTAATTTGATCTTGATTAAAATATGAGCTGCAATTTCCATTTTCAGATTGTCAAAATATTAGAAACCATTTTATTTTTAAATCTTAGATGAAGTTTTAATGTACTAGATTTTAAAAAAAACCACCAATCTACTGTATAATCATATGATATAATCATATGATCATGTAAATTTTGGTGTTTTTTTTTTTAGAAAAGCATAGCCTGCTATTCACTTTTGACCTTCTTACTTCAAATTTTTGATAAATAGCCCTATTAATAAAACCATCCCAAGTAGAAAGTTATTGTTATATATGCCTGTTGTAACAAAAGTCTCATTGAATTCACTGCAATTTACTCCTGGGAGAAATATATTTAATTGCATACTTTTTTGTGCATAGGATTGTAGATAGTATTAAAGCTAAACTTGAAAATATTGTAGCAAGTCTATTCCTATTCTAATTATCCTAGAAAAAAATTATGAGGAGCATTTTCCAAAGAAGTCTAGAAAATTGAAAGAGCCTTAGATGACCCTGCAAATAAAAGATAACAATAGACTGTTGTCTTCCAAAGGAATCAAGGAAAGGATTCATGGGGTAACCACCTCTTTGTAGGTAGATTCTTCTTGATTTAGATAAAGCTTTATCATGCAGACAAGTATGTTTAATCTACTAATGAGACAGGAGGGGAAAGTGACACCAAAGGGTATCATGAGCAAATATTTACACTGATTGTCTACTGATAGGCCTTCATCAACAGGCCTTTATAAACCAACTCCATATGTCCTACAATACAAAGAGACATTGCTTTCCTTCTTTTCATTTCATGTGCCTAAATAATTGCAAAATGAGGAGCCACTAACAATTATTTTAAAAAATATACAATTGCTTTTTTTGTGAACTTTTTTCAAGTGATCTTGATACCCTGCTTGAATAAAAAGTAGTAATTGTTTGAACTTCATTTTCCTAGCTTTTTAAAAACACTTTTAAAATGTGTTGTTTTTATACATCAGTAATTTTAAACCATATCCTATAAGCACTAGTATGTCACATGAAATACATTAAATTAAATAAGATTATAATATTATAGTAGCAGTAAATTATTGTCCATTATTTAGATGCGTAGGAAATTTACTTAAAGTAGAGTCTGGTAGCCTCTTACTAAATTGGTAAAATTCACTAAGAATTGTACTGGGAATAATAACAGAAAAGTTCACTTAAAATAACTGATAGAAATGTGGGTTTTCCATTTAGATTTGTTCCTATTCTTACAGTAAACCTCTGGGTTTATTTCAAGAAACTTTTTCAAGATATTAGTAATAAGCATCACCATTATTATATTTTGTAAAAACTAGTGATATTTGTTTGTCATTTAAAAATCATGGTGGTTTAATGCAATATTTCAGCTACTTGTCCCTTTATATAGCAGGCATGCAACATTTCACTCAACAAATATATATAAGGAGATAGATTTGGATCTGATTCCATCCCACACAGCTGCTTTTAAAGAACAAATTGCACTAAATAGCATCAAGTTGTGCCATATTAGTTGCATAATTACTTCCTGGTTAAATAATTATACATGCGTTTAGTGATTTAAGAGATGTGTCTTCATTTATTAATCTTACATAATACTTGTGGAATTTTAAAAAAACACCTCTTTAGCAGAATTGTATGCATTATAAACACTGCCCATTTTCAGTTACCCAATAGAAAGATGTACAAATGAAAAAGCTAAAAATGATGTTCTCAAACCGAACTTCACTTCTGATGACCATATCAGCGTATCCATATAGTTTCCTTAAACAACAATGTGAAAATGATTTGCCACTGCCTTTTCTGGTTGTTTATTTTTTACTAATTCACGGCCCTGGAATTTTCTAGTTGTCCCCTATCCAAAGTCTAACCAGGTCTGACACTGCTTAATTTTTTTAAATCAACCAAGACATAATCCATTATTCCCTCCACAAATATAGTTGTACTACAAACTATATAGAAGTATAATAGTATCCCCAGCCAACATGATATATTAGCTGGGGCCTGGTGGAATCTGAACCACGAAAAATTGGAGAAAAGTACTGTAAATCAGTATTTACTAGCTATTCTTTGCAATGCTCCTTACTTTCTTTTTTTAACCTCTGCTGCCAGACTTCTAGCTATGACTCACGGCTGGCAAACAGGACGCTGCAATAATTGTCTAGCTAGCGGGAGCTTCGTTGGGGTTTACTGCGCATGTTCGGATGTTTTCTTCCTCCTTAAAAGAGCGTTCTTGTTCCTTAGCAACCTGAAGTGATGCATTGTGGGCTTGAGAGTCCAGGCCCTATATTTCAAAACAACGAGGGTCGCTTTTCTCCTGCGAAGCCGCTTTGTTTGGGAAGAGCCAAAGAAAAAAGCCGCGTTAATGGGAGGGAGGCTTAGGTTATCTGGGAGATAGCGGGACACGGAAAAATTCCAAGTATGCTGGCGGTGGCTGTTAAGGGTTGTTTTAAGAAAGGATTTGAGCCGATTAACATCCATTCTTTTCTCCCCTTGCCTTTTTACAGATTCTGATCGTTTCCATCACTGCTGGAGCTCTCGACCTTGGAACGGCTCAGCCAGGTGAGCGTTAAATCAAAACTCTCCTCCTGTTGCGGAGAATCGCGGGAGGCGGCTAGGGTTGTGCCTTCAGTCAATCAATCGGAATAGAGCTGGAAAGAACCTTGGAGGTCATCTAGTCCAACCCCCTGCTCAAGTCAGGGAAGGACTTTCTATTTTTTATTTATTTATTAAACTTGCATGCTCTCCAACTTCCAATGACTCTGGACAGCTCACAACTATCAACACCAAGGAATTACAATGAAGACGTTTCCTTCCTAAAACCCATTTTCATCCAAAGGTTAAAGGATCTTACCTAGGATGAGGTACTGCAACCTGGGAATTGGATACTGGCCAGAAGTTATCTTTAAAGAAACTGACTACAGCCTTATGTGGAGTTTGCAGAATTGTTCTCCAGACTTGCTCTGGTTATTTTTCAAGGGGGTTGTTGCCACATGTTTTGCATGGAAATCCCTTTGAAGATGATCTGGTTGCCATAGTTGTTCAGAAACTATGCAGCATGATTCTGTGCCAGTGGCTGCCTATATCTGATCCTAATTCAGAGGGCTAGCCTGAACCTATAAACTTTAGGATTGCATAATTGGAGGAATATATTTACCCACACAATTTGGCTTGAAACACCTGCCAGCAAAATCAGCTTGATTTGTATTTGGGTTTAGTATCCCAGCACCCTGGTGCCCATTTTAGTGCTGGTGTTAATGTGAGATTTTAATGAGCTAGGATCATATTTTTTATTATTTCTGAAATGAGGTTCCGATGTTACTAACAGGGCAGTGATATAACCGCTCCTGAGAAGCACGTGCAAATGTTAATCGAATGTATTATACTTTCCAGAATTACTGCCTTAGAAGTGTGTTTGGGATCACATACACAGACTAAACTTCAGTCCTGTGACACCAATTTTGGAATAAGTTCTTTTAAATTCAGTAGACTAGCTTCCGAATTGTAGTGTTAAGATTACTGTCTTATCCTGTACTTGCTTTCTTGAGAATCAGTTTGGTATAGTGGTTAAAGGATCAGGATAGAAACCGGGAGATCGTGAGTTCTAGTCTGCTTTAGCCATAAAGCCAGCAAGGTGACCTTGTAGTCATCTTAGCCCTAGGAAGGAGACAATGGCAACCCATTTCTGGGAGAGAAAAAAAACTTGCTAAGAAAACTGCATGGACTTATCCAGGCAGTCTTCCACAATCAGACAAGATTGATCAGAAAGATCAAATGTGTTTTCTTAAGAGAAAGTCAGATTATGCCAGTGGGACTTCTTAGTGAATAGACACAAAGCTGCATTCCCTTACCATTTGCTGTTTTGCTGCTGCACCATAATGAAAACTGGGCTCTCAGTGTCTTGGCTTCTTCTCTTATTTTTTCTTTCACATGCACTGCCAGCAAAACTGTCCTTGTTGACAATTTGTCTCAAAGAGAGAAAGCATGAAGGAGTACTGAAAAAGAGAAAGAGACCAGCACTTGGTTTACAACCTTCAGTTGTGACCTTAGAATTTTAGACTGGACCTTTCTTGATGTTGTCATTTTGGGGCATAACCTTGTTTGTTTTTAAAATTGTATAAGTTTATGATGAAGTCAATTATTATAATTGCAAGCAGATTTATAGAAACATTGCAGGGTCTGATAGATATGCTAAAAAAAATGAAAGCCAGTATTTTGACACTTTTAATGTTTTACAGATTAAAATGATGAAAAATGTCCACTTGGCACCCGAAGCAGATGAAGATGATCTTTATTCTGGTTATAATGATTATAACCCTACTTTTGATACAGAGGTAAAATTTATTTACCAGTTGTTTTATTCTTTTGTGTTGCATTATCATCAAAGCCCAGAATAAACTAAAGGTAAGAGATAAGATAAAAGGGAAAAAAAGGAAACAAATGTAAATAAATCAGGTTTGCACAAATAGAAATATATAGTAAATTTGATAAAACATATATATTTTAAAATTTATTAAATACCAGAGGATATCATAGATGAGTTTTATTATGCTGCTAAGGAGGAGTAGGAGTAATATAATAGTAGTCTATTATAATAATCTCCCTCAACACTCGAAGTAGTAAAGAGGAAGTGAAGAAGAAGAAGGAATGGTAGCTGACATGTATGTCATTTGTATAGAAGCATAAATATGTAGAATAAACTCAGTCCACATAATGCATTTTAATATAAATATACAAATTCAAGATAAATATATTTATATACTAATAAATACAATTTTTAAAGAAAAATGCTGACTATTTGACTATTTATAATAAGGCCCCCCCTCATCAGTGACTTGATCTCAGAGGGGGAGCCGGACCTCGCAGGAATAACGGAAACCTGGTTGGGCCCGGAGGGGGGGTTGCCCCTCAGTGAAATGTGCCCTCCAGGTTACCGGGTGTTCCATCAGCCACGGGCCCAGGGTAGGGGCGGTGGGGTAGCGATAATCATCCGGGAAGATTTGACTCCGAGAGAATTCACTGTGTCGCAGACATCCGGTTGTGAGTCTCTGGGCGTGAAATGGGGCCCAGGGAGACAGTTGGGTCTGTTGATAGTATACCTGGCTCCCCGCCATACATCAACGGCCCTGCCCGGACTCCTCGAGCTGATCGCGGAGATGGCGGTTGAGACCCCCAAGCTACTAGTGATGGGGGACTTCAACCTGCCGTCGACGGGAGAGGCATCCGAGGTAGCCCGGGAATTCATGGCTTCCATGACAGCCATGGATCTGACTCAAGTAGTTCGGGACCCCACACACGAAAGAGGCCACATACTGGATCTTGTGTTTGTCTCCGACCAGTGGACGAGTGATCTGGGTATAGGGAATTTAGTCATCACGCCCCTGTCATGGTCAGATCACTCACTTCTCCAACTGGACTTCCCTGGCGCTACTCCCCGCCACGGGGAGGCGGAACCAGATTGTCCCAGATGGTTCCGCCCCAGGCGTCTGATGGAACCAGATAGGTTCCAGGCGAAGCTTGGGCCACCTCCTGCAGACCTGTCCCGCTCCCGGGCAGAGGACCTGGTGGCCGCGTGGAATAGTGCGGCCGCCGGAGCCTTGGACCGGGTTGCGCCTTTGCGGCCTCTCCGATGGCAACGATCGACCCGGGCCCCCTGGTTTAATGGGGAGCTAAGGGCGATGAAACGCCATAGGAGACGCCTAGAGAGCAAGTGGAGATCCTCCCGCTCCGAATCCGATCGAACACAGGTAAGAGCCTACTTAAGGACCTACCTTGTGGCAATAAGGGTGGCCAAGCGTCAGTATTGTGCCACCCTTATAGCGTCCGCAGAGAACCGCCCTGCCGCCCTGTTTTGGGTGACCCGCTCCATGCTGTCGCAGGGACAGTGGGATCCCCCGTTGCAGGGCAGGGCAGAGGAGTTTGGGGAATACCTGCAGGATAAAATTGATCGGGTCCGGAGGGAGTGGACCCACCGCAGTGTTCCAGAGGGGGCGTCCGAGGCTAGTCTTGAGATTCCACGCTGGGAGGAGTTTGACCCTGTTGTCACCGAAGATTTGGACAGGTTGCGCGGGCGACTGCGAGCCACCACATGTTTATTGGACCCGTGTCCCTCCTGGTTGGTACTGGCTTCCTGGGAGGGTACACGAGGCTGGCTACTGGGGCTGGTGAACGCTTCGTTGGGTGAGGGCCTTTTACCAACCGCCTTGAAAGAGGCGGTGGTGAGACCCCTGCTCAAGAAGCCTTCCCTGGACCCAGAGGAGCTAGCAAATTATCGTCCTGTCTCCAACCTTCCTTTTCTAGCGAAGGTTGTTGAGAGTGTGGTGGCTCAACAGTTCCCGCGTCACCTGGAGGAAGATGATTATCTAGACCCGCGCCAGTCCGGCTTCCGGCCCGGTCACAGTACTGAGACGGCCTTGGTCGCGTTGGTGGATGATCTCTGGAGGGCAAAGGATGGGGGTTGTTCCTCCATCCTTGTCCTATTAGATCTCTCGGCAGCTTTCGATACCATCGACCATGGTATCCTATTGCGCCGTCTGGAGGGGTTGGGGATCGGAGGCACCGTATTGCGGTGGTTCCGCTCCTACCTCTCTGGCCGGACGCAATGTGTGTTGGCAGGGGAGCAGAGGTCGACCCCGAGGCCCCTTACTTGTGGGGTCCCTCAGGGGTCGATCCTCTCACCTCTCCTGTTCAACACATATATGAAACCGCTGGGCGAGATCATCCGTGGTTTTGGGGTGGGATACCACCTGTACGCTGATGATACCCAGCTGTACATTTCCACCCCAAACCACCCCAACGAGGCCGTTGAAGGGATGTCCCGTTGTCTGGAAGCCGTGCGGGTCTGGATGGGTGACAACAGGCTCAGGCTCAACCCCTCCAAGACAGAGTGGCTGTGGCTCCCGGCTCCCCGATACAACCAGCACATTCCATCGCTGGCCATCGGGGATGAACAATTAGCCCCGGTGGAACGGGCACGCAATTTGGGCGTCCTCCTTGATGCCCGGCTGACTATAGAAGATCATGTGGCAGCCGTGGCGAGGGGGACGTTCCACCAGGTTCGCCTGGTGCGCCAATTGCGTCCCCTTTTGGACCGGGGGGCCCTGCGCACAGTCACTCACGCGCTGGTGACGTCTCGCCTGGACTACTGTAATGCTCTCTACATGGGGCTCCCCTTGAGGTGCACCCGGAGACTGCAGTTGGTCCAGAATGCAGCCGCGCGGGTAATCATGGGGAGATCGAGGTTCTCCCATATAACACCTCTCCTGCGCGAGCTGCACTGGCTTCCTGTGGCCTACCGGGTGCGCTTCAAGGTGTTAGTCACCATCTTTAAAGCGCTCCATGGCATAGGGCCTAGTTATCTGCGGGATCGTGTCCTGCCCCATATATCCCTGCGGCCCATTCGCTCACACAGAGAGGGCCTTCTCCGGGTGCCGTCCTCTAGAGACTGTCAGAGGGCGGTGCCCAGGAGTAGGTCCTTCTCTGTGGCGGGTCCCACCCTTTGGAACGACCTCCCCCCAGACATCAGGACAACAACCGATCTCCGCTCCTTCCGCAGTAAACTGAAGACCCACCTGTTTCGGCTAGCCGGCCTGGCATAATCTCGACAACTGTTCCACCCCTTGGTTAATTCTAATTGTCAATGTTAGCTTTTAAACGTTTATTCTTATTGGGGTTTTAACTTCTCTGATTATTGTATTTATTTATTTTTACCTCCTCCTTTGTAGTCCGTAGACCGTTGCTTGTGTACGTCGCCCCGAGTCCCTGTGGGGAGAGGGGGCGACTAATAAGTCTGATAAAATAAAATAAAATAAATATAATAAAGTCGACATTCATAGTTTTGTATGTTTTTCTAGGATTTAGAGAATGATCCAGCTTTTCAACAGGCTGTGAAAACTAGCCATGGTAGAAGGCCTCCGGTAAGTTAAAAATTACAAAGCATCTGTGTAAGCATTTACAAAACTTCTTGAGAGGCACAGTTCTTTTATAATATTTTTAGCCTAGTTCCACATCTTTGTTTACAGTACTTGTTTAAGGTAAACAGTAGTCCTTCCTTACTTTACCCTTAATGGAATAATATATATGATGTTCTTTTTATAGCTGTTTGCTTCTACTTTTTAAAAAGTTCCTCTGCCAGGATTTTTTTACTTTTCTAAAACATGTATATCAGGGGTCCTGAAACTTGGCAACTTTAAGACTTGTGGACTTCACCTCTCAGAATTCTTGGAGTTGAAGTCCACAAGTCTTAAAGTTGCCAAGTTTGAAGACCTCTGATGTATATGAACACATGCCTGCACAAACATAGATAACATGTATGTCAATACTGTAACTTAACAATAGTATCATGTTCTGATAATCATTCTGGTATTCCAGACTAGGTGTAAAGACAACACATTTTCATGAATTACAAAATACATGCAATAATTAGCCAATTAAATGAAGTCAGTGGATGAAATCATACAAGAGCATATAAATTTACTTTGACAGTGAGAAATAAAGGGCCACTAGTCCATTTCATATAGCCAGGCAATAATAATATTAATTAACAACAGATCTCATATCTGGATCTGGAACAGAATTTTTTTAAAAAATTAAAAAAATATTACTAGCTGATCACTTAGTTGGAGATTTTGGAGATTGGATCTCCAGAATAATTGCATACCTACAAAGGACATACATCACTTTACTCCTTAATGCTGATCATTGATCAAATATTTATATATTCATTTTAATAGATTTATATGACAACCCATCTTCCTTCTGATGGCTAACAGAACACAAAATACAAAAAAATGGAAAGAATAAATAACAATAAAGACCCAGAGTAAAAAAAAAGGCAACTGAGAAAGCACTCAATGTACACATTATGAGGCTCACTTTACCTCTTGATCCCCCATGCCAGAAAAATACCCTGTTTCCCCAAAAATAAGACCTCCCCAGATAATAAGCCCAATCATGCATTTGAGCTCATGAGCTAAAATAAGCCCTCCCCTGAAAATAAGCCCTTCCTGAAAATATTCCAACACAGCAACAGCCATGAGGTGACCATGCTCGCCACCTCCTGCACCTCAAAAATAATAAGACCTCCCCGAAAATAAGGTCAAGTGCTTATTTCGGGAGTCAAAAGAAAATAAGACCCTGTCTTGTTTTGGGGGAAACACGGTAGCTAAGTCTTGAGGACCTTTGTACTTACAGTTGATTCTCCTTTGCCTACCTGTTCAATAATGAACACAAACAGAGATTTTATCGCTATCTCTTCGGAGATAACAAATTATCTTCAAAGATTTGTGCCAAAAGTTCAAAACAGCAAACTGAAGATTTCTTTGAATCAAGCTCAAGTCCTGGTAACTTCTTTGATGTTTTCATGCATTTTCCTTGGCAAGGGAATAGCAGTGGGTTGCTTATGGGATGTTTTTCAACTTCTATGTTTATTCTATGCTTTTCAAAGATGATGCTAAAACAGTATTTGACAGTGTTAATGTAATTTTATAGAGATAATTAGATAGTTTCACTGTAATTACACATAGTAATTGTATTTAAACTACTGCTTTCTAGTTCTTGTAAAATAATTCTTAATGCTTAATTAACACTTAATTCTTTTTTACAAGCTTACGGCCAAAGTTCCAGGTACATCAAGTGCACGGACTTTAGCTACAGGGTATGTGGTAAGTTGTTATTCTCTGCATATTTTTCTCCTGCTCTTCTTTCTCTGCTTCTGCTTTTTCACCAACAAGACATACTAAGTGCAAAGTTCCTGATCCCAGTCAACCTGTCAAGTTATGTAGCTCTCATATTTTGAATGCTCACAAGAAGGACTAAAAATCTGTAAGGGAAAAGCAAAGTTCCAGAGTTGAGGGGTGATGTCCCTTGAAAGCTAGATAGAAAACCAAAAACTATTACTTAGGGATAGTTATTTCAATAATTTGAAACAACACATCCCATTTTAGAATACGTTAAGTCACATCAAGTATTGGCAGTGGAAGGAGGAAAATGCAACTTATTGTTAGGTTGTTGAAATCAGGAATAATCAGAATATAAGTCACCCTTCCAATCTTTATTCTCCAGATATGTTGGAAGTAGATCCCAGAATCCTCAACCAGTAGTAGTTATGACCATCATGCCTGGGAATTCTGGGAGTTGTAACCCTGTAAGTTTATGTTCCCCAAGTTAGGGAAAGTTGTATCCTATGAATGAAGAGAGCTGGAAAATGGAACCACAACTGAGAAAGACAAAAGACCAAGAACAGAACTGCTGAATTTGTTGCAAGAAATGAAAGAAAGTAGTTTAAGCAGTTTTCTATGGCAGTGACTTATGGATATTGGAAATGAAGCAACTCCTCTTATATAAAGCCAGATGCTCTTCTTCTCTCTGGCACCAGTTTTAATTTATATAAATATTTAAAAATATTTAAAAACAAATAACAATTAGGAGATGTCTCCTAACGCCATACTTTATAAATCTGAAGATTGAAGTGAGAATTCCATATCATAGACATAATAAAATTGTTTGGCTCTTGCATTGGCATTTGAGCAGTGTCACTTTCTACGCTGCTAGAATAGTGATTTTTGTGCTCCAGACCTGCTTATTCCCCTAGAAATAGAACTTGGAGTGATGATTGATCAAAATATTTTCTTGCATCATGATAGTCAAAGACAACATTGTCTTCATCAATGGGCAGACCAATGACAGCAGCTTTACAGGTAATACTGTTATAATTTTTGCTACAATTAATTTATAGACAGCAATTAGTAAATCTAAGACTATCTGCGTCATGATGGGGAACAGCTGGTTTTAAATGTAAGGAATGAAACATAAGTGAAAATGAGAACATATCATTAGGTACTCAATTTTAGCATTTAATAAAAAATTCTTACCTAAAAGGTATATTTCCATTTATAACACCAAATTTGAAAAATAAAAATTTCCTTAAAATATGGGTTATGAACCTACAGTAGTAAAATTTGTAATACTTCTGTAAATTCACAATAATGGGATAAATGAAATGTATGCAGAAAGCCCCTTTGAAACAAACTAATGATTTCATTGCAGAATATTGAACAATAAATTGTATGTATGTATGTATGTATGTATGTATGTATGTATGTATGTATGTATGTATGTGGTATGTGTGTGGATAGCTAGATAGATAAATAGCTAGCTAGCTAGAGAGAGAGAGAGGGAGAGAGTCCTTGACTTATGACGACAATTAAGCCCCAAATTTATTTTGCAAGACAGTTAAGTGACTTTTGCCCCATTTTATGACTTTCTTGCCACAGTTGTTAAGTGAATCACTGCAGTTGTTAGTAACATGGTGGTTAAGTGAATCTGGCTTCTTCATTAATTTTGCTGGGCAGAAGGTCACATGTCCTTGGGGGACTGCAAATGTTATAAATACATACCAATTGCCAATCATCTGAATTTTGACAATGTGACCAATGGTTGTAAATGTGAAAACGGTCATAAGTCACTTTTTTCAGTGCTGCTGTAACTTCAAACGGACACTAAGCAAATGGTTGTAAGTTGATAACTACCGGTACCTGTATAACAACTAACTTAAAAAATCCTACATACTACAAGTTGTTATTGAAATTCTCAAACTGAAATTACTGTGTTGAAGTATTAATACAGTTCAGTTTCATGTATTTGCCTTATTTTGACACTTAATATGAGCATTATATAGTAATGATGTAAAAACCAGCTTTCCTCATGATTTTCATCATTTATTCTTTAAGGATGGTGTTACTCGACCTATGACAGCAGTGCAGGCAGCAGGTTACACCAAAGCAGCTACAAGAGGTATATATATATATGTGTGTGTGTGTGTGTGTGTATGTTTTTGTAGATTTTCACAGGTGTAGGTATGCTGGTCTTGTTGTATTGGGGTCTTTCCCCGTGTAAGATTGTGATTGTCTTGGCAACGTTTCGGCGAGGTCTCACCATCTTAAGGCTGGAGTTTTCGGCTTAAAGCGTGGTCAGAGCTGCCGTCTTTCTATAAATCTTGGTGGGGGGGTGTGGAGTGCTGGTGTTGTTTCAGTAAGTGGAATGATTGGTTGTGTGGTTGTATCATGATTGGTAGATTGGTGCTGATTGGTGCTAGCTGTGTGTCCGTTGTTGTGTTGTAATGGCCTGGGTAGTGGGTGGGGCTCGTTTGTTGACTAGGGCTGTGACGATACCTCCCATCTACCAGACATCTGGAAACGATAATGTTATCTGGAAAATAATGTTATCAACTATGGTGTCCTTCCAGAGCACCTGACAAGGTTGTCTGTTGAGGATATGATTTAAAAGCAGTTCTAGTCCTTCCTGTGATGCTAAAGAATGACTAAATGACACTTTGGCTATTGATGTATAATAGGGGTGTCAAATTCAAGGCCTGGGGGCTGGATCTGGCCCATGGGGCCACCCTGAAAATAGCAAAGGAGTGGCCTGCGGTGCTTCTGCCAGTAAAAACGGGATGCCGAGGCCTCCTGCAACGCTCTGCCAGTAAAATGTGCCCCCCCCCGAGCTCCATTTTCATGGACAGAGCATTGCAGGAGGCCATGGCAGCTGAAAACGGAGCTCATGAGCCTGTTTTTGCTTGCAGAGCGCTTGGGCCTCCACAGGCACCCCCCAACACAAGTGATGTCGAACTGGCCACGCCCACCCTTGCCATGCACACTCTGGCCCCTTGAGGTCAAACACAACCCCGATGCGACCCTCAATGAAATCAAGATTGATACCCCTGATGTATAGCATCTCACAGAGTGTTAATATCTGCCTAAAACTGGTGGGAGAAATAATTCAAAGATTTGGAATGGGTTGAGATGATTATACTGGTAGCATCCAACTCCGCTGCTCCCTGTTATTCAACTCTATGGAAGCAATTAATATATTTGAGTGTCGCGTCACTTCAGTTATTGGCTATATGGAGAATAAGCTGAAATTGAAGCCTAACAAGGTAGAGATGCTCTTGGTCAATAAGAAAATGGACCTAGGTACTGAAGTTTATGATGGGAGTGCATTTCATCTAAAAAAGTAAACTTGCAGTTTGGAAGTGGTTTCCTCAATCCTCAGCTGACTCTAGATTCAGGGACCGGGGGGCAGGACAAGCTATGACAAGGAATGTATGTATTTATGCACATCAGCTGAATCAGTCTTCTTAAGCCAGTCAGATTTAGCTTAGTTGTGTCCTGTTTTGACTCCTGGAAATTTGAAATTGCCCTTGAACAATGTTTAGAAATTGCAACTTATACAATATCCAGCAATAGACTGTTAACTCTGCAAGATACATAGATTACATGCTGTTTTTACTTAAAGACATGCACTGCTTGCATGTACTGGGCACGGTTTAAAGTGTCACATTATCCTTTAGAGCTTTAAACCACTTGCTTAGGATTTCACTATCTAAGGGGCCATTCATCCTGTTATGCACCTATCTGGGCTGAAATTAGGTTCACTGACAATGCCATGTCAGAGAGGGCTTTTTCCTGCATTGCTTCCAGATTACGAAACATCCTTCCTTAGGAGTGGTGCTTGGTGCAACATATCTGGTATTTAGAAAACTCTGTAGACACAATTCATTTATCAGACTTTAAACTGTTAAATTATTTACCGTACATTTAAAGTTTTATCTTCTAGGATTGTATTTGTTTTTAATTTTGGGAGTGCCTTATGTACTTATTTGTGTAGAAAGAGAGGTTAAGGTAAAGGTTCCCCTCGCACATATGTGCTAGTCGTTCCTGACTCTAGAGGGCAGTGGTCATCTCAGTTTCAAAGCCGACGAGCCAGTGCTGTCCGAATATATCTCCCTGGTCAAGTGGCCGGCATGATTAAATGCCAAAGGCGCATGGAACGCTGTTACCTTCCCACCAAAGGTGGTTCCTATTTTTCTACTTGCATTTTTACATGTTTTTGAACTGCTAGGTTGGCAGAAGCTGGGACAAGTAACTCACTCTGTTACGCAGAGCTAGGGATTTGAACCACCGAACTGCCAACCTTTTTGATCGATAAGCTCAGCGTCTTAGCCACTGAGCCACTGAACTTATATCAAATAAAGATACATTTTAAAAATGATTAAAAAATGAGGCTTTAATAGAGAAATATTGCTAGAGTTCTCAGTTACATTTATTGCTTTGTAGGTTCTGCATTTGATCCTCTTGGCCAGGCAAGAGGCCCAGCACCTCCTCTAGAAACAAAGAATGAAGATAGGTATGTAGATAGTATTACAGTTACTTTTTCATGTCTTTTTGGGGGGAAATCAATAGCATATGCATCATTCATTGTAAATGAAATAAAACAGAATTTGATTGGAAAAAGCTGGATCTTCATTTTTCTCTACTGGTATTATAGATTAATTACTGTGGGATAATCTTTTGATGTCCCACAATGCCATCTTCAAATACTTTCCTATGACTGGGATAGATGTGATTCATTATTAATTTCATTGTTTTAGTTTTTGATAGTATACCACTGGATAACATCAATTGTGTTTCAGTAAGGGGTTGGACGACGGGGTGGGAATTGGGGGCAGGTTGTTCACTTTTAATTATGGAAATGAACTGCATAACTTTGGGCTACTCATTTCTTTTCAGCCCAGGCTAGCTTCATATGATGAAGAGAGATTGCCATGGAAGTTATGTTAAGCTATTGAAAGAAAGGCAGAATATAAATCAAATAAATACATTGCCCAGCCTTTTTTGTATCTAGTGTTTGTCTGCAGATTAAACAGTCATTGTTGTAAGTCAGATTGTTTCCACTTCATGCTATTGTGTATGCTTCTCAAATTTGCCCTGGATAGTTGGAACATAATTGGGAGGTGGGCAGGAAATAGTTTCTTCATAAATCAGATTGACCACCATACGCAGTAGCATGGGAATCTTTCATTAGCTAAAAATCATTTGACCTCCACAGTTTTTGCTACAAAAAGTTATTGGGAGATCTTTTGAGGGACCATGTATTTTTGAATTTCTTCTTCAGAAATAGTCCAACCCGAGTATGTAATTAGAAAAATGAGTATAGAATTATCTGTATGGAATAAATATATATAAAAATAAGGGCAGCCCAAGCAGAACGTAACGTAGGACACCTAATATATGTACCAAAGTGTAGATTTTTTGCCTTGGTTTTTCTGATGCCTTACGATTCTGTTCTTTCCTTATTTCAGTCCAGAAGGAAAGATTAAACTGTTAGAAAAAAAAGTGAATGAGTTGGTGGAAGAAAGCTGCATTGCTCACAGCTGTGGAGATTTAAAATTGGTAAGATGTAAATTATTACTTCATCCTAAAATACAAAGCTGTATTCTTGCTTTTATAGTTTTCAGATTGTCAGTTTGTTTATAGTAATAAAAGATGGAGAGCCATAATAAAAATCTTAGTTAGATAAACATTCAGCACAAATCTCATCACATCTAAATATAGCGGCTATATGAATTCATCCATTATGTATAAAGTTTAAAAAAAAACTAGTGCAACTCCCTTGATTAACCAATTGATTCATATGGGAAATATACTAATATAAAATGACCATTAGTAGCCTGCTCATATTTTTGCTTCTGGACACCATTGTATTTGCTTAAACCTTTTATGGAAAATGATAAAAATATTTGTTTCTAAGAAATGTTGAAAGAGTGCATAATCTAGATGCTAAATATTATTGCATAATATTTTGCAATTTTGTAAGTCTGAGGTTTTTAGAATTAAGTTTGGGCTGGAATTCAGCTTCTTCTGTGTTTATTTAAAAAAACCTCCATCTATCTATAATACTTGAGGAGAGCATTGAGGATTTCAAGCGGAAAGGTAATATGTTGTTCCATCTTTCAAAAAACCCAAAGTCACTGTAAAGCTATGCTGTGAGAGACACCAATTTTTGTTGAAAAGGAATTTGCTACAATTGCCCTTACCAAGAAGCATATAGAAACTAGTTCCTGCTTCCGTCTTTCAAATTAAATAATTGTTCATACCTTTCTTGGTATATATACTGTATTTTTCGGAGTATAAGACACACCTTTTTCTCTCAAAAAAAAGGCTGAAAATCTGGGTGCGTCTTATACACTGAATACAGCATTTTTTGCCTACCAAAACCCCGTCCCTTCACCAAAATGGCCGTGCATAGCCTTTAGGAGGCTTTCAGAGAGCACCTGGAGGCTGGGGAGGGCAGAAATGAGTGAAAAGCGAGACAT
Organism: Natrix helvetica; assembly: GCF_964273705.1. Classification (NCBI taxonomy): domain Eukaryota; kingdom Metazoa; phylum Chordata; class Lepidosauria; order Squamata; family Natricidae; genus Natrix; species Natrix helvetica. The sequence goes on from NC_138550.1 coordinate 20,776,288, forward strand.
TTTTTGCTTAATTTTGCCCCACCCTCATCCCCCAGGAGCAATCTACAAGCCTCCTAAAGGCTATTCATTCCCTTTTTTTTTTGAAAAAAAAATTGGCCATTTTTGGGAGGTCTGCGGAGTGCAAAAACTGTTTTTTAAATTTGCCTTTTCAAAATCTTGGTGCATCTTATACTCCGGTGTGTCTTATACTCCAAAAAATACGGTAGTTTTTTTAGATTTCATTTAGTACTCAAAAATAGAATTTGTAAACTCACTTTCCACCAAAATACAGCATTAAAATATGCTAGTGAGGGATGCATTCCCTACTTGAGTATCCTTATGACATGAGTGTATTTGTTGATGCTGCATCTTACTAGTGATTTTATAAGCATAGAAGTAGGTTTGTGTAAATGTATACAGTATAAAAATTGTTTTATGCAGCATTGTCTATGAGAGGGCATAAGGCACCAGTGAAACATAAACTATTTTCTTCAAGGCTCTAGAAAAGGCGAAAGATGCTGGAAGAAAAGAAAGAGCCTTAGTAAGACAACGTGAACAGACAATGTCTCCTGCTAATATTAACCTTGATCTTACATATACTGTAAGTAAACCATAAAAACACACAATGCACATTCAGAATCTCAAGAATGGGTTTAATTATACCTGAATGATGACCTTCTCAGATGAATATTTGTATGTACATATTAAAGGGCATGTATTGTAATTATATTTAATTGAATGTCAGCATTCCTGTTTGAATTTAAAGCCCATAAACAACATAAATCAGATGGCTCAAAAATATCCTAGAACTGTAGGCTTGCCCTTGCCAATATTGATAGTAGGCATGTGTTATTTGTCTCTTTGTTTAAAGATTTATATGCCCACCCATCTTATACAATATAACCCTGGATAAGTAACAACAGCAATATTACTAAATAAACAACCCCACAAAATTAAAGCTATGCCAGCTAAACTTCAGTTTAGACTAGTCGTTCTAAAGTAGAATTAAAGCCTATAGCTGTTGAACCATCATATAAATTTGAACTAAATCAATTATTTCTGACTAGTTAATTTAATTAGATAAATTATATGTAGCATATTTTCCCCACATTTGGCATCTGCAAAATGTATTCTGGAAAGTGCTTTATAAAGATTGAATATGCTAATTGATTTTATTTGTATTTCTGTTTATAATGCAACACAGAACATTTTAGTAGTAATTTTCATTTTTTTCTATAATATAAATAATATTGTAATATTTTTAGCATGGATTTATTTATTAAATTTGTATGATTCCCAAAATAATATCCAAATATGAGAAAAGGAATGAAAGACTTCTGATCTGTAGCTTCAAACCTAGCTCTATATATTAACAGCATCTGGTTGCCATATTCTACACCTGGCAGTAGGGATGTGTAGGGCTTCATATCTAAATGGGTATGTACATGATACCTGTCAGTATCTCCTTAACACAGCTGTGTCCTTTCATAAGCTTATCTGATAGATGTGCATTTCAGGGAGATAGTATTTGGGTGAAGGAAATGATAACACTCTCACACCTCCTTTGAAGCAGCTTATTAATAAAAAGATAAGTGGAGAGGAAGTGTAATAGATAGCGAGGAAGTTGTAGGTTCATGATGGGGAACAGGTGGCACGCAGAGTCCTCTCTGCGGACACGCTAGCCGTCACCCCACTCCGCCGCGCTTGCGTGCGTGCTTTCCACCAGCCAACTGGTTTCTGGGTCTCTGCTGCACATGCACAGGGGACATGAGGGGGATGCACCCATGGGCAGAGGGTGGGACACATACGGGAAATGTGCATGCAAATGCACAGGGGGTTGGGGGAATATGTAAGAGCGCTTGCATTGCATTTTCAGGGCTCATGCAGCACCCCTATGCCCCACTTTGGCTTCCAGGTTGGTGCAGGAGGTCTTCCAGGCCAAAACAGGGCATGGGGGACTGCTTTAAAGTGATTATTTTGGCTAGGCTGCCATATTTTTAAAAAAAATCCTGGAAAAAGGCAGTGACAAATCTTTTCCTATTGTTGCCATGAAGCTAGCAGTGTCAAGTTTCACTTAACTGCCTTTACATTTTAATCAGTTGTGGTTCCAGAGTTGCCATTGTGCGAATGGGAAAGGCTTCATGGCCACTTCCCATCATGCACAAGGTCTCACAACGGGGTTCTTGCAACTCCAAATGTACCAGTCAGCTCAAAGGGCTCCTGGCTCAGAAGTAAAAGACCACATCTCTCAACCCTTTCCTTGAAGAATAGGGTATATACCACACCAAATTTTCAATAATGTTCTGCTAATAGCTATTCTGATCTCTTCCGTGGTGTAGTTGCTTTCTGTTTTCTTCCAAAGGGCAGCAGTTCTCTTTTTTTCCTAGGTAGTTGCTACACTACTAACCGCTGCAATTTTATGATGAAGAAACTGTTGCTTTGTGGAAGACAGTGGTAATATTCTCATTTCTTTCCTTTTAGGTGCTCTTCAATTTGGCTAGCCAATACTCTGCTAATGAAATGTATGCAGAAGCACTAAATACGTATCAGGTCATTGTAAAAAACAAAATGTTTGTCAATGGAGGTACTTTACTTTTATCAAATGAAACCATGCTGATTTGTTGTTATACCAAATTATACCAAATGGGAACTATTTATTTATTTATGTAACAAACTTATACAGCCACCCAGCACATACCTTGGTGATTCTGAACAGTGTATAATGTTTATCGTAGTCTGTTCATTGATATTGGGCAAATGTAGAAATTGGTGCCATTTTATGAACCCTGTGAGATATTTTTCTTTTGTCAGACATACTTTCAAATCTGAAGTAACAATTTTTGGTGAATTATTTAATAGAAGAGATTGCCAGTTCAGTAGTCCCTTTGAGTTTTAATAAGTTCCTCTGTCAGGAATAATTGGACTTTTGATCATCTATATTTTACAGTCCAGATATCACAACTCTGATAATCTCTGCATTTAATTATTGTATTCTTAAACTATGTATTCTGACAACTTTGCCCGCTAGTTTACAAGCTACAGAAAAAAATCTGTATACCGTTCCCCATTTAAATGTTGATATTTGTTCCAGCATAATCCTCAAGTAATAAAAGAATTGAGGTTTTTCTTGAGGCCTAGTTTTGCAGGTCTGTAAATTGGACAGGCCCAATAAAGCCATATTGAAATGTTGCTTTTAAGTAAAATGAGAACCAGTTTGGGATCTTGTTAAGCCACCAGGCTAGAAACCAGGAGACTGATGGCAAATCCTGCCTTAGCCATAAAAACCAGCTGGGCGATCTTGGACAATCGTTTTCTCTCCCCAACTCACCTCATATCTTCCCTGCCTTGAGTTATTTTTTAAAAATAATAAAGGTAGGATACAAATAAACAAATCAAGTTTGACTCAAGTGGCCTAGAAATTGTGGTTTGCAAATAAAGAAGTAAACTTGCAGCCCAAAGTAAGTAAAAAAAGACTGCTGTGCATATAATTATGCAACTGGAAAATAAAGGTGCCAAACATTCCTTTTCTTTTTTTGTCCAAAGTAGCTCATTGTTTTTATTTTCCTCTTCTCCAAATTCTTCCAAATCAACTATATATGTTTTATAGCCACATAGAGCCTAAATGATATTCTGGAAAATTACTGGGATATGAGCTACATCTTATTCTGTATTGTTTTATAGGTATGCTGAAAGTGAACATGGCAAATATTTATTTGAAGCAAAGGAACTATTCAAAGGCTATCAAGTTCTATCGAATGGCTCTAGATCAGATTGCAAGTGTCCACAAGGAGATGAGGTGAATTCCAACAAGATTTGACCATTTGTTATTTTCTGTCTACAGAGGCCTGTTGGTCTCGTCACTATGCTATCTACTGAGGTGACATTTTGATTATTTCACTGCTATCTTCATATTATCTTGAGGGCAAAGGAGACATGACAGAAGAAAGCATTTTGGTTATCTGCCCTCTTTATATGACGTGGGATCTTCAAGCAAAAGAGCATATAGAAATAAGGTGGAAAGCAATTTAGTGTCCTTACAATTGTGTATCTTTTACAGATAAGTCTTCCTTTTAAGGGTTGTAGGTGGCTGATATCTGATTCTCTTTCATCTACCTCTCATTAATAGTTTAATAATACTATGTGATCAGTGGTAGATTTTTACGGGTTCGGCCAAACCTGTAGTGGTATGTTGGCCTGAGTCACTGGAACTGGCAGCGACCCAGGTCTGCTACGCCCCCGAACCGGTTCCCCAGTCTCTTCTGCTGTTGTTGGCATGTTTCTGCGCATGCGCAGAACAGTTTTCCGTCAACTGCGCATGCGCAGCAACATGTGGCGGGCACGCGCGAAGCAACCAGCACACGTGCAAAACGCCCTCTCAGCAAACTGGTTGTAAACTGGTTAGGGATCCACCACTGTGTGTGATCCAACTTAGTTGACTCAGAGAAGGATAGCAAATGTCCTATAACATTACCTGATATTCAGTAAGGTATTGAATAAAGAACTTGTTGATCAGGAGACAGCTTAGGTGGGAATTGGATGAAGGCTATAATGAATAGGCCAATTTTGTCAAGAATTGCTTTCCTTCATATAACGTATCAGTCATTAGTTACAACTTTGTGTAACTTAAAGAAAGGCCTTTTCAGTAGTGGGTCCTTATTGTGTATTTTCCTTTTAAGGGAGATGAGATTATCACACTGTATTACTTTGCTTTAGATAGGCAGAAAAACAGTTCTGATGGTTTTTAATGGCCGATGGATGATTTTTATCCATTCTTAATTGTAATAAATATTGTTTTCAAATGTTTTCGTAGGACATGCCTCTATACTTGTGGTTATTGCTTTTATAATGATATACTTTTATAATGTTTTATTGTATACTAGCTGATAAACCGGCATTGTCCAGGTAATTATTTAGAGGGGGGAAATGTCCAGACCAAACATAATTTCTAATGTTGCATTTTCCCCCTTACCAGAGGGAGCCTCTTTGTGGAGTACTGCGAAGCCCTTAACCTGGCAACTCTACTGCGCTGTACATTAGAAGCCATTTTACAGCAGTACATTAGAAGTCATTTGAAGGCACAACAGGCTGTATTTTAACAGAACACATACCCCGAGGGGTGTTAGGATGTCTTACCGCCACAGTATTTTTTTCCAGATAGTAAGTCATCTGTATACCAAGTTTGGTTGAAATTGTTTGAGGCGTTCCAGAGTTAACACACACACACACACACACACACACACATTGCCCACAGGTATTCATAGTTGGATTTATAAATTGAATCAGTGGAGTAAAAACATCAAATCCCTACTCTGATATTTGCATGCAAATAGGGAAATTTATGCTGGCAATTTTTCATATTTAATTTGTTTTGGTATTGTTATTACTTTCTTCTACACAGTGTTAAATTGCATTTTTGACTGTATTCTAAGCAGAGTTCAGCAGTCACAGGATACCTATTTTAAGATACAGTTTAATATTAGATTCTAACAATGGTGTATTTCATTAGGATTAAAATAATGCAGAACATTGGCGTTGCATTTATTAAAACCGGCCAATATACTGATGCCATTAGTTCCTTTGAGCACATTATGAGCACATCACCAAACCTGAAGGCAGGCTTCAACTTGATTTTGTGCTACTTTGCTACTGGAGACAGAGATCAAATGAAAAAAGCCTTCCAAAAACTGCTTGCTGTTCCACTGGAGATTGATGATGACGACAAATATATTTCACAAGGAGTAAGTATGCACAAATTCATAAACTGCCATTTATAGACAGAACCGGTTGCAGAAAGTAAAAGAATGTTCCATATAGTATAACGGTGCAGGGGTGGGATCCTACCAGTTTAACAACTGGTTTGCTTTGCGCACGCGTTTGCGTGCATGCACAGTTCAGAGAACACTTACCTTCCGGATTACAGCTTGGGAAGGAAAACACCTGAGGCTCAGCAATCCACTCTGCCGCGCGACACAGCTGAGAAGATAAAGGTAGGTAAAGGGCATGCGGGCGGGCGGGCCCACTTGATCATGGGAGTGAAGCAGTTCATTCCCAGCTGATCGTCGAAGCTACCGGTTCAAACCTGTAGAATCCCACCCCCTGTAACAGTGCCATAAAAACTATGATCAATATCAAACAATAGTAATTTCATCCCATCAGATCTTTTTTTTTCCCTAACAAACAAATATTTTAACTGCAGTTTTGAAGTAAAGTTTATTACACAGATGAAATGGTTGCATTCTAGCAGTATTTAAATAGTTCTCATTTGGAGGTGTACATCATTCTATAGATTATAAATGACAGAGTAAGTACAAAATTATTTAATAAAGTCCCTCTGTGCATAAAGGGATTTTAGATCAAAAAGTAAATAGAAATTGATACTTCTGGAACTGAAATATATCCTCAGCTCGGCACAGAAATAAGCATCTAACCTGCTATACAAACGTAACTCGGTTATTTAAAAAATGAATCTTTTGCTTAGGCTGCTGAAATCTTGCAATAAGATCTGCTAAGTAATTCGGTTTTATTGACTGAATAAAAATAGTTTACAAACAGAGGTGGGATTCTATCGATTCGCCTGATGATCATCTGGGCCCGCCTGCCCGCCCCGCGTTTTACCTACCGTTATCTTCTCAGCTGAGTCGCGGGGCAGAGTGGCAGTTTTCCTTCCCAAGCAGCAATCCGGAAGGTAAGTATTCTCCGAACTGTGCACGCGCGCTCATTGAACCGGTTGTTAAACTGGTAGGATCCCACCCCTGTTTACAGAGTATGACACATTAAATGTTATGGTTTTCCTGAATACATTTCTGTATCCATATATCCATTCCTGTTTTTTTACCTAACCCCAATGACTAAATTTTCCTCTTTGTTCTTAGGATGATCCACATACAAACCTGTTGATAGAAGCTATTAAGAATGATAGCTTACGACAAATGGAACACGAAAGGTAAGTCTCTCTCATATTATTTCCAAAGGCCTTTCATTATCTTTCATATTTTGTAGATATGTTTAAGCAACAGAAGAAGTAAATGAATTCAGTGTGCTTTTCTGTCTGTCTACTTTGGTTATGTTAGTTAGAAGTCAATTTATTTTCATTTATTTACTACATTTCCTCACCTCTGCAATCTCATAAAAGGTGTGAGAAAATAGGTGGGAAGGCAGGTTTAAAAACTGGACAGGTAACATGTCAATAATAGGTTACACTGTGGAATTTTCCTAGTTAAGGTGCCAGTCAAATAATCTTTCCCTCTTCAAGGTATTTGATTCCATTCCACCCCCTCCTGATTTTCTATTCCATCTTTCTTTTTATGATTTAGTAATATTAGTAATATTCCATAATCCTGGAACAGAATGTCTGTGGTGATTTTCAGTCATCCAGGAGCTTTTACAAAACGCAACGACTTTGTTTTTTGTGGAAGATGTTTCGCTTCTCATCCAAGAAGCTTCTTCAGAACTTGGAGGAGAAGCGAAATGTCTTCAAGGAAAAACGAAGTCCAATTGCCTGTTGAAAAAAGTTCCTTGGGGACAATCCTGGAGCAAGTTCAGTCCTATTTTTTAACTCTTTGCTCTTTAGAGTTGGACGGGTGGTAGGAGAATCTAAATATTTATACTTTTGCGAAATCTTCAAACTTCCCGAGCCTACTGGTATTTTACTTTATTCTCCACACTCAAAGAATCAGGGTTCGAAGTGAGGATGGAATGAGTGGCCTAATCAGCACTTTTAATGGAGGATTGTACCCTAAAAGCTTATCTTAAGACACAAATCAGCTTCCTTTCAAAGTATCTTAGCTGATGTTTTTATTTAGTATTTATTATTTAAATAGTTAAATCTTATATTTATTTAGTAAGTCCTTCAATGCAGTTTTCTGTTAGCTACTATGTGTATATAGGCCTTGCCCCTTTTCACTAGAATTTTTTTTTTTAGGAAAGCTACGGCAGAAAAGTATATTATGACAGCTGCTAAACTAATTGCTCCAGCAATTGAAACTTCATTTGCAGTAGGTTATGACTGGTAGGTGTCAGTTTTTAACTATGGACCTTCGTTATTCACCTGTTATCCTCTGGTTGATTCTCTTAAAGATTGTATACTATGTCATTGTCATATGCAATGAAAGAAGTAAAATGAAATAATTGGTATTTTTTTGATTGTGTGTTTACACTTGAAAGATCTAATGTCTGGATCTTGTATAGTAACAAACAATATAACCTTTCTCAGTTGAGGGGAATTAATTCTAAAATTACAATATAAGGCTGTTATAAAACAGAACTACACAACAAATTCACCTTATTAATGTTTTGGTAATTTATTGAGTACTCAGTGAATCTCCTTTTAAATATTTGGGTCTGTAAAATTGTCAAGTATTTAAATCAATTTATAGGATCAACTTAAGCAATTGCCTTCTTAATGTAGAAAGACTCACTATAAGAACAAAAATTCTCTTTTTTTTATCTTGAAGGTGTGTTGAAATGGTAAAAACATCTCAGTACGTAGAGTTAGCCAATGACCTGGAAATCAATAAAGCAATTACCTATTTGCGGCAAAAAGATTTTAATCAGGTACAGTGTTTTCATAAACATTTTACTGGTAAATTTTTACATTGAATCATGATCAGAATATAATTTCATATCTTTAACAAATTGAAATAATTACTTTACTCCATTAGTCAATTTATGAAAAGGTTTTAGAAAAGTGAGGTTAATGAACCCAGTGTCCTTACAAAGACTCTACTGCTGTTGAGAGCTTGATGGTTTGTCTTCATTTCCTGCCACTCCTGAGGGAAATTACTGTCCTGAGCTTGGGAGAAGGAAGCATCTGGAGCATAAGTGGGCAAATGTCCCACCATTTTCTTTCTCAGACAAAGATTCTGTACGATCAAGCTGTCTTGTGGGTAACATTCTAGAAGCACAAAATGCCACCCTCGGATACAGATTTCCTCTCTCTTTTCTTGCCACTAGATTTCAGAAGAGGGTTCAGGACTGAGTTAATTGTCCAGGCTAGTACACTCAGAAGGAGTTGCCTCTCCTGTTCAACGCATATGTGAAGCCGCTGGGTGAGATCATCCGTGGTTTTGGGGTTGAGTACCACCTGTACGCTGATGACACTCAGCTGTACATTTCAACCCCAAACCACCCCAACGAGGCTGTCGAAGTGATGTCCCGGTGTTTGGAAGCCGTCGGGGTCTGGATGGGGGACAACAGACTCAAACTCAACCCCTCCAAGACCGAGTGGCTGTGGATGCCGGCACCTCGGTTCAGCCAGCTGACACCATCGCTGGCCATAGGGGGCGAACAACTGTCCCCTGTGGAACGGGCGCGCAATTTGGGCGTCCTCCTTGATGCCCGGCTGTCAATGGAGGACCATGTGGCAGCCGTGGCAAGGGAGGCGTTCCACCAGGTTCGCCTGGTGCGCCAATTGCGCCCCCTACTGGACCGGAGTGCCCTGCGCACGGTCACTCATGCGCTGGTGATGTCTCGCCTGGACTACTGCAATGCCCTCTACATGGGGCTTCCCTTGGGACGCATCCGGAGACTGCAGCTAGTTCAGAACGCAGCCGCGCGGGTTATCATGGGAAGTACACGATACTCCCACGTAACACCCCTCCTGCGCGAGCTGCACTGGCTACCTGTGGCCTTTCGGGTGCGTTTCAAGGTATTGATTACCATCTTTAAAGCGCTCCATGGCATAGGACCTAGTTATCTGCAGGATCGCATCCTACCACACACGTCCCTACGACCAATCCGCTCACACAGGGAGGGACTCCTCCTGGTGCCGTCCGCTAGGCAATGCCAGCGGGCGACACCTAGGAGTAGGTCCTTCTCTGTGATGGGCCCAACCCTCTGGAATGACCTCCCCCCCGACATCCGAACTACCACCGACCTCCGCTCCTTCCGTCAAAAATTAAAGACTCACCTGTTTCAATCAGCTGGCCTGGCACTCTCTTAGTTTTGTCTCCCGGGGATATTTCAATTGGGTTTGGGTATTTTAATTGGGGATGTTTTTTAGGGTTTCTATAGTATATTTATTTCTTGTACAGTCTTATCTCCTCCATCCAAATGTTTAGTATTTAATTGTTTTATATTATTGTATTTTATCTGCATTTTATTTGACTGTACACCGCCCCGAGTCCCTTTTTGGGAGAGGGGGCGGTTTAGAAATCCAAGAAATAAATAAATAAAATAAATAAATTGGTTCCAACCCTCTCAAGGATTTTAAGATTGATATCAACCAGGACTATAATTTCTGGGCTGCAGAAATGCAGACAAGTCAAAAGAAAATTCTAATTCGTTGCTGCCATCAAATGAACAGATGGATTTTCCCCGGCTAGATCTGGCAATTCTAGCATCAGTATATAAATTGGTCCTGAAATGGACTGGAAGACCTGAAGTGTTTGGAATCACATTATTGTCAACTTTTACTACCATATTTTTCGGAGTATAAGACGCACCCTTTTCCCTCAAAAAAAAAAGGGTGAAAATCTAGGTGCGTCTTATACACTGAATACAGCATTTTTGGCCTACCAAAATCCGGCCGTTTTTTTTACTCGTTTTTGCCTCCCGCAGCCCCCAGGAGCACTCTATAAGTTGCCTAAAGCCTATGCATGCCCTTTTTTTGACAAAAAACAGGCCGTTTTTGGGAGATCTCCAGAGCGCAAAAACTTTTTTTTTTATTTGCCTCTTCAAAATCTTGGTGCATCTTATACTCTGAAAAATATGGTAGTTCAAACTAGAAGTTTCACTAACTGAAGTTTTAGAACAGTCTTCAGAAGCAGCTCATGTTCTGCAACTATCCAGTAGAGCTGGGTAGGGTGTTTTTTTTTACATTGAGAGTAACTTTGCTTTTGAATTATTTCTAGGCTGTTGACACTTTAAAGATGTTTGAAAAAAAGGATAGCAGAGTTAAAAGTGCAGCTGCCACAAATCTTTCTTTTCTATACTTTCTGGTGAGTAATTAAAGATTTTTTTAAAAAGAGCTAAGTCTGAAGATATAAAGCGTCTCTGGGCTTTCTCATATGGTTACTTTTAAATATAGTCAGTAGTTTTAAGAACAAATATCCACGGTGTACATTTTACTAATTGTTGAAGTTAATTATCTTGAAATTGTTCACTTCAAATGAAATATGCTTCTTTTCTTAAAGATAACAGCTCAAAGTTGAAGTAGATCAATCTGCCTTTCTAAGTAACAGAGCATTGAGTTCAATTGTACATGTTGACATCTAAGTGACACAGACTTTAAGCCACAGCTTATCCATTTCTGCCACAGCAAGTTTCCAAGATGTATTATTTAATAGCTGCTTAAAATAGATTAGAATGATACCCTTTTGGCAACTTTGAAATTCCCTTCCTTTACAACCGCTTGGATCTTTGGGGAAATCATCAGCAAAATACATGCAAAATATAAAATTAAACTATTGATAATGGAAACAGGATTGATTAAATATTTTTTCTCCTAATATTTAATTGATCAGCTAAAGGCAATATTTATTGGCTCATGGGTTCTCAGAGGAAGGAAGCAATGAAGGGAACTTCAGATTAATTCTAAGGAAACCGGGAGTAGAAATACTTCTGGTAGGCAAACGTCTGAACAAAAAGATAACTGAACTGGATTCGTTAAATATGTAAGAATTTGATCTACGGTTTTTAAAACCATGCCAGCAAAATATTTAGAAAGTAGATATACTGTTATATCACTTAACCAATGGGTTATAATCTTAATAGATACTAAAATCTAATAATATGGTTTTAATAAAAACTGAGGGCTTGAAACAACACTTAACAAATCTATGTATATGAATCTATACCAAGAGCCGTGATGCGCAATGGTTAGAATGCAGTACTGCAAGCTATTTCTGCCGGCTGCCTGCAATTTGGCAGTTCGAATCTCACCAGGCTCAAGATTGACTCAGCCTTCCATCCTTCCGAGGTGGGTAAAATGAGGACCCAGATTATTGGTGGCAATATGCTGACTCTGTAAACTTCTTAGATAGGGCTGTAAAGCATATAAAGTGGTATATAGGTCTAAGCGCTAGTGGAATAAAATATATATATTTTAAATGGTTAATTTCCAAAGCATCAGCAACCAGATAAGATATGTTCTTTATTTAATTTAGGAAAATGAGATTATGCAAGCAAGCAATTATGCAGATTTAGCCGTAAATTCTGACAGATACAATCCAGCTGCTCTGACAAATAAAGGAAACACCATTTTCACAAATGGAGATTATGAGAAGGCAGCAGAGTTTTATAAGGAATCCTTAAGAAATGATTCGTCATGCACCGAAGCGCTTTATAATATTGGTAAGTCACGAGTCAACTTGGATTGCAATTTGAGATGACTGGAACTCGGTATGTGTCATTTTTAAAACAGGAAATTAAGAGCTAGTTTTTGCTCATAATTGAGGAGCGGGGGGGTGTTTCACAATTGGAAGGCCAAGATGGTATTTTCGGGTGTGTAGACAAAAGCCACCCCTCTGAAGGAATTTACCTGCCCTCAGTAGGCAGCTCTTTCAGCCAGCACCCAGAGATGAGAGAGACTTCTCTTAACAGGCGTCAGCAGCAGCTTACAAACTTCCCTGCCTGTTTCCCCACGGACTTTCTGGGGAAACCAGCAGAGAAAATTGCAAATGACAATTACATGATTGCCAGGTGCTTTGCAAGTGCTGACCATGGGGGTATAAGGTGGGCAATAAAGCTCTTTTTCTGAAGCCGTCGTAATCCCATGAATAGTCATAAGTGGATGACAACTTATTTGTCATTTTGAAATTATTGTAGTTTATTGTAGATGCCTTAGAAAAAATCAAAGAGTTTTTAAGACCCATCATTTCCCCATTTTAGCATTGTGAGAGAATGGGAATAAAGCAAAGGATCAGAAGCCCCCTCCCATGACATTTTCATCCACAATTTCTAGTTAAGATGCCAAAACTGCTTGCTAAGCTCCGTATCAGAGTTTTGTCAGCATTTATATCAGTTTTATTATACAATACAATAGCAGAGTTAGAAGGGACCTTGGAGGTCTTTTAGTCCAACCCCCTGCCTAGGAAGGAAAGCCTATACCATTCCAGACAAATGGCTATCCAACATCTTCTTAAAGACTTCCAGTGTTTGGGCATTCACAACTTCTGGAGGCAAGCTGTTCCACTGATTAATTTTTCTAACTGTCAGGAAGTTTCTCCTCAGTTCTAAGTTGCTTTTCTCCTTGATTAATTTCCACCCATTGCTTCTTGTTCTACCCTCAGGTGCCTTGGAGAATAGTTTGACTCCCTTTTCTTTGTGACAACCCCTGAGATATTGGAACACTGCTATCATGTCTCCCCTAGTCCTTCTTTCTATTAAACTAGACATACCCAGTTCCTGCAACCGTTCTTCATATGTTTTAGTCTCCAGTCCCCTAATCATCTTCGTTGCTTTTCTCTGCACTCTTATTATTAAGAAGACTCCCAAAATGGATAACCTTTGAGCATGTGTGACATTTAGTTATATTATGGAAAATGCAATTTACCTAACTTTATATTTTTCATAATAAATATCTTTTTTTGCAGGTTTATCATACAAAAAGTTAAGCAGACTAGATGAAGCATTGGATTCTTTCCTGAAGCTCCATGCAATTCTTCGAAATAGTGCCCAGGTTCTCTTCCAAATTGCAAGCATGTATCTTTTCCACAAATCCAATGTTTAACTCTTCAGATGTTCAGCGTCCTATGAAATTCAACTAGAGCACAGCAGGTGCTCAACTAAACCTTGCACGATATAGAGAGAATCCTCATAAGATATTCCTTAACTGACCATATTTCAGATATGAATTAATGGAGGACCCTAATCAGGCCATTGAGTGGCTTATGCAACTTATTAGTGTTGTTCCCACGGACTCACACGCATTGGCAAAACTTGGGGAACTCTATGATAGTGAAGGTGACAAGTCTCAGGCTTTTCAATATTATTACGAGGTAGGTGTTTTAAAAATTACATTTCTGTACCAGCCTTCATCTTACATGTTATCTGGGGCTTATTGGAATTAAAATCTGGTGCATCTGAGGTTCGTTATTGAGGAAGGGTAATCTGTTGCATTTTCTTATATACATTAGGCATATTATGTAAGTGAAAATACATTTAATTTGATACTTTAAAATGGCAAAGAGCATAAGGATTAAACATTCTGATTAATAAAAATAATTCTAATGCTAAATATATATTTTATTGGTCAACAAGATGGAATCCTCAGAGAAAACATTTCATTCAGTAATACAACAGTTACATTTGATTTTTAATCTCATTCTTCACATGGAAAAATCCTCATAAAGGATTAAATAGATTGATTTCCCTTATACAATGTATTGTCATTCACAATGGTAATATGAAAGATTTTTGGAAAACTTGAGGTTATTTGGATCAAGAGAAATAGAGAAATAAATATTCTCATTGTAGCCTTGCCTTAGCAACCAACATTTTGAACTGTTTGCAGAGAGAGTGAGAGGTGATGCGATGATCACTTTATATACATTTTCTCCTCAAGGGTCATGTTTTCCTATGCATCAAATGGCCACCATGTTTAGCTACCATAGGCTACCAGAGCTCTTTTCCTACATTGTCTATAGATTTATGAAATATAAATTTTGCTTATTTAAGCCAAACAATTCAGTCATAATTATTAAGCTATATAATTTGCTTACCCAAAATAAATCAGTTTTGGCTACTGTATAGATTCAAAGGAAACACATTATACATTGTAATTGTAATACGCTGCAACAAATGTAATGTACTGTATTTTATTACAGTATCATTGACCAGTAAAAATCATAATGTGAGGAAGTGGTTCCTTATTTCACTTTTAAAATGTTTGAAAATCAAATATGCAAGAAATAAGCAATGTTTAAAATCAAATGTCATAATTTTTCTGTTAATTGCAAATGGGTACATTCTCTTTAGTGATTAATGAATGTATTAGTACATTACTTTTTTACATGCATGTATTATGTATTTTCAGTAGCTGGAGAATTACACATAAATGTGTAACCTACGAGCAAAATAAAACATATCGCTAATGCTGCATTTCTTTCAACCCTTTTATTTTCTTAGTCCTATCGGTATTTCCCTTCAAACATTGAGGTCATAGAATGGCTTGGAGCCTATTACATTGACACACAATTTTGTGAAAAAGCCATTCACTACTTTGAAAGAGCAGCACTTATTCAGTAAGTAATCACAGCACTTGTATGTTGAGAGTCATTTCACTTCTACAGGCATTTTCTGCAATCTTGTTATCACTGATATAAATTAGGTATAGAAAATTGGATGGTTTTTCAAGTATTATTTTCAGTGTTTCTTTGATGCGTTTAAAATAGTTGTGCTATGATTTAAGTTTAAGGAGAATTCAGGTAACTCTTTAAGCAATTAGAAGGATGAATTATTTTGGATTACAGTTTTCTAGATCTGTTCTGATATAAAGAGGTCAATACCCTTAAAGTATGCCAGTTTATCCAAGAATATGTGTTACATTTTGACTAGATACCACTGGGTTTATTTGATAAACGTTAAAAACTTTAGTGGTGACAATAAACATGTCAAAGGAATGGCTGAAAGCATTCTGCCTGAATCAGGCGATCACAGCTCATGAAAGTATTAAGAATTTAACAGAAATAAATTTAACAGGACTAAACCATTTTCTTTTTATTGTTATGCTATTAAAAGATGGAATCTTTTAAATGAAGCCTAGTCTGAATTTCATAATACATCAAAAAATGTTTTATGATTTAATTATAACTTGATAATTCAGGAAACACTTCACTAGTCTTTTAGGAAACGATCAATAGAAAAGTATTTATCTCTTAATGAATGTAGATCAATAGAGGTACTTAAAGAAACTTGAAGCTTTGTTGAGCATTTCAAAATCAATAGTCATAGATAAAGCAGGAAGAACGTCAATTTTAAAATTAAAGAAAGAAGGCAATAGAATAACCTTGGCCTCTAGCTGTGCTTCAAATAAATTGTCCTGCCCTTGATATGTTACACTGAGCGTTAAATGTATAATCTCAATAATTATCTCTCCTATTATCAACTTTCTGAGAAATACGTTTCTGTTTTAAATGTTAAAATCACTGATTATATGCCAAACATCACTCACAGCATCTCTCAGTAGGGCTGCGGGGAAAATGGGCTGCAGAATTTATCTGAGGCGCCGTAATAATATAAATTACGTGAAAGTATGGTTTGATTTAAAAGCGAAAACTGTGATGCTGAGATAATATAACCATCTAATAATTCATACGCATTTGCTTTCTGCTCTCCAGATAAAGGAGTTGCAACACATAGGGTCCTGTTAGCTGGACCAAGTAGTGTTAAAATGGTTGGAGTTCATCCATCCAGAACAGAGTATGATCTTCAGTGCTGTTCTTTTCAGATTATAAATTGGCATTGAAACTTACTTCAGATGCATATTTTACCCTCCCTTAGAGAGAAAGAAATTATTTGCTTGTCCAAGAAAATATTCACACTGAGCAGTTTCATTGTGATTAATTTAATCCATATGCTAGATATTTAAGGAAAGCTTTTCCGTTGCATTGCATTGTGATATGTGTACTTTACAGACCAACCCAGGTGAAATGGCAATTGATGGTTGCCAGCTGCTATAGAAGAAGTGGTAAGTGTCCAAACCTATTACATTTTAGTTTTAATATTTTTCCCTAGCTATAATTTGGCCTATCTATCTGAGCTTGTTTCCTTCTTTATTTACTGGCTAATAGGTAACTATCAAAAAGCTCTGGACACCTACAAGACAATTCACAGAAGGTTTCCAGATAATGCTGAATGTAAGTAATTTGTCTAATATAATGCTCACTGCATTTTATAGTTATCTCACTTTTTTGCTGGATTATTTCACACACAAATATTTGCCTCACTACTTAGGGCAGTGATGGCGAACCTTTTTGTAAAGGCATGGCTAAATGGTCTGTGTGTGTGCTATCGCGCGCGCACATGGCCACATCCACAATTAAATGCAGCCTGCCCACCTACACATGCGTATGCCCCCCCTGCATGGGGGGGAGTTTCCGCCCACCTCAGGCTCCGGAGGCTTTCCTGAAAGCTGGGGAGGGCGAAAACAGCCTCCCTTGGCCCTCGGAAGGCCGAAAATCAGGTGACTGGCATGATGGAGCTGACAGCTCATGTGCCAGCAAATATGGCTCTGCGTGCCACCTGTGGCACACATGCCATAGGTTTGCCATCACAGACTTAGGAGCTATCCTAGTCAGTATAAAGCAGGGCTGCCAAACTCCCAGCCCACAGGCTGGATGCGTCACATGCTGGTCACGCCCATTTAGCGAAAGGGAGATACATCACATGACGTTGCTGTGACGCCGTGAGTTTAACCCCCCCCTCCCCCGGTGTAAAGCAACCTATCTATCATCTGGGTCTCTGCTGTACACATATCTCCTGCATAAATAGACTTTCCAGGTGTCTTAAGAAGAGGACGCCCTCTTTGAATACAATATCTGCATTGCAGGGCATGGGAAAGACCTGTTACAAGGAGTCTTTAAAATGCACAAGAAATTATTGGAAATACCATAAAAAGAGTGCAGAGAAGAGCAACAAAGATGACAGGGTACTGTAGGCTAAAATATACAAAGAACTGCTGCAGGAATTGGGTGTGTCTAATTTAATGAAAAGAAAGACTAGAGGTGACATGATAGCAGTGTTCCAATATCTAAGGGGTTGCCCCAAAGAAGAGGATCCAAACCTATTCACCAAAGCACCTGAGGGCAGGACAAGATGCAATGAATGGAAACTAACCAAGATGACAACCAACCTAGAACTAAGGAGAGATTTCCTAACAATGAGGACAATTAACCAGTGGAATGACTTCCCTCCAACACTGGAGGGGTTTAAGAAGAAACTGGACAACCAGTTGTCTTGACATGGTATAGGGTTTCTTGCTTGAGCAGGGGGTTGGACTAGAAGGCCTCCAAGGTCCCTTCCAATTCTGTTATATGGCCGGGCATCAAATGTGATAGAAAGCAAAAGGAGGTTGATGGAACCTAGAGTGCACAAGTTGGATTTTTACGAGAGTTCATAAACATCTGTCAGGCACAGGTACTCTCTAGAAGTACATTCTGATGTATGGTGTAGGAAGTAAGTGCTATAATATTTAATAGGTATTACTAACTAATAAGTATGTTTATGATAATAGATGATCTAATTAAAAGTGACTTTTAAAACTCATTAATATATTCAAGTAGCCGATAACCCGGTGTTGCCTAGGCATATATTTATAGAGCGAAAATGTCCAGACCAAATGGAATTTCTAATGTTGGATTTTCCCCCTTACCAAAGGGAGCCCCCTTGTGGAGTACTGTGACGCCGTTACCATGGCAACTCAACTGTGCTGTACAGTAGAAGCCATTTTACGGCACAACAGGCTGTATCTTAATAGAACACACATCCTGAGGGGTTTTAGGGGTGTCTTACCCCCCCTCCCCAGTATTTGCTTCCAGAGAGTAAGTCATTTGTGTACCAAGTTTGGTTGAAATTGTTCGAGGCATTCCAGAGTTATGCTGGAACACACACACACACACACACACACACACACGTATATGTGTGTGTGTGTGTATATACACATACATACATACATACATACATACATACATACATACATATATTTTAAAACTATCCCTCTTACTTTTCAGCATTTATTATAGAAATATGAGAGTTTAGAAAAATACATGCACTCTTTTATTAACAAAAACAAAAAGAGATTTTGCAGGCAGGATTCTGATAACTCCTGTTGTCTAAGAATTCAAATGGGGTGCTATGAAATCTGGCCAATTTAATGCCACAATGAAATATTTTGCATTCAATTACTTTCTTGTTAACAAGCTGGCATTGTCAAATGGCTGCCGGTCTTCTTGGCCTGCAAAATTTCCATCTATACCTGCAGAGATGAAGGAATGAAAGAAAACCGCTCTTTTACAGAAAAAGTTTGCCAATCCATACTGTGTTGTGTTGTATTGTATTGCTGCACACGTGAATGCATTTTTACTCCCGTTCAGTTTTTTTGCACATTTCCACCACCACATACAGTATTAATGCTAGAAGAAAAATGCTGCTCTTTTGCTATGATCTTAATATTGTATATATTATATTCTAGGCTTACGGTTCTTAGTTCGACTCTGCACAGATATGGGAATGAAAGAAATGCAAGAATATGCAACAAAGCTGAAAAGAGTAGAAAAATTGAAAGAACTAAGGGAACAGGTATAAGTCATTTTTAGAAGCACAAGTTATTTAAATACTCTTAAGAATATTTTTTTGTGTTACATCCCTAGACTTTCTAATAATACAATTCCACCAAAATAGCTTTTGAGTGCTACAGCACATAATGGTAAAAACGTCTTTGTGTTTACTTTAAATCAGGACAATAAAAACATGTCAGAAGATAAATAAAAACACTTAGCACTTTGGTTATGGCTGCCATAACTGTCACAGCACATTCTTATCGGTGGTTCAACTAATGGCAAAGCAGCATGACACAATATCATGCCTGCCTGCCACTGTTTAAATTATTCACAATCTCTTCCTTACCCGCAGCTTTGGGAATGAATAAAGGAAAAAGTAGCCCTCTAATATTTCAGACAGTTGGATAGAGATAGGTGGCTATAAAAATGGAATAAATAAATAAAATTTGAAAAACTGTTGCATTATTATTATACACATCAATATGAAATCACAACCGCTAGATGCTGTTGGCCTTCATACGCATCAAGTTGTTCCCAAGAATTAGACATCGTAATGTGTGAGCGTAGCGTTTGCATTCAAGCAATGCTGTCTTTCGTAACTGAGAGATGGAATTGCATTATTAATGTTTAAGGCTCACAATCCAAGAAGTTCAGAGAAATATATTGTGTTTTGTGGAGTATGCATTAACCTAGACAAATGCACATATATTCATCAACCTTCTTAGCCTTAAAATGTAGTAAGTAGTCTCAGGAAGAATTGTGGGGTGTAAAAGAAGGGTCTATGACAACTCACTGCAGGACAATTCAATAATTCAATTTAATTATTTTTTAAGAATGTTTTAATTATTGTCATTCACATTTCATTTTGTCCCTCCATTCTGCCATTTCTTTGATATTAGTGTAACTCTTGTCCCGCAGTTAGTTGTCCCGTGGCAAGTTGGCCACAGTGAGTTGTCTGTGGCAAGTTGTCCCATTCAGGTAAAAGAATACTGTAATCATTATTGATATTAAACAGTAATTCTGTCTTTTCCATCATTCGTAGCGTGTCAGGTCTGGTAGAAATGGCAGCGCCCGTGCCCGCAGAGAAGGAAGTGCTGGAGGTGGTGAGTACTATTCTAATTAAGGTTAGGTGAACGTAACCATTTTTGCAATGTCTCGATTTAGTTTATCTCTGTTCCTCATTTCACGGATCTGTCAGGGTTGCTTTATGGAATTTGCTGTGTTTTTTTGAACTGCAACACACAAATTTGTTACGTGCTTTCATGCACAATCCACTACACATATACAATTTGCCTACTACAGTACATTTTTTTAACATTATTTTTAGAGGTATTTGGTCTAACACAAATGCCGTGGCATCACACATTGCTTTAGAACAGAGGTGTCAAACTCAAGGCCCCGGGGGGCCAGCCTGGCCCGCAGGGTGCTTCAATCTGGCCCGCACATGGCCCTCCCGAGCTCCATTTTTGCTGGCAGAGGATTGCAGGAGGCTGTTGCAGCTGAAAACGGAGCTCGGGAGCCCGTTTTCGCTGGCAGAGCACTTGGGCCATCACAGGCGCCCCCCCAACATGAGTGACGTCATGCTGGTCATGTCCATCCTGACCACGCCCACTCCGGCCCTCCAAGGTCAAATACAACCCTGATGCGGCCATCAATGAAATCGAGTTTGACACCCCTGCTTTAGAACCTGGGACAAATTTCAAAAGTTATTTGTTATGTAACTTTTTAAATAACAGATGTTCAGTATTCTCTCTTTTTGGCATGCTATACTGCATAATGTTTTTAATTCAGACCATGAAACATTGTCATAGAAATTTGAGTGCTATTGGGATATATTCTCTTAAAGCAATGATAGACAACCTTTTTCCTTTATTATTCAAACGGCTTATCAGAAAGTCCTTTTCACCCAAAATGGATTTAAATCAATTTAAATGTTCCTATTGTGATTGGGTAATGGATTCATGTGTCAAAGAAAAACAATTTTTGATCAATTTTAGGTAATTTACACAGGTTTGGGAAACACTGCTTGAAAGTATCCATTGTATTTCAGTCTGAAGAGACAGTAAGAATAAATGATTGACTGTAGAAAATTTTATGCCAAATGCTTGTTTTTTTCTGAGCAACATTCCATAAAACTCAGCAGGGAACTAAAACATTAAAATGAGAGAGTCATCTGTTTAAACTCGGATCTCTAAAATATATTTCTTTTATTTATTTACTGAGCGCTTATAGACCGCCCCCTCTCCCGCAAGGGACTCGGGGCGGTGTACAGTCCATAGGGAAACAATCAATGTGAGCAGTCATTCAAATAGAAGTCCGTCTGAGCAAAACTAAAATGCAGGTAGTTAATCTGAAATTTAGCAACTTGTTAAGCAAATGGAAATAACAGTGATTCTCTATTAAAGAACAGAAACCTGCAGCTTATGGAAGTATGTAATTCCAGTAAGAAACATGCCATGATGAAAATATTTGCTCCAAGAGAACCAGATTTAAGGAAGCTTCTTAAGGTCTTCAGGGAATGGTAGGGAAGAGCCTATGACAGTGATGGCTGTCGTAGTGTGCCTTTGCGTTATGTGCCAAAAGCCCGCGCCCATAATGCAATGCGCAAGCGACACCCCCGTGCCCCATTTTGGGCCTAATGGGCCTCCCTGCAGCCTCCAGGGACCAAAAATGGTCACACCGCCCACGCTCCCACCCGCCCCTACACATGTGCGCATGACAACAACCCCCCCCTCGTGTGCATGTGCACGCATCTCCCACATGCACCCCCGCACATGTATGGCAGAGACACAAAAATCAGTTGGCCAGCAGGAGGCGCACAGGCATGCGCGGTGGAGTTGAGCTGAGGGAGCGGCTCGCCTGCCCGCAGAGTGGGCTCTGCATACCACCTGTGGCACACATGCCATAGGTTCACCATCACGGACCTATGAAATGTCACAATTAACAAACTAATGAATTCTGAGATTCCTGATGACTCTGATTCAGACGGGAAAAAAAACTAGCCTTCTTTGAAGGAGAAGAGCATGACATCATGTGCACCATGCCATTGGTATTTATTAGATTTATATCTTGCCTTTGGGTCAAGTTATATTATGACATGCGTTATTGACGTTATTGTGCCTAGGTGTGGCATATTGTGAGTACAAGTTTTAGTTAGGAACATTGATTGTGAGCCAGGAGGGTTTGGAAATCAACTTGGCTTTGAATTCAACTGAAAGTCTTAGGTAAGGCATGTCAAATCAGCCTTGGCTTTTGCTGTTTACCTTACAAACCAGTTTTATCAGTAGCTTGTAAGGATTACTAAAATAGCAATCCAGAACAGATTGATTCATGGTCAGAATCTGGTCATAGTTTCAAGTAACTCATTTGGGTTATGGCAAAGTCACTGTATGTGGAATGCTCTAACTTTGTAAAAATGTCATATTTCATACATATTTCTTTGTGCTACGTTCACCTAAAATCATATTGAACATTATTCTCTCTTATGTCAGAACCTGGTAGCACGGCAATTAAAGGAGAACGTCTGAGTGCGAAGTTGAAATCTTTGCCAGGAACAAATGAGCCATATGAAAGTAGTGTTAATAAAGAAATAGGTAAGTGTATGTCTAATTATTTACTTTCACAGAATTGGCCAGATCTGCAGAACCCAAAATTTAACTCTTTACGTCATTGCTATAAGTAAGGTTTTATAATGGGAGGAGAGGCGAACTATTACTCTTTAAGCAAAAGCTTATATGAGAAAAACAGTATAAAAAGTGGAATTAAAATGGCCTATCAGCCTAAAAGTGATATCAAAGGGACATCATTAGCATATCTGGGAAGAAACATCAACATAGATATTCCGGCGATGACACGTTGGTATCTGGAAGTAAGAAAGACTTATAGGGTCTTCTATTAATTGTGAAAAAATACTAAAATAAGATTATTCTTCCTTGTTTTGTAAAATACCCTAGGTTATGGTAAATGCCATGCCAATGCAAGTAGAGACATTGACATAGTAACAGATATCTTTGTAGGCTCAAAAATTTACAAGGATAGTGACTAGTCATAAAAAAGGTACATATTACCATATTTTTCAGAGTAAATGGGGCATGCAGAGCCAGTAATAAGGTATTGGCAATCCCTGCAGCCCGAAAAAGCTGATTGGCGAATCCAACCGACAATCAGCTGCTTGTGCTGAAACTGAAAAGGGTTGTTTGCTGTTTGCTGCAAGGAGGCAAATTGCTGGGAGGCAGAGGCAGAAGAGGGAGGGAAGGAAGCCAAGAGTCTTTGGATATTTGTCTGTTACGGGATATTGAATTTACGTTTGCGTGAGTGAAGGAGCCTCCAGTGGGATAGATAGAAATAGAGAGGAATTAGTAATTGAGTTGAGAGTTTGGAAGAGAAAGCCAGAGCTGTATGGGAAGAGAAAAAGTTTACAGTTTGAGGCTGATTCCTCCCTTCTTCAGATATTCAAGATCTGAGGCAAGATACTTATTTCGTGGCTGCAGCTATTTGCCTGTGAAATGTGGGCTTAATGGAGCAGTTTGTGTTCCAACTACTTTTTTCATTTAGATCTTAGGCAAGTTATGTGTCAGGCAGTCTTGCTTTTCTGAAGAATATATGCTTTGCAACTGACTCCAACATAACAGATTCATGACATTTCTTTGCTCCCAAATTGAAGATTCTTGTCTTCATTGGTGCAGAAGAGAATATACGGTAGTATTACTGGGAGAAAGGTCTCTAAAATTTGATAGGGCAAGACATGAGATCAGGGGCGGGCTTTACTGCCGGTTCGCTCGTGCGCACGCTTTGCGTGTGCACATGCACAATTCAATTAAAATTGTTCTGCTCATGCGCAGAACTCAAAAACAAGATGACAGCAGCGGTGACCAGGGAATCAGTTCGGGGCGTGGCAGGCCTGGGTCACTGCCAGTTCCAGCAATCCAGGCCACCATACCACTACCGGTTCAGCTAAACCGGGCTGAACCAGTAGGAACCCACCTATGCACAAGATCCTTCAATTTTGGAGAAAAGTGAACGACTACTTTCCTTGGACTGTGAAATGTGATTTATTCTAACACAGAATTGGAGGGGGGACAGTAAATCCAGCTTCTGTTGGGTGCAAGAATCCAAATTCAAACATGCACAACAGATGGCTGTTTGGCCTCCATGTGAATACATCTAGTGAAGAGACGCATACACTAGATAATTGATTTCACCGGGTAATTGATTTCATTGGGCAATTGGTTCCACAATGTTATTTTTATTTTAACATCTAATTAGGATCCATTTACCTGTAGTTTAATCTTTACTTTGTACCTTGTACTGTGACATAATGGAGAACAGGTTCACAGAACCTTCCTCTGACTGACACCCTTTTAGGTATTTGAAAAGTGCTGTTCCACCGTCCACCCCCACAATTTTTCAAAGCTAAAAATTTCCTAATTGTTTAGTCTCTTCACATGCCATAGTTTTTAAGTGCCTGGTTATCCTTGTTGTACTTTGTGAATGTATTCATTTCTGTAAAATCTGAGCAAAGTAGAATAAAGTTTCCTACAGTTTAAAAACTATGCTCATATTGATGTAGTCTAAAATTGCATTTGCCTTTTTTGAAGTCACATCACTCTTCCCACTCATCTTCCTTCCTTCCTTCCAAATATTCTTCTAAGCCTCGTATTCTGTATTTTTAAATCTGTGAATTTGATTTTTGTTATCTGAATTAAAGACTTTGCATTTGTCTTTGTTTAATTTAATGATTTTAACTTTCAGCCCACTTCTCTAACCTAACAAGATAATTTTGGATTATATTATTACCTTCTAGTATATTGATATCACTCAGTGGATAAATATAAAAAGTTGGGGGAACTGTTCCAGCTATTCAGTAAGCGAACAAATTTCTTAGATCTATTTTTTCTACTTTCATTTCAAAATATAGATGCTTCCTACCTGGATCCACTTGGACCTCAAGCTGAGAGGCCAAAAACAGCCCTAAGGAAAAAAATGGATGAAGATGAGTTTGCTGATGAAGACGTAGGCGATGATCTGCTTCCAGAATAACTTTTTAGACCAGTTCAATTATTTTTTAAAAGTTGCAAAAGAAAAAATAATCTTAGTAGAGATTTATATTTATCTGAACACTATATATATATATATATATATGAAATCTTTATTTTAAGTAAAGTTTTTATAGTAAGAATTTAAAATCTTGTGCATTTGTTATCAATCATATCTTTTATCTCATATCTTTTATGCTTACCCAAACCACCTAAATGATGATCTGTGGGACCAGTGAATCAGGCTGAAGTATCTTTATATCATAACCCATCTGTTTGCCTTGATAAGCTTAGAGTTTTGTTGGAGAACAATTGCTCATCCTAAGATGTCTACTTGAAGTATTGCCACTGAAAGGAAAGCTTAAGAGTCAAGCCATGAGTGGTGGGACACAGTGGCGTAGCGTGGGGGGTGCAGGGGGGGCGGCCGCACCGGGCGCAACATCTGGGGGGGCGCGGAGGAAAGGAGAGAGGGGAAGCGAGAGGAAGAAAGAAAGGAGGGGAGAGCGAGGCGGGGAGGAGGGGGAGAGAGAGGAGGTTGGGTTTGGGGAAGGGAGAGAGAAAGAGTGAAACTGGATTCAGGGAATGTGGCCCCTCCAGAATCCCCTCCCCACCTTTTCTCTCCCGGCGATAGTCGGGCGCTTGCAGCTGGCGAAGAGAAGCAGCTGGTGCAGCCGAGAAGGGCTGTTACTGCTTTCGCATTTTCACGCTCTCCCAGTTGAAGAGTCTCAGGCGCGCTGTCGGGCTAGACTCTGTCAGGAGTTGCTCACTGAGAGTCTCTCTCTCTCTCTCTCTCTCTCTCTCTCTCCCTTTTCCCGGCCGCGCTCTCCCTTTTTCTTTCCTTCTCTTTCTGTCTATCTCTCCTTCCAGCACACACTTACGCGCAAAAAAACTCGGGCTCCCGCGACTCGGGTTGTAAACGAAGGGGGCTCGCCCTAGCTTTCTCTTGCGGACACACTTTCCGTGCCCAAACACTCCAGCGGGGAAGGGAGGGCAGTGAGGTATGTATTTATTTATGTATTTAACGTGTGTGTGTGTGTGTGTGTGTGTGTGTGAGAGAGAGAGAGAGGGAGGGAGGGAGAGAGAGAGAGAGAGAGAGAGAGAGAGAGAGAGAGAGAGAGAGAGAGAGAGAGAGAGAGAGAGAGAGAGAGAGAGAGAGAGTACAATATACGTGTGCAGGCCTTCCAGAGAACCGGAGAGCTGAACCAATCGAGGCGAAGAACTTGAGGCGCGAGTTGGAAGGTTAAGCCAAAAAAGACAGGGAAAGGGTGCCTGATGGGTACAATTGAATCCCGCCCCTGGTTGTGCTAAGATGGGACCACCCAGGAATAAATAAAAACAGCCGATTTCGAACCATTCTCCACTTCTGACTGCCCCACCTTAAGGAACAGAAGACGGCAGAAATGTGTTGGGCCAAAATAGTTGATCATGTACTTTCTGTGATGGAGTAGCATGGTAGGAAGGAGGCACCAGATTTTCAATGTTGTTCCATTTCCTTTTCTCCATATGAATAGGAGCTAGGCTAGATGAGCCTTGTCCTTTCCTCAGTATTGTGTAAAAAGCAGGGAAACAAACAGAAGAATAGAGTTATTCTTCAAAGCTGTTTCCTCTTATTTCCTACACACTTCCTCTGGAGCCTGACTTTCCAGCAAGCATCTTACAAAGAGAGGTGTGTCAACAGGTAGAAAATTTGCACATGCCCATATGACTGAAGGCTGCTCCTCCTTTGGTATTCCATTCTGAGAGGAATAAAGGGCAGTGGAATAGGAATTGCTTCTTTTGATCTTCCCTGCACACCAAAATACCAGCATTTTCAATTGATGATTATAAAGAACAATTACTACATTTCAGATTGTTTATATGCATTTTCACTTTGGTATCTAGTTAGTTCCTTGCTTTCTACATACAATGGTAATAAATATATCAGGTTTTGTACTTATTTGAAGCATTTTATTACCCATGCTTGAAAAAGTGAATCCCACAATGGTACATAAAAATAAATAAAGCATAATTTGTCAGATGTGCATAACCTATATCCATCTATAGGTCCCAAGGCATTAAAAACCAATTTAAGAAAGATGTCTGCTTGATAAAAAGTTACGTTGGGCCCCAAGATTAGTCTCAATATGCAAAGATGGCCATGCTATTCCTTTTTTTTCATCCTGTTATGGTCATGCAATTTTCTTTGTCTATGTCACCTTCTCAGTATTATATATTCTTTGGTTATTATTTGAAAGTAAATTCTAATTTACATATTGGCTACCAATTAAACACTTAAAAATCCTGTTCACTCATAACTATATTTAAAATATAGGATTATATTTAAATATGCCACAATTTAGATATGGACAGAGACATGTTAGTTCATTCCACAATGTTGGCTTTTAGAAGCCAGTTATCCTTCTAGCAGCGGTCAGCTTTAGATTTGCTTCGCTGGGTGTATAAGTGGAAGCTGCAAGAAAGTTTAACTAACTTTGTTGTCACATTAAGAATCTTTCTTACTATCACTGTTTCTACAGCGAGTTGTGAAAGAAGTTTCTCAAAACTTAAACTAATCAAAACATATCAGAGATCTACAATGAGCCAAGAAAGACTGAGTAATCTAGCAATACTGTCCATTGAGAGAGACTTTAATATAGATTTCAATTCCGTTGTTGAAAAATTTGCGCTAATTAAAAGCAGGCGAATTTAAATTAATCTGTATATACAGATTGATATCTTGCATTTCTATTAAAGAATTACAATTAGAGGTACAGGATTAAGGAAGTTGGCTCCACTAGCCCAGTCTTGGATCATCTCCAGGGTATGGTTCCATTTTGATGTTTAGTTTTTGTTCTTGATATTTTTTGTCGTTTACGATGGTTGTGAGGCGACATATAATAGCATGGCCCATGCTAGGTTACTACATTTGTAGATTTGTATTCATAGACCTGCTGAAAATGTGGAGAATGTGTAATGCATGTTCGCACTCAATAAAGTGTTTGAAAATAAATTTGTATTTAGATGCATTTTACTTTAATTACATCAGTATTTTCATAACAAACAATACATGTGCTTAGGGGGTAAGGGTTTTTTAACTAATCTAGTGGAAGAGACTCGAGTGCTAAAATCCACGGGTTAGGGGGCGCAAATTACTTGCCTTGCCCCGGGTGCTGACAACCCACGCTACGCCACTGGTGGGACATCAGTCATGGAGGCCAAAAACAATGGTGATGGCAGGTGGATTTGTTAATCATATCAGCCCCTCCCAGGTCTTTGTGGCTGATTCAGGAGAATCATTCCAGGGCACTTGGGCAAATACTTTAGAAAGTGAATTGAGAATATCTAACAATGCTATCGATGGAGATAAATTACAATTTCTAAGTGTAAGGAATTTTAATCATTCCTAATCATTATTTGATTATATTTGACCACAGTTTATCCACGTTTTCCAAATTGCAAAATGGTAAATCCCTGTCTTGTACACGGCAAAATTTTATACAGTTCTGCGCATGTGAGATTTATTTATGCCATGATATGGTATCACAGAATATTTTTAACCAAGTAAAATTGGTCCTTATTGTAACTGAATAAATTTTCTATAAACCATCCTATACCTGCAGCATCCCATCAGTCAAGAACTTGTGTTTAACAATGTTTTAATCCAGGAGTCAGCCACCCTTGGCTCTGGAGCCGCATGTGGCTCTTTCATCCCTCTGTTGCAGCTCCCTGTCACCAGTCAACACCATAATTTTGAGAGGACCTTCCAGTTGGGGGAGGGGATGCACAGCACACCAGGAGGAGACTTTATGGCAAGGAGCGGGTTTTCCGGTCAGCTCCACAATTGATAGGGCTTTCAGTTAGGACAGGTAGAGAAAAAAGGATGCCATGTTAGGAGGAGACTCTATGGTGGGGGAACCAGACTTCCGGTCAGCTCCAGAATTGAACGAGGGCTTCCGGTTAGGAACCTTGTGGCTCCTGATGTTTTCTTTCCTGTGGGAAACGGGTCCAAATGGCTCTTTGAGTGTAAAATTGCCGACCCCTGTTCTAATCTCAGAGTCAAGTTCATTTTCTGCAGATTGTGGGAATTATTCCACAATCTACTCCACTGAAGTAGGACATTAGTACTGGGCACATCTAAGAAATGATAGATTTGAATAAAAAAAATCAAAGGGAATGTTTCAGAGCTTCACTTTTTCTAATTAGCTAATAAATAATTAACTGACAGATTAGGAAGCCTACATATTTTTCCATGTTTACTAAAGCCGCCCTATAGTATGACATCACATCCAGCTTTAGAGAATCATAATTTAGATATTTTCTGGACTTGTAAGTTAGCAAAACTCTTTTGAATCTATAGAGGCCTTTTATTTTCTGCATCTTTGTCATTATTTGGAAAATAATTTTGTAGAAAAATGGAGCAATGCCCAAATATCGTCCTTTGCAGTTAATAATGATACATTTTCATTAATTATATATATTTCATTGCATAAAAGTTTTAAGCAAGAAAAAAGCAAAACGGATAAATTAATCTTACCCCCTCTAAAACAACTTTCCATCACAAATAGGTGATTTATTGAAGTTTTAAAGATGAATAAAGACTACTTTAGAGCAGCATTGCCTTTTTTAAATACGTTTTCAATTTGCACCATACAATACAATACAATACAATAGCAGAGTTGGAAGGGACCTTGGAGGTCTTCTAGACCAACCCCCTGCCTAGGCAGGAAACCCTATGCTTCAATTTAATTGAATTTAATGTTACAATTTAATTCTTTAAATGAGAAACAGGGAGCGAAATGTCCAATGCTTAATTTATCAACACTGACCTTGTTTTCCCTAGGCAAGTATATCAGAGCAAGTTTGGGCAACTATTTTGTTTCTCGAAATAGGATATAGGCATGCGCGCGCACACTCACACACAAAAGTAAGCCATTCATTTAAAGTGCTCTGTAGGTAACTCCCAGTCATGGATCTTGTACCTCCTTGTAGTAATAAGCACAAATGAAAATATTGGGATTTGTATGGTAAACCCTCATAATATCACGGTCACCATCTATCTCAATGGACTGCAGTTGCACCAATGCAGAAATTGGTATGTGGGCTCTGGAGAAAAAGTGAAACTAAAAATATTTACAAAAATACTCCTATTTCCTACAACCATGTGAGCCAACAATTATTTGCTTTGTGACAGGGATTCCTCCCAGAAAACGTTGCCCAAAGTGCTTACCATAGAGGTAATCTGGCTTCCCCGTTGATGTTGCTTGTCAGGGTGCAAAAGACAAGGGAAACCGCAACCATCATAAACCTGAGTCAGTTGCCAAGCGGATGAATTTTGATCACATGACCATGGGGATACCACAATGCTTATGTTTGAAAAATGGTCACACATCACTATTTTTTCCAGTGCTGGGTTGTAACTTCAACGAACTGTTGTAAATCAAAGACTACCTATACAACTATTTCTTTACACGTCAGGATCCAGTTTATAGGACTTCAAATTTCTTTCTAAATAGAAAGAAATCCAGATAAAGAACTGGCTTAAGCACCAACCATCTTGTCATCTCAGAATAATAGAATAATGAAGTTGGAAGGGACCTTGGAGATCATCTAGTCCAACCCCCTGCTCAGAATAACAGAGTTGGAAGGGGTCTTGGTGGTCATCTAGTCCTGTCCAACCCCCTGCTAAGGCAGCCGACCCTTACAGAATAATAGAATCACAAGAGTTGGAGGGGACCTTGGAGGTCATCCAAACTCCTGCTCAAGCAGAATACTCTTACAGAATAACAAGTTAGAAGGGTCTCAATGGTCATGTAGTCCAACCCTTTACTCAGAATAACAGAGTTAGAAGGGTCTCAGAGGTCTTGTAGTCCAACTCCCTGTTCAAGGAGGAGACCCTTATAGAATAATAGAGTTGGAAGGGACCTCGGAGGTCATCTAACCCATCCCCCTGCTCAAGGAGGAGATCCTACACCATTACAGACAAATGGTTGTCCAATCCTCCAGTGTTGGAACCCCCACCACCTCTGGAGGCCAGTTGTTGGAGTTCCCCAACTCCATCCCTCTTTTTGAGGGGGTGAGGTGGGCTTCTACCCGCGTTGTTGAATCAACGGCTCTTCGTCATTCGAAATCTGGCTGCAACAGCATCCAATTATGGCTTAGATGATTTTTGTCCCGGGGCTCCGATGCAAGACGTCACCCTCCGGGTGGGCGCGCGAAAGGACCCGGCGGCGTTCCCCGCTTCAGTCAGCCCAGCGAGGGAAGCTCTCGAGCAACTGGCCCTTTTCTTCCGGAGCCTTGAAGGGTTCTGGCACCGGCAGCCGGGGGTCCTGCTGCGAGAAGCCGGACGCTTTTCCAACTCCCCCCCCGCCGCCGCCTCCAGGGCCAGGAGGACCCAAGCGGTCGCCTAGCCAGCCCTTCCCGCCGCTCCGCGCGCTGAGGCGTCCCTGCCATGCAGACGGCCAAGGTAAAGACGCGTGTCAAGGCGGGGAGGAATCGGGGCGAGGCCTTTTGACCTGCCCGCGATGCCCAACTTCCACCCGACGGGTTCGGAGCCGCTTGCTCCGGCCTGGGTCGCTTTGGCTCTTGCGCTTCTTCCCCGTTCGGCTTGGCGGGCAAGCGGGACGGCTTAGCCCAGCCGCCGAAACGCCGCGCTTCCTTTCGCCGCCGCTGCTGCCGCTGCTTCTTCGGCGAGCTCGCGTGGGAACTAAAAGAGCGGGCGTCGTCGGGGTAAGATGAAGGCGCAGGCAAGGCGCTCGTCTCGGGGCTTTGGGCTGAGCGCGAAACGGCCAGCTGTCGGGACGAGCCGAGTACAAGCGCGCCTTTGGAGAGACGGGGCGGCGGCGGTGAGTAACAAGTGGCGGAACTGCGACGGTTGGCCGCCAGGCTGCTTTATGGAAAGTAACAGGCGGAGAATAAGCCCAGAAGAGCCGTCTGCCTGAACGAGCCCCGTTCGATCCTCGCTGGCGCTTCAGGGGAAACGTATTTTATACGAATAACTTGGGTGCCCCGTTGTAGCTGATCTTACCAATTCTTGAGCACATTTCTAGCAACAATCTAGCCATTTCAGCCAGAAACGAAAAGGTAGAAAAGAAAGAAAAGAAACGAAAAGGTAGAAAAGAAAGAAAAGAAACTAAAAGGTAGAAAAGAAAGAAAAGAAACGAAAAGGTGGAAAAGAAAGAAAAGAAACCAAAAGGTAGAAAAGAAAGAAAAGAAACGAAAAGGTGGAAAAGAAGAGCTGAAGAATATTGGATGGGAAGCTTAACGTCTTCAAAGAAAAACCAGAAAGTCCAGTTGCCTCTTGAAAAAAGTTCTTTTGGGACAGCCATGAATTGGATGATTGACAATCTCCATAGACACGTGTAATAGAAAAGAACACTGGAATCCAACCATGGAAATAGGACAAACTAAAGCATTGTAAGATGCTAAACAAGGATAGCCTTAGGTGTTGGGGCAAAATTCCGCATGTAAACTATTTTTAATGGGCATGAAGGCTCTGCAATGCTTCGGTTGTGATTGTAACGATATATTCTGGACAGTGAAAGCTTTATAGATCCTGTGTTTGTGTTCTAACACCTTTCCAAGCTATATTATATAATTATATGTAATATTATATAGGTATGTCATATTTATATTATAAAATATTATGTAAATTATATTATACACTCATGTATTCAATTTCTGTAGCTACCCATCTCAACCAATGATTCTGGATGGCTATTTCCAAAGTATAGTACAATCCTTTGGAAATAGCCGTCTCTACAAGGAACAGAAGTGGCGGAACTTGAAGAGGGAGTCAAAAGACAATTCACTACCTAGCCACAAGCGGACTGAGTCCAACCACTCTTGAATTCTAGCATCTAAATAGTCCTATCCTGTGCATAGGCATGAGTAATATTAAATCAGTTTAATTTGAACTTCATGTGTGATCCTGCTCTTTTTCACCTGACAGGAAGTTCTTGAGTCAGTTTCTAGCAATAATGGGCCAGAAACCAAGAGGTAGAAAAGAACACTTGAATTAAAGCATTGCAATAGGACAGGAATCCAAACTAAAGCATCAAGGTCATCCAGACGGCTTCCATTAGTAAGGGAGGACTAGAACCTGGATCACCCCACTCTTCCACCCCAGTAGCTTCGCCACTACACCACATCTCTGGATATGGGTTACAAAATTAACTTACTCTGGCAGAAGAATTGGAGAAGATTGCAGATGCCATGTTGACAAATTCAGGCTTAAACAAACAATATGATCATCAAGAAAAACTCCCTGAAATTGTTTTTAACCAACATTCTTTTTCTGCATGTCAAATTCTGTAGCGTTTTGAGGGGGGGGGGAGTGAGTAACTTTGTTTCTCCATCCACCCACCCCGTTAGAAATATCTTTTATTTTGTTTCATCTCCTCTCTTTACAGGGATGGATACTGGTCTCTCTACTTTTGTGTGCGCTGAGTTTCCCCACAGTAGAAGCTGTCAAAATAAGCAAGCGTCCCATGCGCTCTCGATCCTGTGCAGACCGACCGGAGGAGTTTTTGGAACAGCTGTATGGAAGACTCACAGCTGGCATGCTCAGTGCCTTCCATCACACCCTGCAATTGGAGCCCTTGGAAAATGACCAGAACATCAGTTGTCCAGTGGGAGGCAGGCTGACTACTGACAAGAAATACCGGCTCCCTATCAATCTCAACAGTGTCTCCCCTTGGTCCTATAGGTAACCTGATCATCTCCTCCTCCTCCTTACCTTTCAGATTTTAAAGTGGGTTTAAGTGGAAGTGTTTTACAGTGCTGCCTCCTTCCTAGGGCATAGAAAAAGTGACTGACCAGGGTCACCCCATGGCTTCACCTCCAAAGCAGTCTCCTAGTTTCCAGCATGGTGCTTCAACTACTATAGCAAACGAGCTTTCATTTTACATAAAATGTGTAAAATAAGCCTAAATTTCTTCATAATCCATTAAAAGAACAGCTAAAGGAAAGAAGAAAAAGAGTTGGGTTAAAGCTAATATTAAGAATATGGGAGGATGCAGTTCTGTTAGACCAGGGGTGTCAAACTCAAGGCCCAGGGGCTGGATCCAGCCAGCGGGGCACTTAGATCTGGCCCACGGGCCCGTCCTGGAAATAGCAAAGGACCAGCCCACGGTGTCTGACAAAAATGGAGCTCGGGAGAGGCACACGCAGCCATCCTGAGCTCCTTGCAGCCCAAAATGGAGCTCATGAGCCTGTTTTAGCTGGCAGATCACTCAGGCCACCACAGGCACCCCTGACATGAGTGACGTCAAGCTGCCACCCTGAAGTCAAACACAATCCTGATGCGGCCCTCAATGAAATCAAGTTTGACACCCTTGTGTTAGACAATATTTACTCCTAGCAGCCAGTCATCAATTCTTAGTTCCTTTTCTTAAAAGAAAAGTGGGTATACAATCTATTTGCACATGAGGCATAGGTTTTTCCAGTCGCCAGTGACTTTTCTTTGTGTTTTTATCTGTAAGCTGTCTAGAGTTGGCAGGGAGTCAGGCAGCCTAGAAATGTAATGAATGCATGAATGATAAATTAAAATAAATGACATAATAAAATAGAAAAGGGGGGCTGATTGTGTAGTTGTACCCATCATCTCCAAGCGTTTCCATATTGATGTTTGATCCAAACAAGAGAACTCAACTTGCATTATTCCAGGTGACAGTAAATTGTCCAGTTCTTAGCTTAGTTTATTTTCCTCTTGGCCTAATAACAGCATGATAATGTAAAGAACATCTCAACATTCTGCTCCATTCAAGTCTACCCAAGTAATAGAGGGACAAAGAGCCGCATGAGAGGTGGGGGGGGGGGGCGAATTGGGACAAAATTTCCTTAGTGAAATCTTTCTTCATTTCCTTTGGCACAGAATCTCCTACGATTCTACCAGGTATCCAAAATACATTCCTGAAGCCTACTGCCTGTGCAAGGGCTGTCTTACAGGTGATTATGGAGAAGAAAATCTCCATTTTCGAAGTACGCCAGTCTTCATGCCGACAGTCATCTTGCACCGAACTACATCCTGCACGGGCGGCCGCTACGTTTACACTGAGGATTATGTCTCCATTCCTGTGGGCTGCACCTGTGTACCAGAACATGAAAAAGAAGCACAGCAAGTGAATTCCAGCATAGATAAAAGAGCAGTAAAATTGCTGGGGAATCAGAATGATGACAAGCCAGTATCCAAATGAGGAATGGAAAGGAGGCCAGAAACAAAGGATGTTTTGGTTCATAACTTCCGTTTCAGAGAACTGTAATCTCCACTTCCTGAAACAGAGTTCGTCTCAGTTTATTTCACAGAACTTGGGGTCAATTGTAATTAAAATTGTACTTCCTTTAAAAAGGTGGCTCAGTGGCTAAGACGCTGAGCTTGTCAATCAGAAAGGTCGACAGTTCGGCGGTTCGAATCCCTAGCGCTCCCGTTACTTGTCCCAGCTTCTGCCAACCTAGCAATTTGAAAGCATGTAAAAATGCAAGTATAAAAATAGGAACCACCTTTGGTGGGAAGGTAACAACGTTCCGTGCGCCTTTGGCATTTAGTCATGCCGGCCACATGACCACAGAGAACATCTTCAGGCAGTGCTTGCTCTTCTGCTTTGAAACAGGGATGAGCACTGCCCCTTAGAGGGAATGACTAGCATTCCTGTGCGAGGGGAACCTTTACCTTTACCTAAAAAACAGTGGGGTTTGCAAGATGCTTTTCTCCCCATAACTGGAGATTTGACAGATCCTGGACAATTGCAATGCTGGGCAACACTTACATTGAAGCATTTAAATATATTTACAAGCGCTAGATAGATGTTCTATATTTCAGGGCTTTGCTATCAATTACTCAAGATATTCTGAGCAGGGACGCAGCATAGATTTTTGTGTACAATAAAATCTTGGTTCAATAGGTTTTGGATACAATGGACAAACTTTTCATTTGGATGGTTTATCCATCAAATGAACTTGTTATTGAAAGTTATGCTATTCGTATCAATTACATAACACACATGACATACATTGATGCAAATGACAAATTCTGATTTAGCAAACATTCAAACTTAGTGGATGCCACCTCCCCACTCAGTGGTCTAAGAAATCAATGTTTCATTGCATTTTCTCTACATCCTTACAGGATGCAAGTGAGGGCCACTGAAAATGAAAGCAAGAACAATATAAGTGAATAATTAAAACATTTTTTTCAAAAAATGCTGAAAAATTAGCTATGCATCTGCAACTGATTTTTTTTAAGTGTAAGTAACTTTGACATGGTATATAGGATCTTATATTCTGGACAAAAAATAGTTGAATAGGGTATTGTGTCAAAAGCACTAGAATTACATTAGAACTGTTAAAAACTATTGAATACATTAAGCTTGCTGATGGATATCAATTTAAATGCTTTTTAAAAAGGAACTAAATAAATGTACAGAGAATAGATCTGTCAGTGGCTATTGATCTTGGTTGTTTATTAGCTCTAGCAGAAATGTACCAAAGGGGGTTGCCAACTATAGAAATATTAAGTACTAATCAATTGATGTTCATAGAATAAATAACCATTGTTTAAAAACATTCAGGTTTGGGTTTTACTTTAAGTTTGGGCTTACATCCAGGGGTGGGCTTCAAACATTTTAGCAAAGGGTTCTCTGCCAGTTGCTGGTTGGGTGGGGCCATGGTGGGAGGGGCCTAGTCAGCCTCCTGTACCATGTTTGGGGGGGCATTTTTGCCCTCCCCAGGCTCTGGAGGCTTTCCCGAACTTCCGGTAGGCCTGTTTTTCGCCCTTCCTGAGCCTCCATGCGGCCCTGCATTTACCTGCATCCAAAACAGGCTGCATGGAGACTCCTGGGAGGGGTGGGTGGGGTGGGCAGGACCAGCCAGGAGTGGGATTTGGGGGGTTCTCCAAACTGCACAGAACCTTAGCTAGAGGTTCTCCCCCAGCAGCCCACCCCTGTTTACATCCTAATCTGGCCCATGCTAGCCATAGTTCTGAGATTACAGTGATCCTGAAACATCATTTGTGCTGAAGCAAATCTTGCCATCTATACTACAAAAGATGACCTCAATCAGACAACCTTCAGCTACACTGCAGTAGCTGGCCAAGTCCTGAAGAGCCCCAATTTGGAGAAAAGCTGCCTGTGACAGAGGTTACTTCTCATTGTGCAAAGCAAAACATTGTCTGGTTTATGAGCCCTTTCAGACACCTGGAAATATGCCAATTGCCTCTCTAAACTATTTTAACTTTTGGTAATAGCTTTGGGAATACATAAATGGACAGCAATAAAATGAAATCATAGAGAGTTCAAAAAAACCAAAACAAAAGGCAGACAAATGTCTCTTGGCATTCCTTTCTCAAAAGAGAGAA
Source organism: Natrix helvetica (assembly GCF_964273705.1). Classification (NCBI taxonomy): domain Eukaryota; kingdom Metazoa; phylum Chordata; class Lepidosauria; order Squamata; family Natricidae; genus Natrix; species Natrix helvetica. The sequence goes on from NC_138550.1 coordinate 20,813,847, forward strand.
ATGGTCGAATTCAAGGAAAACAAGAGCCAAGCTCTTGAATAGCAAAAGTTCTCTGAATTGTGTATGCACAAGGCATCTGCTACTACCTCCTAAAGCAGCAAGATGCAAGGAAAAACTGCTTAGCCCTGTTTACTGGAGTTTAATCATTTCAAGCTCCTTTTCCCCCAACTGCAATTGCCACACTAAATTCGCATTTCTCAAATTGATTTCCAAATTATTCATTGGTGACTATCCTTGGAGCTCTCTGTTTGTAACAGCTATAAGGTGGGGAAGAAGAGCAAACTGTGACAAATCGGTGATTAAATCTGCATTTGATTGGGAATTGGATCTCACTTCAGAAGAGGGACTGGATTCCTGTTTCCATCATTCCATCTCCCTCTCCCTCCATAAAATGCAATAATGAAATGACAATTTTGCACTTAGCTTCTAAAAAAACCTCAAGGTTTTATTTCTACCCTTACTTTTTTGCAATAGAAATAAAAAGCAGATGATGAGACCAAAGAATCAGAAGCAGATTTCAAGCAATGTGCTTTTCTTCAACTGATATTGACAAAACAGATAATCAGATTTAGGTACAGTACTGTCCAGCTCTAAGGCAATTATGAATCATGTGCTGAGAAGGCTGGAAAAAGAAAAGCCTGGAAATTAATCTTAGAAAGAATGGAAAAAACAATTTATTTATCCCAACAGAGAAAACTGAAGGGAAAGGATAGCTGTCTTCTATAAGGCTGTTATTCAGAGATTAAGTGGGTTCATTCTGTCCTGATCCAAAAGACAAGAAGATCAAGTTCTGGTCAATGTGAAAACCCTTTGTTTGAAATTGTAGAGAGCCACTGCATCCAAGCAAGAATTCAAGCAAAACAGAGTATTTTCTTCCTGGGCATACAATACGGAAATAAAACAGAACTATGGTGAATTCCTAAAGTACCAGTTCCATCTAGGAAACAAGATGGATTAATCAAAATCTAAGGAACAATGTAGGTAAGAATTTTTGAAGTATCTGTACTGGATTCCTATCATTCTCTTGTGTCTCTGGAAATCTTTAAACTTCTATATCACAGATTAATCATTTACGGTGTCCTGTGTATCTAGACAGCTTAACCAATTGATGAATTTGTTTCTATGTCCATCATTGATATGTGTCCTTTCCCACCAAACATTCTCTTTAAATTATCTCCCAGACCAAGCATATGGCTCACATTGTATTTCTATTGAAAAACAGGAACATTTGCAGTTGAAGCCACTCACGGAGTCTTTACTTTATAAGGTGGGTGGAAATGACACATGATTTCATCAAGGCAAACATATGATTTTAATTTATTTCATGCCAGAAAATTGATTTCCTATTCACTGTTGTCAAAGACGGATTCTAAAAATGTATTTTGGTACTATTACCTAAACAAAAACCTGAACTCACAGCTCTTTCTGCTCAAGTGGAAAGAGCTGATTTCCAACTAGACGCAGTTGGACTACATCAACTACCAAACCAGTTACAATTTGAAAGTTGTTGGTAACCAGGTAATTTGGCTTGTAGTTGCCTGGTGCTGCCCCTTTGTTGGATCTTTCGTTATCAGATAACTTTTTCCAGATGTTAACTTATCTTCAATTTTACCTCCTCGTAGTATATTGTTAAACTGCTTGGCAATGAGTAGGTGTAGACCATTCAACCTAAACCATGCAGTTCATCTGGTGTTGACCAGTTCTTGATCTTCCTTGACTTTTCTCAACCACTTCTGCTGTTATTGCAAGTTTTTCCCCCATTTCAGCTTTTTTAAAAATTCTTATCTCTTTTATTCAAGTTGCATTCTTGTATTTCTTTGGGTTGCCCCATAGCTGCGATCAGAAATTTGCTTTCTTCTGTCAGGTTTTGTCTGGTTTATTGCAATCTGTCCATTGACAGATTGGTAGAAATGTTTCTAATTCAACTGAAATTGGAGATTCTGCAAATATGCATTTGCTGATCGTCTTGGCTTTAGCTGTTATTAGCTACTTTATTATTTCTAGCTTGATTTTCCTTGTTTCTAGGTGATATTTCTTGCTCAGGTATTCTTTGGTCTTCTAGTTCTTCAGCTTTTCTTTTCATCTGTTTTAGCTTGCTTACATCTGAGCTTTGCATGCTGACTTTATTTTCTAACCTTATTATAACCCGAGAGACATTATTGATCTTTGCATTCATTGAATTGGTTAAATTTCCAAAGAACTTCAGAAAGGTTGGGTGATATTGTCTGTGTCCTCAATTTATGATGATAAATGCCCTCTCCCTCCTTTTGATATTACTTATATTGTGTATTTCTTTAGGCAATTTATGCATCATGGGAATTAAGCAAAGATTGTGTTACAAAAAATTCCAATTCAAGGAAATTATTTGACAACTTAAATGCAAACTTCAAAAATAGTATCTGGTCTCAGACTGTAGTCTGAAGATAATGAATGCAATCCATGTTATGAGGCAGTGTTTTATGCCAAGTCAAATGCGCCTTTCTTCTCTTCCATGTCAACATTTATTTTATAGGGAAATAAATATTAAACTATTTTATAATATTAAAATACACAATTTAACAAACGTCAATGGCAGGATGGCCCTCATTTGTAAAACATTGAAAAATCAAGATTCACTGTAGTTACAGAAAGCACTCAAATATTTGAAAATCCAGATTTAGCATGCATTCACACACACACATATTTTCTACTACTAGTGATGGCTAACCTTTTTTTGGCTCGGATGCCGAAAGCATGCACGTGTGTGTGATAGTGTGCGTGCCCACACCCATAATTCAATCCCCCCTGCATGCCCCCCCACGCATGAGTGCATGACCCGCCCGCCTTGTTTTAGGCCTAGCAGGTCACACTGAAGCCTCCGGAGTCCGGAAATGGCCCGTAAGTAGGCCTGGTAGGCCTGTTTTTCACCCTCCCCAGACTTCAGAGGCTTTCCTGAAGCCTAGTGAGGGTGAAAACGGCCTCCTCTGGCCCTCCAGAAACCGGAAATGGCCCACTTCCAAACTTCTGGTAGGCCCAGTGGAAGGCTTTCCTGGAGCCTGGGGAGGGCAAAAACGACCTCCCCGGCCCTCCGGAGGCCCTTCGAAGGCTGAAAATCAGCTGGGCGGAGCACGCATGCACGCAGCAGCTGACCTAGGGTAACGGTTCACGTCCCTCAGAGATGGCTCCACGTGCCACCTGTGGCAAGCGTGCCGTACACAGAAGACACCAAGGATGACAAAAACCAAATCTTGCATGGTTTTAAATGGGGTGGGGGTGGGGGAGACTTCTAGGGGCACTTCCACATCGCTGTTTCAATTTTGCAGTTCATTTGCAATCCAATTTAACTCTGTTAGCCTCAAAATCAAGGCAGGTAATAAAACTATCGATGTCTAAAAAAATTCACTTTATTGCAGCTTGCCCTGTCAAGTCCGGTGTGGAGTCGAAAACAGAAAACTCTTTATCTCCTCCATCAAAAGATGTTTTTAAGTGGCTTCACACATATATTACTGTAGAAAGTAAAATGAAGATCATGAAGAATGGTGTATAGTAAAATAATATTGTGAATGCACTCCTAATGTTTTAATGCAGTGATGGTCTTTTATGCTTGAAAGCAGCAATATTCATTGAACTTCTTGAAAAGTGTGAGGAATTCAATATATTGAAATAATTATCATCCCTTTTCTATTTCAGACAGGTAGCTCTGTACAATCCAATACAGGTATCTTAAATAATTGAAATCAACACTATACACTAATTATGGATAATGGCAATTCCTTCTACATAAGATACCAAAAAGCAAACATAGAAAAATATTTTTTTAATCAAATTTCAAAATTGCCTATCTCCCTTACAAAGGAATTCATATCAGCTGAAATGTAACCAGAAACAAAAAAATTTAACGAATACATCATGTCAGAAAAGGAAAAATCATTAAAGTTTGAAAAATCCGATTGATGTTTATTGGGTTATCAAGAGAGAGAATCCAAATCCAGTCCAGAATCATAATTCACATAGCATCGAAATTCATTAGCTAAATTCCGAGCATGTTTTGGAATAAACTTGCACATTTTCACACCAAGATATTTAGCCGCATATTCTTCCATGATTAAACCTGGAAAAACAAAACAAAACTTTAGAGTAGACCTGCTAGATCAGAACAGATTTTATGTATTTCCAATTATGGTCCGATCAGATGCTCCCAGAAAGCTCCTAAATTGGGTGTAAAAATGAAAATTCTTTCTTGCTATCCACATTGAAACTGCTACAGTAGTCTTCAACGTATGACCAGAGGTGGGCTGCTGGGGGTTCATATGGATTCTGTGTGGTTCCGCGAACCCCCAAATCTCACTCCTGGCTGGCTCTTCCCATCCCACCCCTCCCAGGAGTCTGCACATGGCCATACCAGGTAAGTGCAGGGCCCATGCGGAGGCTCGGGGAGCGGGAAAAATGGCCCTATCGGAGGTTCTGGAAGTCTGCAAATGTTTCCGGCTTGCAGAGCCCGGGGGAAGCAATTTTCACCCTCCCGGAGACTCGAGGAAGGCCCCTGGAGACTGGGGAGGATGAAAAATGCCCCTGCCATGGTGCAGGAGGCCGAGTAGGCCATGCCCGCTATGGTCACATCCACCAAGCAATGGGGCAGTGAACTCGTTGCTCCAATTTTTGAAGCCCACCCCTGCTTATGACCATTAACAGAACCTGCAATTATGGTTGTTAGTCAAGGTTGTTAAGTCAGTCGCCCATGACTGTGCCCGATTGCATAACCTCTTTTGTGTTAGTCATTAAGCAAACATGGCTGTTGTAAAGCAAGCATGGTGGTCATGTAGCAAACTCATTGTTTGCTACGGCACAATTTTTACTGGAAACCAGAAATAAATGTATTTATTTGTAAATCCTTCTCCTGTGATTTCACGACTCTGCAAATGGCAGTAAATGTAGGCCGGTTGCTAAGTGCCCAAAATGTGGTCATATGATTGTGGGGATGGGCTCAATGTAACTTCAAATCCAGACTGTAATTCGTTTTTTCAACATTTTTTCACATGAAAAAGCTCTCTCATAACTTTGAACGTTGTTAAGCAACCAGTTGTAAGTCGAGAACTACCTACATGTTCCGACAGCACCATTGTTAGGATAAAGCTATCAAAAATGCAAATTCTTCTCAAATGACTTCCCCAGGATATCCATTTTTTCACCTTCTCTTGTCTTACAAATCCTTCACTGTGGGGAAGAGCTGATTAGTTCCCAAACGGGAACCTTGTGATAAAAATACAATCCAAAACAGAATGGCTGTTTTAACAGATACCAGCCACGAAAACCTACCCAAAAGGAGTATTTGTTCTACCATATGTTTTGAATCAAGTAACACTTTGGGCAGCATTCTTTTAAGCAATAAATCAAATACACTGAGTTACCTAGATTAGTTCTACCACATCCCCCATATCTGGTCATACCATGCCAAAAATATACAGGCAGTCCTCAACGTACGACCAAAATTGAGCCAAACATTTCTGCTAAGTGAAACGTTTGTTAAGTGAGTTTTGCTCGATTTTACAATCTTTCTTACCATATTTGTTAAGTGAATCATTGCAGTTGTTCAGTTAGCATCATGGTTGTTGAATGAATCGGCCATCCCAATTGACTTTTCTTGTCAGGAGGTCACAAAAGGTGATCACGTGACCCAGAAACATTGCAACCGTCATAAGTAGGAGTCAGTTGCTAAGCATCTGGATTTTGATCACATGAACAAAAGGGGGTGCTGTAATGGTTGTAAGTTTGAAAAATGGTCACAAGTCACTCTTTTCAGTGTCGTAATGTTGAATGGAAACTAAATGAACTGTTATTAAGTCGAGGATTACCTGGATATGTATCTTAGGTGAAATAGAGCATGTTTTTGAAATGTATGCCAAATGCCATCAACTTCTTCAATCCATCTTCATAATTACTGTATGATCTAAATGAGTTATTGCTGCTCCTCTAAATCTTTAACTACCTGTTTTCAGTTACAGTTTTATACTCAAAGCTGCTGCGCTTTGATATTTCTGATAGTGTTTGTGTTATTTCTCTGTACTTTCTCCCTTTTTTTTACTTCCCCCAACTTCAAATGCTGTCTACAGGTCCCCTTTGGCACAACAATGATAGGAGAAATATTTAATTACAGGTAGTCCTTGTAAGTCATTTAGAGAAGCAGTGATTAAGTGACATTGCAACTGTCGCTAGGATCTTACTTCACTTTTCCTTTGTTTTACAGACCTGCGAAGGTGGTAAATTTGAGGATTAGTCATAAAAGTTACTTTTTCATCCGTCGTAACTGCAAATGGTCACTAAATGAGGCAGTCACAAAGTGAGGACCACCTGAAGTTTTATCAGAACATTCTTCTATAGCAGAGGTGCCGAACTTGATTTCATTGAGGGCCGCATCATAGTTGTGTTTGACCTCGGGGAGGGGGGGGCACGGCCAGTGTGGGTGTGGCCAGCTCAATGTTATTTGTGTCAGAGGTGCCTGTGGTGGCCCGAGTGCTTTGCCAGTGAAAATGGGCTCACGGGCTGAGTTTTCGGCTGCGACAGCCTCCTGCAATCCTCTGCCAGCGAAAATAGAGCTCGGGAGGGTCGCCTGCGTTTTTGCTGGCAGGCACCATGGGCCAGTCCTTCGCTGTTTTCAGAGTGGTCCAGTAGGTCTAATCTAAGCACCCTGCGGGCCAGATCTTGCCCCCGGGCCTTGAGTTTCACACTCCTGTTCTATATAAACTTATTTTCAGTGTACGCAGCTATATAATAATGATTTTACAAATGGCTACTGTTACGTTTACAAAAACGACTGAGGCAAATGAATTTGAGAAAACAAGTGATGTACCTGTGCAGAGCAGAATCTTTCCTTTAGTTAAGTATTTGATGGTTTCTGCTATTTTTTGGAGACATTCTTCAGACAGGTAAGGTGGGTCTGCTAAGACAATATCAAAACTATGTGCTTCAAGGTGGGTTGGAAGTTTCAAAGGGCTGTTGTAATCATAGAAAATATACTCGGTTCCATACACAGAAAATCTCTGGTCATATTCCAAAATGCAGGTTGAAAAACCTTGGCAATCCTGCTCTTTCAGTTTCTGATAAACACTTGGGGCACTGACACAAGCTATCCTGGCAAGGATAATGAAGCAAAGAAAGAAGTGGTTATTTAATACATTAAAATGCTTAATTCACACCTTTTCTTGAATTCAACTACGTATGTGAGTTCACAAACATCACTCTTGTTCAATAACACACTGGCAGAATTATTTGCCCCTCACCAGAGACAGGAAAGTGCCAATTCGATAGAACTGAATGAATAATTATTTACAAATAAATACTAAATAATTATTCATTGCACAGTGCAGTCTTGTTCTTGGGTGAATATGCATAGTCCTGTAACCAAAGTCAACTTTAGAAATAACCTACCCCTCAAAAAGTAACATGTACCTTCTGGACTGAAGCATAAATAGACCCTGTCAATCTGTTTATACATAGAACAGGATTAAACAGGACAAGGTTTCCCAAAAATATGCTGCTTCTATTTCTACTATTCTAAGTACACTTCTCTTATGCACTTGTGGTTAACACAAGTCCAAATATTACAGGCTTTTTAAAGAACCAGCCTCAGAGTTCTGTGCATCAAAAACTGCTGATTAATAATAATAATAATAATAATAATAATTTGGATTTATTAGCCGCTCCCTTTCCAAGTAGGACTCGGGGCGGCGTACAATGGAGCATAAAACATAAAAGATATATAACAGCACATAAACATACATAAATACAAAACACACATACACGCATACACGGAGGAGGTAACAAATTTCATCATTTAGACAGCTAAAAATCAGCATTAAAATACCCCAAATTGTAAAAACCCAATATGCAATTAAGAATTAATATTTAAAGACAATTTAAAAAACAGTTAGGAGGAATAAGAGAAATTACGATTGAGCCAGGCCAGATAATTGAAAGAGGTGGGTCTTCAGCTGTACACGGAAGGAGCGGAGATCGGAAGTAATCCTGATGATTGCGCTAATGAAGGCAAAAATGTCTAGGGGGGGGGCAGTGGTGGGGGTGTACCGGTGCCTGCTAGGAGCACCAGGTACCGTTCTGGTACAGTGCTCCGGAGGGCCCACCTGACCTCTATTTGAGCCGATCGGGCCTTTCGCGCACAGACACGGTGCCTGCATGATGCTCCGCCGAGCAGCTGGAGCGTCGCGGTCACTAAGTACACATGCGCGCGCTGCGCATGTGCATGTGGTGGATGCCCGGCCCCATTGCAGCGCACCGGTTGCAACGGGATCTGGAACCCACCATTGGGGGGGGCAGGGGTAAGATGTCCGGAAGTGTTAGCGGTTCGATTCGTATGCGCATGTAAAAAAAAAGTTTTAAAAAGTTCTGATGATTACGCAGCACAGCTGATTGTCACGCAGCTGATCAGCGGAATTCTTTTTTTACTTTTTTAAAGCATTTTTTTAAACACCAGTTCGGGCAAACCGGTAGTAAAAAAATGCTTAAAAAAGTTTTAAAAAAGTTCTGACAATCAGCTGTGCGATCATCAGCTGTGCCGGGCAATGGTTGGAACTTTTTTTTAGCATTTTCTTTACTACTGCTTTTGGGCTAATTGGCTGGAACCGGTAGGATTTCACCTCTGGTGGGGGCATGAGGGTGGGGGGAGAAGACAGTCAGAAATTGAAGATGGAAACCCCAAACACAGGATGGAAGCCTCGCCATTGTTTCTACGCATGTAAAAATGTGCAAAGCCTTAACTGCATAGTTGTGGTCATTTTCTTTATTTTTTTTTATATTTCCCCCCAGCCCTGATAATCCTGGATAAAGCTCTGGATTCTTCCATAGATCAAAGGCTCATTAAAAGAACAATCTCAACCCCTTATCCGTAAAATAGAAAGGTGGGATATTGTGACGATCCAGAGCCGTTTGTAGATGCTTGAGAGCTCAATGTAAAAAAAAAAAACTACTTAGTGACTCTTATCTTCAATCTGACAGTCCTGTGTCTTAACCATGACCCCCCCCTAGTCAAAACTACATCATACATGTAATCTTGGACTTACAACCACAACTCCAAACCAGACTTTCTGTTGCTAAGAAGGAGGTTGTAAAGGGAGTTGAACCTGATTTTGTGATATATTTTTTTTGCTACAATTGTTAAACAAATCACTGCAGCTGTTAAAAGTGAACCTTGCAGGCATTAAGCAAATAAAGCTTTCCGCATTGATTTTGCTTGTCAGAAGTCAGCTGAGGCTGTCACAAATAATCTCATGAGCCAGGATGCTGCAGTCATCATAAACATATGCCAGTTGCCAAGCACCCAAATTTTGATCATGTGACTGTAGGGGCGCTGCAATTATCTTAAGTGGGAGGGCCGGCAGTAAGTCACTTTTTAAAGTGCTACCATTACCTTCAAATGGTCGGTAAACAAATGGTTGCAAATCAAGGACTACTTGTAGTTTAATGCGCTGAAAAGAAAGGGTTGATAGATAAATAAGCAGCATTTTTATAAGATAGTCACAGAAGCCAACAGAATTTACCTGCCACCTTTCCCAGCTGCTCTTATGGCCTCATCAGCTAAACAAAATGCTGTCTCAGGATCATACCAAAACTGGCTCAGTTGCTGAAAGGGTTAAAAAAAAAAGTGCAAATGTTAACAGCATAACTTTTTCAGTAACATTCCTAGAAGATTATTTGCTACAACCCAGAGGTCTGGTTTGCTTGAAATGCCAATTTAAAGAATTAATATCCATCCAGGGAAGAATGGATGACGGAATTGGTGGACACGGCAAAGTAAATTATACACATTATTTATTTATTTTATTTATTTATTTATATTTGATGCTTCTAGACCGCCCCCTCTCCCAAAAGGGACTCGGGGCGGTGTACAGTCCATACAGAATATAACAAAATACAATAAAAAGTTAAATATGTACAGTTGGCATGGAGGAGGTTAAAATACAATTAAAAGAACTGTACAAAGCTAATATAAATATAAGTTTTAAACCCCTAAAATAGACACAATAAATTAAAAAACCCCTAAAATAACCAGATGATAATACATTTGCCAGGAGGGACAGTTGTAATTATGCCAGGCCTGCTAATCGGAACAGGTGGGTCTTCAATTTTTGCCGGAAGGAGCGGAGATCAGAAGTGGTTCTAATGTCGGGGGGGAGGTCATTCCAGAGGGTTGGGCCCATCACAGAGAAGGCCCTACCCCTTGGTGTCGCCCGTTGGCATTGCCTAGTGGATGGCACCAGGAGAAGTCCCTCCCTGTGTGAGCGAATTGGCCGCAGGGATGTATGTGGGAGGATGCGATCCCGCAAGTAATTAGGGGAAAGAATGTAAATAAGTTTGTTTCCACTTGGAAACCGTTTCTGGTTTTTCTGCTCTAAAGCAGGGGTCAGCAATGGAGCCACATGTGGCTCTTTCATCCCTCTGCTGCGGCTCCCTGTCGCTGGTTGGCTCCACAATTGATAGGTCTTTCGGTTAGGACAGCTAGAGGAAAAAGGATGCTGCTCTAGGAGGAGACTCTTATGGTGGGAGAACCGACTTCTGTTCAGCAGAGGAAAAAGGACGCCGCGCTAGGAGGAGACTATGATGGGAAAACTGGACTTCCGGTTGGCTCCAGAATTGAAAGGGGGGCTTCCAGTTAGTACCTTTGTGGCTCTGAGTATTTAAGGTTGCTGACACCTGCTCTAAAGAGACAAAAAATCGAACTTTGATTTTGGGCTTTCATCATTTTGTATGTTGTTGTTATAGAAATGGCCAGTATTAATTATTTTATATAAGTAAAAAGTTAATAGTATAACTATCATGCATCTTACTGCACCAAAAGAAGCTGGAAGTCACTGCTTTTTGTTTCTTTCCTACACCTATTTCCTTTCTCCCTTTCCCTTCTCCTTTTTTCCATTGTCTTTTTAAAAAGGATTCTTGGTACTGAAATACTGGCAGATTCAAGTTAGATTCAAGTTAGATGGTATCAAGACAGAAATAACAGAAATCTTAAAAATCAATTTAGTTTCAAAGAAAAACTAAGAGTGAGTAGGCATACCACTGAATTAAGCTACCATTCACAAATTGTTCTATGAATTCAATCATGTTCTTGAGTTGACACTAAATTCAAATGTTTGGCAACTGACTTACATTTATGACAGTTGCAGTTTCCCAAAGTCATGGAATCACCTTTTGCGACCTTTGGATTAAGCAAAGTCAAGGGGGAGCCAGCTTCACTTAACAAACCATGTTATTAACTTAACAACTGCAGTGATTTACTTAGTTTCCGCCCCCCCCATGCCATCACTCTGCTTAACAACTAATTCCCACAACACTGTCAATAATTTACTATGACTGTATTGCTATTATTCTTCTCTTCCTTCCTAGTATCTATCTCTCCCCACTTATGACTATAACCATGTTGCTTGTATCGTTCAATTTATATTGTTTTTATTGTTTCCTAATGAGATTTGATAGCTTATTAGTAACCTTGACTATCACCAAGTGTTATATCTTTTTATTCTTGATGAATGCATTTTATTCTCCTTATGTACACTGACAGCATATGCACCAGTGGTGGGTTCCAGATCCCGTTCCAACCGGTAGTTGGAACGGGCGCGTCGTCGTCCACATGGATGTGCACAGCGCCGCATGCATCTTACCGCTTCCACGAGCCACCGCAACGCTCCAGCTGCTCAGCGGAGCGTTGCGCAGGCGCTGTATGTGCTGTGCATGTGCGCAGAAGCGCCAAAGACTTAAAAGACCAGTAACGAGCTCTGGCGGGCAGATGGCCTCCTCCAGAGCACCGTATCGGAATGGTATCCGGTGCTCCGGGCAGGCTCCGGTATGCCCATACCAGGGCGTACCGCCTGCAACCCACCACTGATATGCACCAAAGACAAATTCCTCGTGTGCCCAATCGCACTTGGCCAATAAAGGATTCTATTCTTTTCTAAAAAAAAAAAAAAAAAAGGTCATAAAATGGGCAAAAGTCACTTAATAACTATGCAACATAAATTAGGGGCTCAGTTGTGGTCGTAAGTCGAGGACTATCTGTATCTGCCCCCAGTTCATAGCAGCCATGAATGCAATAGCTGTAGAATGGGAAATAAAGCTGGACTAACATGATTACTCCATGACATAAGTAATGGCTGCCAAGGTGCACATACTATTTTTTTAAAAAAATGATTTTTTTAAACGATCATTTAAAATGAATGATTTTAAAAATCAGTAATCAGTGCTCTAAGCTCACTGGAAACTTACTCCCTGCTGCTTCCATTCGTGGAAACTTGAAGTGAAAACTTGTGGGCCTTTCTACACAGGAGTCACCATTAACGTATTTTAGCAAAAATGCTTACCCAGTCCTCTTCAATAGAGCCAACAGAATAACTGTGAGTTTTATCAGTAGTCTTGGCTTCTCTCTGCTGTTGCTCGACATAGAACTCCTGCAGAGCAGTTAAAGCTTCAGATGAAAGCTGAGGAACATCTTCTTCTTCATCATCATCATCATCCTTCATTTCTAGACATAAAGCATGAGATTAAAGGCCTTTTATCAGCTGAATGGAATTGGCAAAAGGTAAACAACTTAGCTATAAAATTCAAGTATTTTGCCATGAAAGATTTTTATGAATGAAAAGCAAAAGCAAGAGGTTTTTTTTTTTTCATTTTATATACTTGTTTGCCAATAATCCTCATTTAGTGATCCCCAATTGGGACCACAACTTGGCATTAGGGAGGCACAGTTGCTAAGTGAAACCATAACTGTGCTTACTTCTTTACTTACTTCCACTTTATTGACTCAAACCGCAAAGGTTCCTCTTTTCTGCTCACATTCTTTTGATGCCATCTTTTGGGCGCCCAGGCAGAAATGGGCCTTCAGTGGTTGCCTTTGTAAGTCACGCTGCACCGCGGATCAAAAAGCTCTGCATTCACGCGGCACGCCAGTACAGGTATAGGAATATAGAGGCGACCAGTAGGCGGCAGCAAAGAGCGCTCTCGCTGCTGCCATCTGGCGGTCGGCCGCTTGCTTGCAGACAGAGGAACGCCATGCTAAAACTCGGAACTAATCGGCCGGGCTGGGTCTGCATATCCCGCCCGGGCGAAACGTAGATGTCGCGTGGGCGGGTGCAGGGTAGCCATTCGGCCACAAACCCTCGTGGGAGGCCCTGGAGACTAAGCCGTAACCCCTATTCGTGCGCCCGTTCTCGGCTACCCAAAGCAGGCTCTGCCTCCACCGCTGGCGCTCCCCTCCCCGGCAGCCCGCTCCCCTTGCCTTCCGTCGGCTCGCAGCCGGTCCACTCACCAGCAGCCTAGGCCTCTGGGCTCCCGACCGCCTCTTTCTCCTGGAGCTCCGCCTTTCCTCCGCCCGGTAACCCAGCCCGCTCCGGCGCCCTCTAGCGCGGAAGGAGAGCCGCTTGCCTGGTTGCTATTTTAGCAGGTGCTATTGGGAAGGAAGGGAAGGAGGGAGAGGGAGAGGGGAGGGAAGAAAGAGAAGGTAGAAAGGGGGAGGGAAGGAGGAGGGAGGAAGGGAAGGGAGGAAGAAAGGGGAAGGGAGGGAAGGAAGGGAAAAGGAAGGGGGGGAGAAAGGAGGAAGGAAGGGGAAGGGAAGGAGGACTGAAGGGAAGAAAGAGAAGGAAGGAAGGGGGAGAGAGGAAGGGAAGGAAGGAGGAAGGAAGGGGAGGGAAGGAAGGAACGGGGAGAGAGAGAGGGAAGGGAGGAAGGGAAGGAAGAAGGAAGGGTAGGTAGGAGGGGAGGGATGGATGGAAGGAGGAAGGAAGAATGAAGGAAGGAAGAGGAAGGGAGGAAGGAAGAAGGGAGGAAGGAAGGAAAAAATATGGTAAAGTAGTATGCCAAGGAAAAGGGAGCTACCCATTTGGCTATCTACGATGGAAGCATACATACACCCAAATTTAATTAATATGGAAAATATTGTTACATATAAAGAGTTATTGAACAGACAGGGGGAGATTAAAACTAGATTAGAATTGGCATCACAAGGGGTACAAGTAGAATGGTGGTCTTATTTACAGATACAATCAAGGTTTGCATAGGATAGGAAGAAGGAAGGTATTGTTAAAGATTACACAATGTTAGATAAACTTTTGATAGAGACAAAAAACAAGTTGATCAAAGTGCTGTATAGATTTTTATTGGAATATAAACTCGAGGAGGAACATATCAAAGAAACTATGGTCACCTGGGTGAAAAAGTTTGGTTATAATGTGGAATTAGCTAAGTGGGAAAAACTTTGGATACTTAATTGGAAACTAACAATGGCTATGAAGTATAAAGAAAATCTTTATAAGATGTTCTACAGATGGCATCTCCCCCCCAGCACGGCTCTCCAAAATGTTTAAAAATCTGGCCCCAAATTGTTGGAAGTGTAAAAAAACACCAGGCACTTTTTATCATATGTGGTGGACATGCAATGAAGCCAAAAGATATTGGAAAATGATTCAATCATGGTTGGAACAAATGGTGGGGGACCAAATTTTGTTTAAACCAGAAATGTTTCTCCTAGGCTTAATACCGGAGGGGTTTAAGAAAAATGTACTCTGTCTAATTATACATGTACTAACTGTGGCATGCATAAATTTTGCACAGTATTGGAAAAAAGAAAATACACCATCAGAGCTAGATATAATCAGAAAAGTGTTGGCCTGTGCGGAAGCAGATAGGCTCACTCTTGAACTTAAAAATAAAGGGGAATCAGAATATTTTGAAGTCTGGAACAGATTTTATGATTGGTGTAAGACAAGGTGACAAGATTGGAACAAACTGTATATATTGTGATTGGACAGAAGGATAGATAATGCACTAAGTAGGCTAATAGTTAATGGTTGAGACTAATTGTGTATAATGTGAATGTGTGGTCACTTCGACTCTGCAGTACTGCATTATAAGTAAAAATAATAAATATAAATTTTAAAAAAAAAAGAAAAAAAGAAAAGGGAGCTAAAGAACAAGGCTTCCCTGTTTCTTGTCAAGCACTACATTTTTTAGGGCATATTAGAGCTAAAAAAAAGTGGGACGGGACGGGCGCTGGGTCATCGTATGATTTACAGAGTCTCCCATTCTTTTTATATTCTATCGAATATCAAATGCCCAGAGAAACAATGTTATCGTCTGTCACGATAAAACACTGAGGGGGACTTCAGAGGCTTTTTCAAGATTTATTTGCAACGCAAGGGAGGACTTTTCCATTCAGTTTCCATGGCTAAAACAAGCCTACCAAATTGATGTTTGTGTGAGTCACTATTGCTACAACGGTTAATTGTGTAAATGGCAATTTTGCTCAAAAGTATCACCCATGGGACTTATTCATAGTATTGGGTGGCACTCATTAGAATGTTAATCCACCAATGAGGGGCAAGTGTTTGTGAATTCTGTGATAAATTGATTCCCAGTGGTGCCTTTTTATTAAACATGAGTAAGCTTTCGGTTGAAAATAAACAAAATGTAGCACTTTTGCGTGGTTTCCCCCCCCCAAAAAAACCTATTTTGTTGCTACTTCGTCCTTAAATAGAAAGGATTCATCACAGACCTCTTGTGAGGCCAATGAAATCAGATGAATACGTGTGAATATGGCTCTCCAAAAATGGTAAGATGTTATTTTACTGACTTTACTAAGTTCCATCTTGGGGGGGGGGGGATTTGTTCTTACATTTAAGACAAGGCCACATGCAGGCACACTTCTAGAAAAAAGAAGCAATGGCCTTAAAGGACTGGAAGAAATGCCTTTCAAAGCAATAGGATGATCTCATAAAATGAGCCTGAGCCAAGAAAAAGTACCTTGAGAAAAAATCTCAAACAAGGCTCTCCCTAACTCATGTGAACCTGGGAACCGGAAGTGTTCTCTATAGACTTGCAAAATTTTGGTATTAAGCTTTACAGTAAAAGTAGCATCGATCTATATGGCAATGGTTTCCTAGTTGGGTCTATCTTGTGGGACTAGCAATATTATAAAATGCCCTTTGTTTCAAATAAAACAGCCCAGGGAAATGGCAACTGTCTCCCGCCATTGACTCCTGACATTCACTTCAGATTGAAGCTGAATGAATGCTTATCTAAACTGAATTTAACATCTGATTTGATGTTTTCAGAAGTTTATACTTCTCTATGTTGTACTGTGGCTATTAAATAATTGAATGGCAGACTGGTCAGCCACAGTATATTTTTTGCTTAATGTGTTATGCAAAGCTCATCTATGTAATTAATAACTTGTCCAAAACTTTTTGGTGTGTGTGTGTTCAAGTCAGTATAGCCATCTGGCTCTGGTGAGTGCCTGGAGTAATCCCTGCAGTTTTCTTGCAAAGATTTTAGAAGTGGTTTGCTATTGCCTGTTTCCTAAGACTGAAAGAGAATGACTGGCTCAAGGTCTCCTAGAGAGCTTCATGCGTAAGATACAACTAGAACTGTCTCCTGTTTCTCACCAATCACTAGGCCAAACTGGGACCCCAAACTTGTATTACCATGGTGAAATTGACTGAAGATATAGTTGAATGTGATAGATGTGCTCTGCAGAGAATCTCCTGCAATTTTATCTTAGGAAATGAACAAGTTGGATTTTCGATACTTGTCAATTAAAAGCCTACAAATAAGATGCAGTGCTTCTGGAATAGAATGAGATTTTCTGTATACTCTAACTCAGATATGGGTACTCATTTAACCTATATATGTTAGAGCATGGATGTCAAACTTGCCACATCACATTGCCATCATGTGATGTTTCGTGGTGTTTTTCCCATTCATGGAGCTGGGGTGGGTGTGGCCTGTGTGTGACTCATTAGGCCCTCATTGACACCCCTGAATTAATCATAATTGGGACTCACAACTTGGACGGCAGTTGTGAGCCGTGCTTAGCAAGGCAGTTGCTAAGTGAAACCATGACTCTGCTTAAATCTTACTTCAGCTTTCCTTTGCTTTATAGATCTGCAAAGGAAGTTAATGAGAGGACTGTTTGCAAAATTAATTTTTTTTATCACTGTTGTAACTTCAGACACAATATAAAGGTAAAGGTTTCCCTCGCACATATGTGCTAGTCGTTCCTGAGTTTAAGGGGTGGTGCTCATCTCCGTTTCAAAGCCGAAGAGCCAGCGCTGTCCGAAGACGCCTCCGTGGTCATGTGGCCGGCATGACTAAACGCCGAAGGCGCACAGAACGCTGTTACCTTCCCATCAAAGGTGGTCCCTATTTTTCTATTTGCATTTTTTACGTCCTTTCGAACTGCTAGGTTGGCAGAAGCTGGGACTAGTAATGGGAGCTCACTCCGTTACGCGTCGCTAGGGATTCGAACTGCCGACCTTTCTGATTGACAAGCTCAGCCACCACGTCCCTGAGAGACACAATATAAGATACACTAAACAAGGGCTACCAAATTCCAGAAATGCCTTTTGATGCCATCTGCAGAATCACTTGGGTGGAAGCAGAGAGGTAGAGATTTCTGTATCTTTTGGTTGCTATCAAGTAATTATTTGCACTGTTGCAAACTAGGCCTGGTAGCTCAATTGTTTATTTAAGCGGAGATGTTTTTCCACCATAATCCTCAACTAAAAATTCAGAAGAAGGAAAAGTTATTGATGTTTCGCACATGGCATCATATTTATAGTGGCAAATCCTGCTTGTCTTTGAAATCTTAGATGGCTGCAAGAAATTACTGGGTTCTACGGAAGAATAATCCAAAACTAAATTCTGAGAAAAAGCAAAAAAGATAAGGTTTTATTTTTAAAACAGAAATTGAGTAAATCTACAGTTGTTTTCTTAAAATCTCTTTGGAACATGATTGAAAGCCAGTATAAAAAAATGACAAAAATAAATGCTTTCAAAATTATTACTTGATAAGATTTCAAAATTATGCATGTACAAACTTGATTTTATAGTAGGCTAATCAATGAAATATTATTGCATTGTTTGGAATTACTTTTTTTGGCATGCTTGTACTGACTGCAGGTCACATCATAAACTTCTTTTGTCTTCTGGATTGACAGTTTTTGAAAGTAGGGACAATGGAATCCTTAAAGATGTTTTGGATACCCACCTTATTTCAGAATGTTTTCAGGAACATTGTGACTGCAGTGTCCTTGCTAATTGGATAGATATACACAATGTTGGGTGATAGATTTAGATGTGTGATACTTGAGAGCATTGGCAGTGATACAAGACAACAACATGCAAGAAAATAGAACTCTGCTTCTTCTGCATTAAAATACTATAGAATCAAACAGTTCTAATCATACTTATTTTCTTTATAATATGGTTTTCTGGTGAGATTAGAAACATACCATATATTTCGGAATATAAGATACACCAGAGTATAAGACACACCAAGATTTTGAAGAGGCAATTTAAACCAAAAAAGTGTATGCACTCTGCAGACCTCCCAGAAATGGCCCGTTTTTCATGAAAATGGGCCCGTTTTTTTGTCAAAAAAGGGCATGCATAGCCTTTAGGAGGCTTGTAGAGTGCTTCTGGGGGCTGGGGGAAACGAGCAAAAATCAGCCTGTTTTTCACTCATTTTTGCCTCCCCAGTTCCCAGGAGCACTCTGGAAGCCTCCTAAAGGCTATGCATGCCATTTTTGCAAGGGGGTGGAGTTTCGGGAAGCCAAAAATGCTGTATTCAGTGTATAAGACACACCCAGATTTTCAACCTATTTTTTGAGGGAAACAGTGCGTCTTATACTCCGAAACATGTGGTACACTTCCTTTAATTTTCTTTTTTTAATTATAAGTTTTAACATCACCAGTGTAAGATCTTAACCACTATAATACATCATTTGTCTCTTCAATAAACCATTATGAAAAACACATCTATACCTTAAAAATTACTAAACAGATAATTTAAAACTTTCCTCCAGGAACAATTTCACTTGATTTAGTAAAATATTGCAGTATGAGAGACTGCTGCATATGAAAAATTAAGATGACTATTGAGTATGTATGGAATATCCTGTCTATTACGAAGAAAGAATAAGTGTCTTGTTCTCCTATTAAATGTTCTTCCTAGCTGGCTCAATCCAGATGTGTTGAGGCTACATTCAATGTCATGCTATAGACACTATGAAATCTGTAGAGGTAGTAAAACAACCTTTCAACCCAACAATAACTTCAGAATCAAAAGATGTAAATTGAGCAAAACAAGGTAAAACACAAGTGAAGCGAATGTTTAGTTAACAATACATCTGGTACACCATCAGAGGGTCCCAGGAGAAAATATAATACAATACATGAACCTACATTTCCTTTGATCTTACAATCATAAAGTTGGAAAGTTAGGCATTTGAGCAGAATTTGCCACCTTGCTCAGTGCAGAAAAGCACCCTGAAACAGATAATTGTGCAATCTGTAAGGTAAGAAGCAACCCAATACCATTGTCACTTTGCTCTTCTTGATAGAATTTTAAAAATTGAATCTGACTTATGATGCTTCAAATTCTTCATTCCGGGTCTTGCATTTTGACTTTCTTTCATGTAACTTCTCTTCAGAGTTTTGTAGTCTTCAGAATTTCAGCAAGAAAAATGTTTTAGATTCAGTGGACAATGCTGGATCCAAAATAACTTTCCAACTTTGAATCTGAAGTCTGTACAGCTCTTATTTTAGATATTTGAAGACTGTTACATCCCCCACTCTTCTAACATTTTACAATTACTCGTTCCAGCATTTCTGCATCCTTCTAAAAATGTGGAGTTCACACAATATTCAAGAGGGTCTGACCCAGAGCTGGTATTCAGCAGGTTTTGGAGAACCGGTAGCGGAAACTTTTGAGTAGTTTGGAGAACCGGTAAATGCCACCTCTGGCTGGCCCCGCCCCCATCTATTCTCTGCCTCCTGAGTCCCAGTTGATTGGGAGGGAATGGGGATTTTGCAGTATCCTTCCCCTCATACCCACCAAGCAACACCAGGCCCACAGAACCGGTAGTAAAAAAAATTGAATCCCACCACTGGTCTGACCGATGCAGAACAAAGTGCAACTATTATTATTTTAGTTCTGTTGATATGCCTTAGCTGTAACTGCATTTGCCTTTTTAAATAGTCATATCCTACTGTCTCACATTCAGTTTATAATAAACTGCTGTGCTGAACCAATATTTTTTTTTAGATTTCATACAGTAGTCATAAAAATGCAGGATGGATGGCAGGAAAAATGATGGTTACTTTACTGTGGTGTAGTGATTTTTCAGGACGGTTACAATTATCTTGTTCTTTGCTTCCTCCATTCTGTGCTGCATTGTAAGCCCTATTTATTGACTTTCTTCACATTACAACATTCAGAGACTGGCATTCAGTCTCTGATCACAAAAACTCTTCTATTCCTTGACAGTATTTCATCAGGACTTCCTTTCTGTATAACAAACACCCTTTTTCATAATTATTTCAAATATCCATACCTACCAATTTGACAATTTTCTTATTGACAATGTTCACATTTCACTGTATTCAATTTGTGGTTTTTTTTACCCCCAGTCTGTTTTTCTGGTTTACCAAGATCTTTTCACATTTAGTTTTATGTCTTGTAGGGTATAAAGAATTCTCCTAAAATTTGTGTCAGTGACAGATTTAAGAAGCATTCCTTATTTCTTCACTCAAATTAATAAAAAGGTTGATGTATATAGGACCCAGGGCTGTATACATTCATCAACCATCAAATTAGAGTAAAATACTATGTAAATTGTGTGGCATTTACATAGTATTTTACTCTAATTTGATGATTGTGATTTTTATATCAACTATACGTGACCTATACTTCCTAATTTGCTAATCAGAATGTCATGTCAAATGCTTTTTGGAAATCATGGTTTATATATAGCATTCCCACAATCTACTAAGCTACCTCATAAAGTTATAGTCAAGATTAATTATGTGCCATCGAGTCATGGAAAACTTAAAGATTACACTTAGATTTTCTTCATGACAATCTGTCCTAATGTTGTCCTTGGTACATTCATTGCTATTGTAACTGAAATGGGTGAAGACCTGATGCTGATATATGTTAATTACCACATTTAATGAACTACTCCCCAAAATCTTCCCACATATTGTTAGACTGACCTGTCCATAATTTGTCAAATTATCCATTTCTATTTTTGAAGAAAAGGACAATTATCCTTCTCCAATAATCTCAAAGGTAATGTATTTAGCCAAACCATCAGCAAATTATTTTCAGTACATCCTATTCATCTGTCTTTAAAGATTTAAATAATTTAAATAAATGTCTCTTGATTATATTTCAAGCAGCCTCAAATTAACTATCCTGCTCCTTCATCCTACTGCTCACAATTGTCTGCTAAAGAAAATAACTTAAAATAGCTTTGACTCTTTGTTACCTATTAGGTAAATATATAACTTAACTTCATGAACTTTGGAGAACAAATACATTTAAAAGTAAATCGACCTGTTCTTCACATCTTCGCATTAAATTACCCCCCACCCACCTCGCTTTTTAAGGTTCTAACTTGTAAACATAATCTGGCTATTTAAAATATGCAGATGAAAATATTCCACTTATAAAAGAAGAGACATGTATCTACTGCAACTTGCTTTCCTGAGTCAGTAAAATTTTGTTTTTCATTGAGTACATATATTTATCAAAATATTTGCAAGACAATTCATTTTCAACAGCCATAAAGTCATAAAAGTGCGTTAACAGCTTTAAAGCAGTCCGAAAATATTTTGGCCAACAGTCTTTCCATTAAGGACGGATAGAAGAATGTAAGAATTCACTGCCATAGTGCTGATGTTGTGAGAAGAGATTTTCCTAAGAGATTTCTTAGAAATACAGCAATAGTTCAAAAATAGCAAAACGTTTAAAAGTAATGGAGCATAACAAACAAAATATACAGTCGAAACAACAATATTTAAAACAGCATTGCAAATATATCTATTGGGGGTCAGTGAAAATTCTTCCCCCAACCATTTTGTAGTGGGATAGACTAAATTAAGTTCAAAGAATCAGAGACATAATCAGACAGTTTTCTTTGCAATCTTTCTTGTAGTAATCACCCATCCTTCAAAAGATACAAACTATGTAAGGTTCTCATATTCCTCAGTATTTTTTTTTTTTTTGGTTAAAAGGCAATCTAATGCACTTTAGAATTGAAGACAAACCTTAAAAAAGATCTTATAAAAACAAGGATTAGATGCAATAGAAAAAAGTTGGAATTTTAACTAAACACATTTATGTAATGAAACATTTAATGAGAACCTGACCCTTTTTAATAAAAAAAAATAAAGTACTGAAATTCACATATTGAAGCACCAAGATTATCATTTACATTTACGGAGAAGTTTTCAAATGCGATTCAAAACATTTATTCTAATTTCTAAACACCCACTGTCATTTACAACTGGTTAAGATTGCAGACAGAAAAACAAAATTATTTCTTGCTGTTTCACTACCTTCTTGACTGTCTTTCTTTTCTTTCTTTTTTTTGACCAGGCTGCTTCATTTGAATAGCAGGAGTATTAAAAAATGAAAGCATACGAAGAACCCAAATCCAATCATGCAAGACAGCATAAATCTGTCTCTTTACATAAAAATAGTATCATTTTCCCCCATGACTTTCAAGTTTATTCCAGATCTTATTAATTTAAAGCAAAATTTCATTTCAGACAATCTGTGGTTTTAAATATTTTCCATTGCACAAAAGGACTGGAATAAAAAGAGACTGACCTAAATGAATAGTAATTCTTGAGCTTAATAAACAGACAAATTATTAAAATTAAAAACAAGACATTTAACAGAAGTGTAATTGGCAAACTCAATGTTCCAGTTAAGTTCTGAACTTATGTTAGTAAGATTCAGTCAGATATAAAGTTTAGGTACCAAAATCTTTAAGATAGAAAATAAAAAGTATGTTTCAACTCCAGTAATTGGAATATTTCAATAATTTAAGGCTGTAATAAATAAAATTGGTTGAATTTAATAACTGTCTTACTTCTTCCGAAAGAAGAGAGAAGATCAAAATAGCATCAGTGATGTTAAGAAGTTAATTATATTTTGCACATTTGGTTATGGCTGTCTCCTCATTCTAAAAGCTTGGTTTACTAAGACCAGCAGTCAAATTCAACCTTATCTAGTGATATTCTAAAGCAAGAAGACTGAATCAGTGCAAAACTGAATTCATTATTTTTATTTATCTTTGATAGAAACAACTGAAAAACCATTTTTACGCTTCAGAGGAAGTCAGCTTATAGTAAAAAAAAAAGAAGCGGTAATTGCACATAGACAAAACACAAAAAAATATTTAACAAGAAATATGTCATTCCCCAATATTCTGGCTTAAAAGGTTTTTATTATTATATTATTATTATTTATATTACATTGAATATGGCTTCATTTTATAGAATATTCCAGCAATTCCAACTACAGTAATGAATAGTGGAATTATGGAACTCATGTAATCTCTGCCAATCTATTTTGTTTGCTTCAGACCCAGCTTTCCATTTCTATAATAGCCATTAAGGGACAATATTCACTGCACAAGGCTACGTGTGCCTATGCAAAAGGCTCACAAAATTCAAGAGATTGCTTCCAATTGTGATTATCAGATTGAAATAGGACTGCTGCTAAATCTTCAGAACAGCGACACACAAAGCATGTTGCACCACAAAAAGTGATACTGTACTTGCAAAATTTTTGCAGACGAGATTTGGAAAAATAGATTTTTATTACTTTTGAGGCCTGCTTTTAAAATAATCTTTAATGAAGCTGACTCTCAGAATAATGAGATAAACCCATAAACAGAAGCTGTTCAGCAGCTCACAGATTAATAAAATAAAATGGAAAATGCCGTTATTAAATTTCAGTTCCAATAATTTATAAGGATGATATTGTTTTTCAGATGGAGTTCTTTTGCATGGTTTAAATTCTGTTTGGAAGTGGTTCATTAGAGGAAACCACTCAAATAAAATCACAGAATACTGGGCAACCTACTGTAACCGACTGGTATTATTGTGCAGATATGTTACTACTGTATATGTTTAACACCAGTAACTGCTGGGACAAGGTTGAATTATTTCAAAATCTATTGTGATAAATTAGCTGTCAAATAGGACAATTAATTTGAATTTTAAGCAATTTATCAATTTTTCACATTGCCTTTATATGGAAGTTGCATATATTTCACTAAATGTAATAAATGACAACCCAATATTTGAATTGCATTTTAACATGCTCAGTTTAGAATTCCAGACCTCTTTGACATGTGTAATAGTACTTATCAACACCTAAGATAAAAACAAGGTCAGTTTATCTATGCTGAAAGGATGTGATTCATGTTTTATGTTTTGAAAATCTAGCAATAGAGCTGAATATATAATTTGGAAGTAAATACAGAACAGCGATGGCTACCATTAGAAAGATAGTCCAAGAAAATGGTTTGCTCTGTCGAAGCATCATATTTGGTATGTCTGAATTATAAAGTTGTAGGTTGCACAATGGGATCTTAATGCAAGTGGGTTTTTTTTACTTTGTTTTCTTTTTCTCTGAGTTTCCCTGAAGGCAGACTCATCGGGATTATTGAATATTGAACTAAATTCTCAAAGAACTTCAGCTAACTGAAATGCATTTTTTAAAATTGGCTTTGTCTGTGTTTTCACTAAAAGAAGTACATCGTATCCCATGAAAGATTCCTTTCTTATAAAGATCTGGACAGAGTCTAGTACAGTAATAAAAGAGTTCTCCAGTGTGATAAATCTCTCTATGCTGCAAAGTAAGCTTTCCGATTTAGTAGAGCAATTCTGGATTGTTAAAATGTCAACATTTAGGAGTGGAGATACATTGTATTACATCTGGAAACATGTTGGATGGAGTAGGAGTAAGATAGTATTATTCATACTTTTAAAAAAATACAAAAACTGGAAAGATAACCTCCTTAGAAATTTTTTTAACGATTACAAAATTTCACATAAAAATGTATTGGATAGTGTCCCTTTAATATAATATACATTTTAAATCGGGAAGCAAGTTTAAAATTGCAAATAATCCTTGACAATTTAGAAACAATCCAGTAAGACCTGTTGTGCACAACCACCATCCATTGGTGCAGAAATCTGGAACAGAGTCATTTGAAACAAACCGATAATGCCCAGCAGGCCCTTAGCAGATTCTTCCCCAAACAGTCAAGAAAATGGAATTCTTGGGCACAATTCATTGTCGCCTTGCAAGTATTTCCACTTTAAGGAAATTGTGCAAACTGGCTATTCAATGCTTCCAGAGATAAACATTATGTCTCACATTTCCAAAAGTTCACATGGCACCTTTAAGCACTAATTTTATAAGCTAGAATTGTTATTCACAATAAATGAGAGCTTAGTTATATCCTATCAATAAATTGCCATCAATTTGTTTCAACATCATGAGTAAAATTTTGAAAACAAATTGGTTTAGAAACTTAAATGTTAAGAGTTTTAAAAGACACATGTAGAATTCATCATAATTCAAACACATATAATTTATGTTGGAGCCACAGGACAAACCCAATTTTTAAAACAAATCAGAAGCCAAAACAATTTCCCTTTTCTACAAATAACACTAACAGAAAGGGATGGAACAATATGATTGAGAATTGAACAACTTAGGCTCAGTTCAGATATCATGGCAAATTATGGATTCCTTTGTTAGGAATATGTGTTTTAAAACTTATTTTTAGGAGACCAATCAGTGGCTAAATAATCATCATTTGCTCCGCTCAGTCACTCATGCATACTAAATTAAATCAAGTGCAAAGGGTTTGTCACAGGATGTCCTGAAGGCCAAGCCATTTAGTTCATAGTGATCTCTGAACGGAGCCATTCTTTTATTTAACCTTTTTGTTTCTTTCTTCAAGGAAGCAACTTCCTTTCTTCAGGTTTTGAAAACATTACAGTTCATAGGAAAGATTTACAAACCATGGCCCATCTTTCCCTTGATTTCTGATTGTGGTTTAATGAGAAGGAATTAAAGAAGTCTTGGACCCTTATAAAACTCTATAATATTAAAGATTTCAAATGATATATAAATAATTATGGGTAGTGTGATTAAATGTTGAGATGAACAGCTCAAGACTGGCATGGAATTGCAAACATGATGCTAGGATGAGGTATGGGCTTACATGTCTATATAAAATGTAAAAATCTTTATTTGTTAATATCCAATAGCTTAGTTCTTGAAAGTATGAAGCACAAGGTTCTGGAGACAAATTATCTCCTTCCTTCATTAAAATAAAGGTTATTTTTAATCAGCAGCATACATATTTCGGTTGGTTTAGTTTGGCTTACAATTATGAATAAATGTTCTGCTTCCATATTCTTGATATCCTGCCACTTTGTTCCCATGGCAACCTATTTGGTGAGTGCAGGATGAAACCATTCAGGTAATCTTACATAGTTAAAGTGCCAACACACCAAACAAGTGGGATCAGAGCAGCAGAAGACAGCACTATTAAATTTGACAATGGTGGCAAAATATTAAACCACGGGTCCATATTCTGAATCAAGAAGTCAAATGTGCACGGCCTTTGCTAGAAGAGTTTGATGCTCATGTAGTCTAGCCACTGAATGTAATGCCCCAACATAAAAAAAAATTGTAGCAATCAATAATTTACATAATTTGAAACATTATTGCTTCAGCAAACAATTCAATCTTGAAATACACTGCAGTTGTGTATGACATGGGTGTGACTGAACAAATATTAAAAGTAAAGGTATACATTGATTTTTGTTTACACTCACAGACATAATACTCTCAACACACAAGAGCTGCAAATAGGTACATGGCAGCTTAGTGCCAACATTCTAAACCAGTTTTGAAGATTCAAAGCTTGCCTTAGATAACTCACCTAACTTATTTCAACTATTTTTTTTGTTTTAAATTAAGGCAATGAAATGGCTACAGTTCCTAAAGTTCATTTCAGGGGAAACAAAAATATACACCTTTCTTCTTTCTGAACTTTAGGGCAGCAGCATATAATGTAAAAAGTTGTATTACACAAACATGCAACGCCAGGTTGATGTAAAAAAAGCAAAAAAACAAAACAAAACAAAACACTAAATCCAAGTTTAAAAATATCATTTGGTGGTTTTTTTCTTCACTGGGTTACACACAGTTTTCAGAGAGGAAAAATAAAGCTTAGAATTGTTTTACAGTTCTGTATGTGTCTAAATCACGCACCAAAAAGGACTTTTTAGCAATAACAAAAAATATTATAGGAGTTTGATTCATCATTACTTGAGGACTTCTGGGACAAGGCACTGATTCTTGGGTTTTTGTTTTGTTTTTTGTTTACTGTGCCCATGTCTGTATGCACTTGTGGAATTCTTTTAAACATTTCAGTTTTTCTGTTTTTATTCTGTACAACATAAAAGGTATATGACAGACGGTGGCTAACACATATTAGCAGAAGCTGATTTTAGAGTTGACACCTCCTATTCCACTGCTCAAAACTTCCAGGCTCTCTGAAATTTTAGATGGCTGCAAAAAACCCAGCAACAGGCATTTAAGATTACGTCAGCTTTCAGCATTTTTCAGTGCATTTTGCAAAAAGGGTCTAAGTTAGGCATACAGTTCTGGTATTTATTTTACACAGAGAAGACCACCGACATTTGACATAAAGTCTTCTAAACTTTTGAGGAAGGCCATCTTCTGCTTACGGTCCAGCGTAGGCGGAGTGCTGCTTGCAGTAAGTTTGTTGAAAGCATCTGCTAACCGCTGGTAAATTATGGGATCTTGCTGACTTGATAGTAAAGTTTCAACTAATTCAGAATATTCTGCCTGTAAAGAAAATAATCACATTTATATTTCAGAAAAAAATGTATTAGTAAAAATTAACTGTGGAATAATATCAAAGGCTGACTTGTTAATAGAATTACAATGTAAATATATTTCCAATTTTGGATGCTAGGAATATTTCTTTAAAATTAAGATAGTAGCTTTCCCTCAAGTCATCAAGTTAATTCTACCTGACTGTAAGATTCAATTATAGACCTCTATGACCCTTAAACATGCAACATGGAAGAGATAATGACACCATAAAATATCATACCTGATGCAAACATACTAATGTATAAAATGCTTCTCCTGCTGCAGCTGTCATCTCTGTATTGTGCTTTTGCAGTACCAGCATATCAAAAACCATCTAAAATGTAAAAACAAAACTTTATTTCCTGACTTTTTAAGAAAAAAATGTGCTAAGCTGAAAGTGACAACTACTTTGTAGAAGCTTGTGTTTTAAGATGAGGACTAAAAATTAACTTTCAAATGATGAACAAAATTTCTTGCAACGATGTGTAAGTTAAAACAGTGTTATCACCATATAACAAATGGAAGGGTAAATGGCTGAAGCAGAGACCCCTAATCTATCTGTTTAATCATGTTAAGAATTTTGAACTTCCTTACTAATATAGCCCACTCCCATGGGCATAAAACAATGAATTTTCTGGAGGAAAAACTGGGTACTTTTTAATAGATTATTTGTGCTCCTCAGTAACCAATAGTCTAAACCAGTGTTTCTCAAACTTGGCGACTTTAAGTCCTGTGGACTTCAACTCCCAGAATTCCCCAGCCAGCATAGCTGGCTGGGGAATTCTGGGAGTTGAAGTCCACAGGACTTAAAGTCGCCAAGTTTGAGAAACACTGGTCTAAACGCAGGGTTCATTTTACAAAAGCTGGCATCAAATGTGGTTTTAACCTGATTACTGTCTTGCATCCAAAAAGCTGGCAAGAAAAAGTGGTTTCCAATAAGTAATATGGCATAAGGTTCTTTCTCAAAGCTTTTTGAAGGATCACTAAGGCTTCTCCCCCTCAGCATCTATTTCCTATTTTGCAATATTGTATTTGCCATTACAGCAAATGAACTGAGCTGGAATTCCCAGCATCTAGGTCAAACATGCAGTCCCACCATTGGAGAAAACTGCTAACACCAATAATATTACACGACGGTATTGCGCTATGCTGAAATCCAAGCCACAATAGTACACAATAATATATGGAATGATGTATCTTACCTTAAGAAAGTGTCTTGTTGCTAAAAAGAGGGATGACTCTGATTCCTGTGTTTTTGCACATTGTTCTGCTAATGGCGTTAGAGCTTCTAAGCAGAGCTGGCAAACATCTGAACTCATTCTGATTACTCAAAGTCAAGAAATATATTTATTCCTTTGGGGGGGGGTATTTGGAAATTATGCAGTAGGTCAGGAAAAACAGTAAACAGAACTTAAAAACTGCCATCTTCCCATATATTTCAAGCTAAGATTACCATTAAGTGGTTGAAATTGACTCCTCCTCTGTTATTTCTTCCTAGAAATTGCTCTTATTGCATTTCTATGTTTAAACCAAATGTAACTAAGGAAAGCAAAGAGGGAAGGGTGAAAGAAATAATCAAGTGTAGAGGGCCACAACAGTTTGTAGCAAATGAGTGAGAAGCACAGAATATCTCAATATTTTTGCATTAAAATGTTATTGAATCTAGAAACTGTACAAGGACAACAGATTCCATCCCTGCACAATTATAAAAGTGGTTTTATTTTTCCTATTGGGGAATTCCCATACTATTTTAAATGCTAGAATACTCTAGCAACAGGCTTAAACAATCTGGGGCACATGTATCCCTGTTCTTACTGGTGACAGGATGGGAAAGTTGCAATAAATGAATAACTGCTTCTCATTATAAAGTTACTTCAAGCAAAGAATATGCAGAACCTGATGAAAGATTATATTAGACTCTCTGCCAAAATAAAATAAGAAATAGGTGGATTCTCTCACATAAAATAATTGACAACCCAAAAACAACACAATGCAAATGTTCAGGTAAATCATCAATAACTGAAATTCTTGACATTCTTAAGGCATATATTTAAGAGTGTATATATTAAGTATACAATAATGTAATGATTTAAAGAGAGAAAAATAAAGAGATCAACTGAGTAAGTCCTTTCCCTGCTCCCCCAAAAGAAGATCTTAAAGGATACGATGTCATCCCCAATTCTAATGAATACATAAGGCTTTTAAACAAGTCTTCTGGAAGCTGTGGAATTTTCTCAGGAAATATTTCACAAATAAAAGTAATTAGTTTGTAGTACTGATTACATAGTGATGGAAACTATGGAAGGAAAAAGTAAATAAGTTCATGTTAATGAGGCTTCTTAATAATTACATTTCAAGAATACAAAGTAATATCAGGCATTCAAAATCAAGGGTTATTAGTTTTATATGTTTCACAACTTGCAATACATATATAGTCCTAGGTTTTTGAGGTCAATACAGAATTAAAGCTGACATATTTTTGTAATTCATGGCCCATTGTTGAAACCATAGATCACTTATTGTAATAAACTCTGGTGAACAGTGGTGGGATTCAAAAAATTTTATTACCGCTTCTGTGGACGTGGCTTGGTGGGAGTGGCATGGCTTGGTGGGTGTGGCAGGGAAGGATACTGTTAAATCTCCATTCCCACCCTACTCCAGGGGAAGGTTACTGCAAAATCCCCATTCCCTCCTAATCAGCTGGGACTCAGGAGGTAGAGAATAGATGGAGGTGGGGCCAGTCAGAGGTGGTATTTACCAGTTCGCTGAATTACTTAAAATTTCCGCTACCGGTTCTCCAGAATTGGTCAGAATCTGCTGAATACCATCCCTGCTGGTGAAGTTGATTTACAATTAAACTTCTGAAAATTGTAACCCAAGGGAGGTACCATGCATGTTATTTCCTCGGACTCAACCTAGTATATTAACTGCTTCATTATGCTAATTCTCCAATACCAAGCTATTCCAAAGATGGTACTATTAACACATTTAGACAGCACTAGGTTTAAAAGGTTGTTTAAAGGCAGGCATGAGCTTGGCTGAAGCTCTGAGTTAGTGCCAATGACCATTTTTAGTCAGCCATGAGAATACCAGTAGTAGTAGAAAATCCATGGCCATATTTAGAGACACACTATTATAATGATTAAAAATTTTTGGATGGTCAAAATTCCCCATCTCTTTCTGCAACCCTGCATGGAACTGTACATACCTTTAACAAATCTTGGGACATTAAAGGCAAGATTAGGTTCACTCCATATAAGACAACATCTGCTGCCGATACGGATCTGTTTGTTGCTTGCCCAGGTTCATGTCCCCTAAATACTTCATCTAAAAAGGTGGAGAAGGGAGAAATATAGGAATATAAGAACAAATTCAACTATCTGCAAATATTTTCTGAACTCCAAGCTTAGAATTTCATACATCCTTAGTAAGCATGAAATCTTTCATAAATTATTAATTAAAGTAATTGGAATGAAGTGCTTGAATCCCAGTAAGGTGAAACCAAACGTAACTTTTTCTTCTGCAGTTCATCTTAAAAACATATTTCCTTTAGAAAAACTAAACAGTATAGGGAGGCATATTTAAATTATACCTCCTTTTTTCTTATTCTTCTTTGGATTCTAAGGTGAATAAAAAGACTCAGACGTTGAACAAGAAAAATAGGAAATCAATTTTAAGGTGGAAAAAAAGTCTAAAATTCTAACAAAAACTATAAAATATTTTGTAATTAATGTACCTCTAGACATACAATTATAAGATATATACATTTCAAACTTTCAAATTTAGATTTGTCGTAAGGGGAGACCACTTTAATATATTTTAAAGCAATGATTCACTAATGATCTGCTTAACTTCTAATTAAACATATCTTCTTATATTTCAAAATGTACAAGGTAAAAAACCCAAACAGTAATCTTATTAGCCACAAAGATTTGGCTGATAAATAAATATAAAATTCAATGAAAAACTGTGGTTACAATGAATAATTATCTGCTTGTGGAATGGTTTCATATATTATAAACAGACAAATACAGTTTTACCAACTTACAGGTAGTCTTCAATCATCAACTATAATGGAGCCCTTCCTTCCTTCCTTTTAAATGAATATGCTACCCATCTCCCCGATAGGCTGGAAGTCATATTGGCCAAGAAGTGAAATGCCCACATGATCATCTCATAACACACACACACACACACACACACGTTCCATTCTTGCTCTTCCTGATGAGGTATCAAAATGAACAGATCCTGCCTCAGGCCTTCTCCATTTTGAGGCATCACATACTTCACTTCCTGCTCCCTGGGGTCACCACAGGCCTTGGGCCTGCTTCCCAAGCCATTGGATCCCCACACCCTCCCACCCTTGGGGAGATAGGTGGAGAGGGTGCTGTATATCCCCATGGTCAGTTTTAAGGGTGAATGACTGCAGCTGCCATAACTTTGGAACCAAGTTGTAAGTAGCTTTTGGGGAGCTCTGTAAGTCATAAATCGAGGACTATCTGTATCTATATTCTATAATTACTATTTATGAATGCCATTATGCAAATGCTTCAAAAACGTTTATATTACTTTTTAAAGAGATATTTGATTACTTTTATTTCTCAACAGGTTGCTTAAATTCTCCAATATTAGTTTAAGCATTCTGTAAAAATACAAACAATAGATTGAAGAAAGATTGGAAAAAAAAATTGAAAGCCACTGAAGAGCCAAACAGGAAAACATCACAGTTTGAATAAATGCATCAGTGAACTAAGGGTTTAACTTTGAAATTTAAGAGAGAGAACCAACAGAGCTCTGGTATTTGTTCATTACATACTGGTGTCAAGAGATAAAGAGCTCTTTAAGTTTCATCCATGTTATTTTCAGTTCTAAATTTCTCCCTACCTGTATCACTGAAATCTATAAATTCTTTTGAAAGTAGGTTAGTGAGAAGCTCCATAATGAGGAGAAGATCCTGGTATTGGTCCTCTTCTGCTGTAACATCTATTCGTTGTCTACCTAAATTATTCTTGGAATATACTTGAAGTAGGGTCAGACAAGCTTCATATAAATTCATGGCTTTAGACTGCAGGAAAAAAAAAGAAAGAAAAGACGGCTTAATGAAGGATATACACTTGCTAGAATGTACTTATTACTCAGGCCTTGAAACTACTTCAGTTGCAACTGATACTAAGCGGAATATATTCAAGGGTTTAAAACAATAAAATAACAATTCTTAATCATTATTAATCCTATTGCCTGAAGGGAATACAATCCAACATAGTAAATCACATTGTCAGGAATACATTTAAGCAGTGTAGAATTTCCATTGTACAGTATAACATTTTGTAGGAAATTCTATCTCTTGGTATTATTAATTTCTCCATGTTTAGGAGGCCTGTGCCTGGAAGAAGTAAGCAAACATCCAATGTATCTTTAACAGTTAACATTGGGGCATACGCCTTCTAAGTTGCAGCTTCTGAGGCAGTAAGTATTCTGTTGATGAGAACCTGTACAGGTAATCCTTGACTTATGACCACAATGGAGTTCAACATTTCTGTTAATAAGTGAGGCAGTTGTTAAGTGAGATTTGTCTCAGTTTATGACCTTTCTTGCCACAGTTGTTAAGTGAATCACTGCAAGGGTTAAGTTGGTGACTTGGTTGTAAAGCGAATCTGGCTTGCCATTGAATTTGCTTGTCTGAAAGTCACAAAAGATGATCACATGACCCCGGGACACTGCAACCATCAGAAATATGAACCTGTTGCCAAGCACCTAAATTTTGATCACACAACCATGGTAATTACTGCAACGGCTGTAAATGTGGAAAACAGCCATAAGTCACTTTTTCAATGCCATTGTAACTTTGAATGATCACTAAAGAAATGGTTATAAGTCAAGAACTACCTGTATTCTTCTAGACATGATCATATTCTCCATTATCTGACAGAAACACAGCCTCACCACACAGATAATGCAAGCAAAGCATGAGACATAAATAATATCTAACCCAAACTCTCTCCAAATGGACAAGTCAGCACGAAACGAATGCATCATTTCGTGAATCATCTACTCTCAGTTTTAATTCAACCTAACTGATAATACTAAAAACGTTTAAAAATGCCAAGCTCTTCAAAAGATTCTCCCAAAATATGGACATGCTTCAATTTACAGAGCTCAATAATTTCTTTTATTAGAAATATTTTTTTTAAAAAAGGCTTTAAGGATGTGAAAAGAAATTGATATTACTGTACATATATGTACATTTCCAGAATATATCCTATATTTAGAATATATTTTTAAATTTATTTACCTCTCCAAGATAGCATATTTGTTTATGTGCAACTTCAACAAAAACTTCTATAATGAGGTTAACAGTCTCTGGCGTATTCTTGTACACTTCCATTAGTCCAATGCAATTTGTAAGGAAGTCCATCAGAAAATTAAAGAGAATTGCTACATTGTCTATTTGGGTAGCCTCAGCAATACCACAAAGTGCTTCTAAGGTGGCAGTGATTTCCTGTTTCACCTCTTCCTCCTGGCAGATTTGTTGGAAGTTTTCTTGGTTTATCACATTTAAGAATCTTTGTTGCAATGGCTGAAGAACCTGCAAAACAAAAATAAAAAGAAGTACACTGTAGCTTTCCTGCAGAACGCTGCAGACAAAAAGAGTTTGACCCAAATATTTTTCATGTAAATACACTTATCTTGGATAATAGTATTTTTTATATATAACACAATCTATATAACACAACCAAGACTAGAAGAAGCTTAAGATTAGTCCTAGAGGCATTAACGGTAAAGGTAAAAGTTCCCCTCACACCTATGTGCTAGTCGTTCTTGACTTTAGAAAGCAGTGCTCCTCTCCGTTTCAAAGCCGAAGCACTGTCCAAAGACGTCTCCATGGTCATGTGGTCGGCACGACTAAACGCTGAAGGCGCACGGAATGCTGTTATCTTCCCACCAAAGGTGGTTCCTATTTTACTACTTGCATTTTTACATACTTTCGAACTGCTAGGTTGTCAGAAGCTGGGACAAGTAACAGGAGCTCACTCCGTTACGCAGCGCTAGGAATTCAAACTGCTGAACCTTTAACTTTTATCTAAACATCCATAGCAAAATGCTTATGGAGATCCTCAATCATCCAAGTCATGGTTGTCTCAAAGATGCTTTTTTCTCCCCAAAGGCAACTGGATTTTCTTGTGGTTTTTTTTCCCCCCTTCAGTCAGAAATGAAGAAGTTTCTTGAATGCAAAAGGTTTTCATGAAAAAAAAAGAAAAAAAACCTAAGAAAGTTCAGTTGCCTTTTGAAAAAAACACTTTTGGGGCATCTGTAGCAAAATTGGATTGTAAAAGGCTAATGGCATTGTTTTAAACAATTGTGGAAGAGATGAGTGGAGAAACTGAGTCACAACCGAACAGTTGTCTCTGGAGTCTCACTGGTAGAGGAGTCATATAATTTCTTGCTCTTTTAACACATCTTGAACACATTAGGCCTTCAAAACGTGATAAGCATGGTTTGAATTTTTTTATGTTGACTTGTCCCATCTGGCTTTGTATAATATTTTGTTTGTCAAAAGGGCTCATTATCCATTGTAAAATTTTACATCTAGCTGTTTTTGGCTCAAGAATACAGCCTTCGTTTTTGCAGCCACATTTTTTTTAAACACATGCATCATACTATTTTAAAAAGTCATTTTTGGAGAAGCTTCCTTAAAGAGGAAAGGGGAAGTATTGATTAAGAAATATCACATGCTTAAATCCTGGAAGGCAACGGATCATGCCTATAGCTAAAATGAAAGAGGGAGGAGAGGG
Source organism: Natrix helvetica (assembly GCF_964273705.1). Lineage (NCBI taxonomy): Eukaryota > Metazoa > Chordata > Lepidosauria > Squamata > Natricidae > Natrix > Natrix helvetica. Next base: position 20,849,400 of record NC_138550.1, read on the forward strand.
GAAAACTATTTTTTTTCAAAGTATTCCTCTAATGTTTTAGTTTGTGTCTGTTTTCTCTATACATGTGTGCGTATTCACAAAAGTGTGTGTGCAGAAGAGGTATATTTGGCAAAATGTGGCCTTTGCTAAACAGCTAAAGCAGGAAAATGGGGATGGAGAAAAAGGACGAGGTGCTCATTTCTGATCCATTCAACTTTCCCCTTGCAGCAGCCACATCCTTGTATTAATGGCCCACCATCCTCCAAAACAGGTGAGTGCTCTGCAGAATCATCATTCTGAGGTCTTTGGAATGATGCACTGTGAGCCCACTGACTCTTCTCAACACAATATATTAGGTACCCTCTCAAAACAGCTTCTAAAGCAGGGGTGTCAAACTCACAGGGAGCCTAGATCTGGCCTGCAGGGGTGGCCTGGAAACAGCAAAGGACTGGCCCACAGTGCCTCTGCTAGTAAAAAATGGGTGAGTGGGTGTGCGCATCCTGTTTTGGCTGGCAGGGTGCTGCAGGAGGCATCTGTCCTATCTGCCATTCGTCCCATCTTCCCCACCAGCTGGCCCGTGGAGGACAACCACAATGCTGGTCCGGCCCTCAAAGAAATCCAGTTTGACACCCCTGTTCTAAAGCAATGCCTCTCAACTTCAGCATCTTTTAAGATGTTTGGACTCCTGGGAGTTGAGGTCAATGCATCTCAAAGTTGAGGTTGAAAAATAAAGATCTAAAGCAGTGGTTCTCAACCTGTGGGTCGGGACTCCTTTGGGAGGTCGAACGACCCTTTTACAGGGGTTGCCTAAGACCATCGGAAAGCACATATTTTCGATGGTCTTAGGAACCGAGACACCAATTTTATGGTTGGGGGTCACCACAACATGAGGAACTGTATTAAAGGGTCGCAGCATTGGGAAGGTTGAGAACTACTGATCTAAAGCAAGGCTGTCAAACTCGCGGCCTGCGGGCCGTATGCGTCACACACTGGTTATGCTCCGTTTAGCAAAGGCGGAAAAAAGTCCAGATGTCATGTGACGCTGCTATGACAACGCGAGCTTGACACCTCTGATCTAAAGGATGAGATGGATAACCCAATGGACAGGAGTAGTCTTGAACTGTGGAGTTAAAATGATGGGTGGACTGTTTTTATTTAAACAGTTTTTATTTAAATAAAAGTTTATCAGTAAAAAAAAAGTTTCTAAAATATGCTGAAAAATGAAAGCATTGATGCATGAATATCAAGAATGACTTAAAGTATTTAAATATATTATTTAAATCAACTTATTGTTGCATTCAAATTGTAAGAATTAATATTTTTGCAGTTCAAGATAATATATCCCATGATTTCCCAATCCAGAAACAAAAATAAGGTTGGCAACAGATTTCTTTCCTTACCCCTGAATAACCAATTTCTGGTAATAAATGATAAGAAAACAGATAGAAAAGTATTCTATTTAGAGAGTTTGCAACTATGCACCACCAATATATTTTGTACGCACTCATTTAACCTCTGGATATGTGTTGGTTCATTTTAATGTTAAGTAACAGTATACTGCTTAAATTTATAGATTATATTACCTAAGAAACTTGGTGAAATAAACTACACTACAAATAATATTGCATTATTAGATATATGAGAATCACTTCACTGTAGTAGTTAAGGTATCAGGCTAGAAATCAGGACTCCTCCTGCATTAGGCCCAAATTCAGCTGGGTGACACTGGGCCAGTCACTCTCTCTCAGCCCTAGGAAGAAGGCAATGACGAACTACTAAACCTTGTCAAAAAAACTCTGCAAGGACAAATTCAGGCAGTCATCAAGAATCAAAAACTGACTCAATGGTATGCACACATTCCCAAATAATGCAATGCTAGGAGGTAAATAATGCTCTAATGTTTTAATATAAAATAAAGGATTCTTTAAGTCCTTTTAATCGCAACAATACACATGCAAACAACCACTTTAAACTGAATGTAAATCATTCTAAATTTGACTGTAAAAAATATGACTTGTATAATAGAGTTGTCAAAGTCTGGAATTCCTTACCTGATTCAGCTATCTCAGCTATACATTTTCACAGTTTCAGTCACAAATTGACTTCCATGGATCTTACTTCATACTTAAGTGATCAGTAGGGGGGGGGGGGACGACGTGCATAAGTGCACTAACGTGCCTATTTGTCCCTGTCATTGTATTTTTATTCTCTTATTCTTGTTTTTGTTTGACAAATTCCAATAATAAATAAATAAAATAATAAAGTCAACAAGGATAACAAATCAAGACTACTGAATGCCAAACTGTCACTTGCTGATATCACTCATCCCGAATTTTGAAGCAGAGATTTCACTTACTTCTGTCCAGTACTGCTGTTTGGTATCTCCATCCATATGAGCAAAACCCCCAAGAACTAAGGCTTTCATTAACGTACGTTGCACTGAACTGGATAGAAAGTGAAGAGGGGGATTCCGTCTAGCAAATTGTTTTGCTAAGTTCCACCAGTTTTCACACTGAATTACTAAATTTGCCCTTACAGAAAAACATTGAAAGACAATAAGTAACGATGCAACAGCCTGGAACAGTTCAATAAAACCAGCTTTCTCCCAGATAAAAAATTTAAACAGATCCTTAACAAACAAATACTTATGTAATGATATGGTGTGAGCTGGCACTAGTATTAAGTGTTGTCCAAAAAATCCTTCCCTTTTGTTTTGTTCATGAATAGAAATAGGACAAAAATAATTTATGTCTTACCGACAATACTCTTGTTTTGGGAACTCACTTAAACCTGAACTGGCTACAGCAGATGTTTTTATATGTATTTATATATAAGCCTAAGTTAAAAGGAACTTTAGAAGTAAGCTTTGGAACTGCCATTACTATTTAATAATATGAAGCAATCAGTTTCTGGAAGAGATTAGCAGTAAAACTGAGGTTTGGCAAATTGTCTTTTTAATTCTTAGCGTTGATCAAATCAAAAACAGTAATCACAACCATGTTCCATGCCTTGGAAATAAGTATAGTGTCCAGGGGTGGGTTCCGGCAGAGACTACTGCCAGTTCACTCAGGAATGTGCCACGCGTGCGCTTGATGTGCACTGTGTGAGCATGCATGGTACAACTAAAATTGCCCTGCGCATGCACAGAAGCAAAAAACAAGATGGCGCCGCCTATGGCGCCACTGGGAGAACCAGTTCAGGAACGTGGCAGGACTGGGTTGATGCCAGTTCCAGCGACCCAGGCCGCCAAGCTACTACTAGATCGGCCGAACCGGTAGGAACCCACCACTGATGGTATCTTAACAATGGTAGCTTAGCACTAGACTCATCAACCTTCTAGAAAGAATCATTTTGTAAATTAAGTATTTACATTCCAGCCCCTAAATAAGATTGTCCTCAACTGATGATCAGCCTTTTAAAAGATCATTTGAAGTTACGACTGGCCTGAACAAGTGTCTGTTTTGGAAAATAGGTGCTCTTATGACTGTGGTCTTTGCTTAATGACCACTGCAAAAATATATTGTAAAATTGGGTCTAGTCAGGTGGGATCTCAACTTATAACCATACCTGCAATATAGTTCATTCAAACAGTATCATTTTGAACTTATTGGATAGTAAGAACACTTCCAAATATTTTAACCTCTTCCTATTTTCCTCAATGTATGCCTAAAACTCTTTTGAAGTAGTTCAAACATGCATCTTTACAACATACTTTGATGGGCAAACAATCTATATTGTGAATATAGCCCAGATGTATTCTGGTTATGTGATCTGTCCTCAAAAGAAACACATTTGGAATTTTAAACTCTATTAGGTTTTAACATATCTACTTTGTATTTAACCCATCAACGCATGAAAAATAAACATAAAAATATTTCATCTATCTGCCTTCCAGATAGATGGCACCAGTTAGATGTTTCAGCATGACTAATATTTCTCACAGCTACTAATTTATATGTTCACAGAGTCTACTAACATCTAGTTTCATCTAGAAATTTTCACAGGATTCTTAGAAAAACATTTATTTTTTCATCTAGGAGTGTAACTTTTAGGCTTACCTCTCCCTCCGTTCTACCAAAGTTACCAGTAGCTGCACAGTGTCATTGGCAAGTTCTTGCTCAGAACTCCATACTGCAAGATTGCTGAGTACTTTTTCTAAAAGGTAGCCCACAATCCATTGGGCACCCTCAGTGTCAGCACCAAATGCGGTGTTGAATGGCAAGCTTATCTAAAAAATAAAAAAGTAATATTTGTGAATGCCACAGAATGTAGTACAGTGTATTGATAAGAACATTGGCTGACTGCTTAGCTTTTTTTTGTTTATTGTAAGTTAAAAATACATATCTGTTTTGTTCAAAAAATGCACTAGGAATAACATGATTGAAGGCACACACAGATTTAATAGACAAATTTATTATGGCAGGCAGGAGTCCCCAATCCCCAGGCCAAAGACCAGGACCGCTTCAAGCCCGCCAGGAACCGGACCATGCAAGTGAATGAAGCCCCATCCGCACAAGCGTGGGATCCAGGCAGCACACAAAACCATGCTCCCACTCCCTAGTCCACAGAAAAACTGCACTCCATGGAACTGGTCCCTGGCGCCCAAAGGGTTGGGGGCAGCTGCATTATGGTGTTTCCGCAGGCATGCACCTACTAAGTTTAGAGGAATATAGGTGGTCTACACATGCAGCAGAAGCAGCTGAGAGGAGAGATTATCATTTCAGATCATAAAAATTGTGTGCTATTTTGAATGCTTTTTCCCCCTATATAAATTCCCTAAAAGCCATTCTAAAGCCTCTTTATTATTTATATCTTTATTTATTATTGATAAAGAACTCTTTTGTTGTACATTTAGATCAGATCATACTTACTTAAATATTGCAATGAATAAGCTCATGCGGTTTGTTGCAAAATCTCGGAGTTCATGCTTTTAAGAAATTCGAAATTAAATGTAAAAATGTCCACAAGTTTAAAATTGTTTTACCTGGTCATATAGCTTTTCATCTACGAGGAGATAGGTTTTTGCCCACCGTTTGAGGAACCACACAATATCTTTTCCCATTTGCGGGCTCAGAAGCTGCGTAAGATCTGCTCTTATTGCTCGAGACTCCACTTCCGAAACTCTTAGAACAGAAGATAATAACCTGAAGAAAATTAATGATACCGTGATTTCCCCCTAGCACTCATTGATGTTGATTTTATACTTAAGTACATGAAACCTTTAGATTTTTTCAGGGGAATAACTGAGTGACACGATCAATGTCACCATTTCTACCAGTAGAAAACACTGTTTTCTGTTTGAAACGCTAAGATTTTAGCAATAGCACTTAGACTTATATACTGCTTCATAGTGCTTTTACAGTCCTCTCTAAGGAGTTTAGAGTCAGTATATTGCCCCCAACAATATGGGTCGTCATTTTACCGACCTCGGAAGGATGGAAGGCTGAGTCAACCTTGAGCCTGGTGAGATTTGAACTGCAGCTAGCAGTCAGCCTGCAGTGCTGCACTTTAACTACTGGGCCACCTCGGCTCTATATATTCTGTATTCGGTTTCCCAGGTATTCACTCTTTCAGCCGCTGAATAGTGGCATATACTGCCCATTCTTTACCTTAGAGGCTAGTATGAAAATCCTCAATCTTTAATTTGGAAATCTCAGGTTATTGTTGCAGGAAGAATTCATTCTCCAAGATTAATACAGCAACCCTGCTTAGAATATTTGAAATTTTTATTGAGACTTTATATCAGTTAACCTTATAACGCTTCAGCCCAAGACTAGTTTAATATTGCTGAAGAGTTTTCCAAGACCCAGCATTGATTTTCAGTTATTTAATCCCTGAAGGAGCATGCTAACCCAAAGAAAACAGTCTCTTCAGAGGATAATAAGTATCTTGGAGGAAAGAGGGAAAGTGATGCCACAGTTCAATGGCAACACATACAGATCCCCCAAAAGGAACACCAAATGAATTATCTTGCACCTCCTGTCTACATGCTCTAAGGCAGCCCAGTTCCTGTAAGCATGAAGGAACTGCTGAAAAAATTGCTATCCTGGTGGCTTTATAAATATTCTGGAAATGCAGAGTGTCTATTGTATATTTATCTTTTAAACAGTCAAATTATTTATTTCCTTAAAATTTAAGAGTTCTATGTCCATCTCTCTTTACTTTTAGAAATTTGATCTTGAGATCTGCAGAAAATACTTATTGCTGCCAACACTTACAACATTACATACCATATACAGTGTAGCAGCTTTATTACAGCAAATAATAGAGACCATATGTATATTAATAAAGATATTGGTTTTCTCTTATAAAACAAAAGTTTTTTAACAGATGGATACTAAAAATTTAATTCAAAATGCTTCCTTACTGAGGGATGTTAGAAACAGGCATTCCTCTTTTAACAGAGTAAAACCCTTTAACACATTCTCCTCAAAGTTCTCTGAATTTTTACCCAAAGACCAACAAATTACTTGAGAATTTTAATTTTAGTGACTTAGAAAGCATTCTGTGACTTCATACTGGCTTACAAAACTGAAAATATGTTCTGGGAAACACATTCTGAATAGTCACTTCTGCCTTGCTATAAGATATTTATTTTGATTTAAAGATGCGCCCATGTCACATGCCTGTAAACATGTTCACAACAACTCATTTCGTTTTCATTTAATAAGCAATGTATTTCCTTTGTCTGACACAGTCCTCCAAAAATGCGGCTTATGTTATTCTTATACTAACATCCCACCCCCACCTCAGAATTTCACTTATACCACAGTGCATCGTAATGTTTGCTTAGAGCAAAAAAACTTAACTATATTACAGTTTTTCCCCTCAGTCATCAATATTAGGTCACTACACTTTAATTCTACAGAAAGCCTATTTAACTTTCTTTCACCAGTTCTGACATTCACATTGTTATCATGGATTAATAATTTATAATGATAGCCCTATCTACTTCTGATTTACCGTTCAATATTTGGCATTAAAATACTAAATAAATTACCTAATAACAGAATCGGTTCTGTTGTACCCTGGAATGGAAGAGGCCTTTTCTCCTGGAGATCCAAGAATCTGAAGCGTTGTATTGATGTCAACCTCAGTTGAATGCTTAATGGAATACTCCATTATTTCTGGAGGTATTAGCGGAGTCTCTCCCTGAGTATCATTAGCTAAGAGGTAGCCTTAAAATTAAAAGCAAACAAACAAAAAAAGAAAGTAGTGACCTCAGGTTACCTAGCCTAAATTAAATACTGCTTTAAGGGCCATCAAAAAGATGCTGAGAAAACTGACATCAATATTCAGCTAAATTCTATGATATGCTTAAATTAAAACTTGCATTTATATTACATAGTTCAGTCTGGTTTTGTATTCGATTTCTACATGTCAAAATAAAGTCTATAAACAGCTACAATTACTAGGGAGAAAGTAGCAAATAAAACTAAATTCACCTTAAATCCCATAAAAAATATAATTTTTGAATAATACATCTCCCATCTTGGCCATCATGTCACTACTACTTTTTAAAGAGTCTTTTGCATTTGCAGTCTAGGCTAGACGGAACCTTTTCAAAAATCCCTGTAATACTGATAGCTCTAACCAATTAACTCCTTCCAGGGGTTATACATATAACATACACTGTGCACAGTTCAATAATCCTAATTAATGCATCCCAGACAGATGGCCATCTCCTACTTGAATGCATCCAACAAAAAGGAATCCATCCTGTCTCAAAAATTGGTCCTGTTCTATATTTATTCTTACTGTTTGGACATTTTTTTAGTAACATTCAGTTGGAATTGGTCTTCCTAAGACTCAAATCTATTATTCTGCCCTGCATTCTAGAATAGCAATAGCATTTTAGACTTATGTGCAGCTTCGCAGTGCTTTACGGCCCTCTCTAAGCAGTTTACAAGAGTCAGCATATTGCCTCCAACAATATGGGTCCTCATTTTACTGACTTCAGAAGGATGGAAGGCCGAGTCAACCTTGAGCCTGGTGAGATTGGAACTGCCAAACCTTTGGCAGCTGGCAGTCAGAAGTAGCCTGCAGTAACCACTGCACCATCACAGCGATGATGGCAAACATAACTTCTTGTATTTTTTGAAGAATGCCATATGACTCTCTTCAATTGTATTTTCTCAATATTAAGTATTTTTTCTCATAGAACTGAATTTCCAAGCTTCAAGTCGTCCTCACTGTCTTCTTTGTACCTGTTCCAGTTTGATTGAATCCTTTAAAAATGTTAATGCTCAGAACTGGACAAAGTACCTCAGATTGCCTGTTGCAGAGCAAAGCAAAACTATTCTAAAGTTTGGGAGGCATATTTATATTGATAAAACCTAACATTCCTTAAGCATTTTTGAAAACCATGACACATCTTGACTCATATTCAGTTTTATAATCAACCACAATTTCAAAATTCTTTTTGTATATACTATTACAAAGTCAAATATTTCACTTTCTATGAATACACATTTTATTTTCCCCATGAAAGGATGACCTTTCCATTTGTCCCTATAGTAATTCTGTTAGCAGTTATCTTTTTAATACAAAGTATTGGCACACATTCCATCTGAATTAAATGCTGAGCTAAATATGAATGAGTTTTATGCTGATTAATGGAAAAGCAGTTTATGATAGGATGAGGCTCTTATTCTTGAAGGCCAAAGGATTAAGAGGCAATTTGGCCTTCAAGGCTCACACAACGCTGGTTTCCCAAGCAATTGAAGGAGATCATTAGATGCTGTTTCAAGAGACTTCTTTCCTGTATGGTTTATAACTACTGAGTCCTCAACAGCATGCAATGCATTTAAATTTCACCCTATCTATGCATCCTTCCTATGTTAATGCAGGTACTAGTCTAAAGAATCTAGGAGTCTATGTCAATGTCCAAAAATTTTTGACTGTAGTAGTGCAATACAGCAATTATACTGTAGCCTTCCTAATTTCTTAACTTTTTTTTTAAATTAACTTGTAAATGTTAACCTTGCTTTTAATTTTGTATTGAGCTTTTAGTCAAGTTTTTATTTCATTTTATGATGTTTGTAAGTCACCCAGTGATCTAAGTGAGATATGGGTGGCATAGAAATTTGATAAATAAATGAAGCCTTGGGCTAATTAGTAATAGCCATTTTCTCAAGTCCAGTTTAGATGGACTTTTCTTAAACTGTCATTTCTTTTTCCTATTCCAAAGGCCTTGAGCTAAATGTTAAGGTTCCCTGTATTGCATATACCAATGCTAATCCTTCCTAAATACAGCGATCCTCATTCAAGAAAAAAGCAATTGCTCTCAAATACTGTAAAACAATTAGACTATATTTTCAAAGTTGTAACTGGTTTTTTGAGGGAAGGGATTAAAGGCTCAGGAAGCTAGTAATTTGCTTCACTGAGTCATACTGGACAACTGGAAACCTCAACTCAATGGTGCCAGGTAAAATTGTTCCTCTACTTTCCGCTTTAATAAAATTCCAACTTGGCCAAAATAGCAAGAAAACTTTCATGCCTACAGAAACTGCTTTCCTTTATCAACAAAAATCCCAAAATATTGCTCAATGGTACTGTATTTTCCTCTTTTTCAATGGAAACAAATCAAAAGCACTAAAACCCTTGTACGCAATCTACAAATCTGGTGGGGTTTTTTGGTAGGGTTTTTTGCTATGTGCTAAAGAAAACTACCACACTCACATAAGACCATTTTTCCTGACTTGAGTGTTGTGAAAATAAGGGTGCATCTATGTGAGTAAACTACACATACACAATTGACAGAAGAGCTAATCTATAACAGTTTTGACAAAGGAACCTCCATTTCCAATAGAATTATCTCAGTTGCCCATGTGCAGAAGTCTCTACTCACCTGTGACTAGAATAAGCCAATGAATATCCTCATACAAGTCATCAAGCATTTTATTGTCAATGGAGCTTGATCCAGCTGAACTTATTAATTGCTGGTGCCTTTGTAACTGGCCATGAAGCCTTGTCACTCTGTCTTCTAACAAACTGAAGGGAAACATTAAACAAGCTTATTATTCTTTTCCACAATGAAAATGCAATGAATGAAAACAGCAAAGACAATGTCAAAGGATACAAATGACTTGAGCTATACCTGATAAGAAGAGGTATACAGTGTTCAGCAGCAATTCTTCCTAACATGCCTATGCTGGCCAGCTGATCGGAAAATTGTTCTCTGTCATCCTCCTGCAGCTCACTTATTTCCTCCTCCTCCCTGGAAGCCACACCATTGGCAGTCTGAATTGAAAAAGAGAATGCAAGCCTGTCACATTGTAAAAACTGATTTTCTGGAATGTGTTAATAGTTTAAATAAAATAGATTAAAAACTGACCCATCACAAGCAAATATAAGGTAATATGTCCAGGTGTTATTCAAGGTGAAAAAGTACAAATGTAGAAAAAGATATACTGTGGATTTGCAGCTATTGCATGTTTCTTCTTTCTCTCTTTGTAATATCAAAAACACAGGACCACTTTATTGGATAGGACCAAAAGCACACCCAATTCAGCATTCCAATCCCACAGGGGAAAATCAGCTATCTGTGAAAATTCTTCTGATCATGTTTCTTAATAATCAGCATACATACTGTTTAAGAGATGAGAGATAATAAACAGCCATAGTGACTAAAAGTAGCATAAACTAGGACCTTCTCCTCCATGAAGCTACCCCAAGTTGGCCCTCATATTTTGTGGAACAAAATTCTGAAGTTACATAGAAACGTATGTTGACAGTCCTGGAATGTCAAGTTTCCTTCCCAGTTATTATAGCTAAAGGTCCTTGTTCATGCTCATTTTGGTCTGTTAAAATCAAAGCTGAAATTCTGCTCGGCTATATATAGGGGGGGTAGGGGGGAGATTGTTGATTGAGTTCTGCTTAATCCAATTTTCAAAACAAAAAACAAAAAACCAGGAGCCATTTATTTCTAATATTATTACAAGCATCAGTTCTCCAAACATTTTACAGGATTTAGAACAAAGGGGTTGCATAGGAGAATCTCTGTGGTGGAACTAACAACCAACAAACCATGAGAATAGGGAGCATGGAGCCAAACAGTTAAAGGAGAAACAGGATAATTACAAAAGGTATTCTTGAATCCAGGGAAGGGGGAAGCACAAGAAAAAGATTCAGAAAAGCCTACTATACTACATATAGCTCATGCAGGAAAATCAGTTGGTAGGCTTTTAGAATTCTATTACACTAGTATGTAGCAATAAAGGTATTTCCAGAAATACAAGTGGTTTTTGCTTTCTATACTTGTCAGCTTCATACGTGTGACATTAAACTTGAAGCTTCCTTATTATCTGCTATTAAAGAGGTCCAGTTGTTCAGGATACCTCACTGACAGAACAAGCGGCATATGTGCTTCATTACAGCAAATTCAGGGGGAGGAGCTACAGATCACAAGTTTGCACAATGCTGTAATGCAGTTAATACAGTATTTTGGCAAGCATTTTCAAGGATGAGTCCCACAGGTTGTTATGCAGACACTTATATTCTGTTCCTATGCAAGTTTGCCAAAGAAATTGTAGGGGAGAAACAATTCCTTACTTTCCCTATTCAGTTCAGTTGGGCAGAATTCCCTACAGACCATACCAAGGTGACATTTGAAAGAAAGAGCAGGCAGTTGGGCATTACTACTCATTGAAATCAACATACTGCATGAGATACCTATTAAAATTTTATGTAGATGTTCAGTGCTGCTTTTGAGGATTCCACCTGGAGAGTAATTACTAATTGGGAGATTAATAAATTATGACTTAGAAGATGCCAAATACTTGACAACACAGCATATTTTCAATTGTATGTGCTAGAGCCATGTGCCAGAATGATTTTGCCCCAATCAATCAGCTTTAAGAAGATCTCTCCTACTCACTGAATATCAATTAGCTTGACAAGGCACACCTTAGATCTTGGAAGAATTAGTTCAACATTGTATGTGGCTAATGGTAGCCTAGAGAAGTTGAGACTTAGAGGAAATAACCCTTTCTTCAACCTTCCCTTTCCCAAAATTGCCTTCTTGGCTTCCAAGGTGGGAAGCCCAAGGAAAAAAAGAGAACCACATTTGAAGTAGAGAAACAAAAGATCACGGGTGTCAAACTCGATTGTATCACATGATGCATCACAAAGCTTTTTGCCTTTGCAGAGCTGGGATGGGCGTGGCCTGCACATGATGCATCCGGCTTGCGGGACGCCAGTTTAACAGGCCTGCCTTAAACTCTTTTTAACTTCACTAAGCTTCTGTGCTCTGGATTGGCTGTAAAATATCACACCTATACAGTTTTAGGACAGCTTGCAAGTAAATATGTGCAAAACTCGACTTTGAGAAACTTTGCAGAAACTCCTCTCAAAAGCTTAGCTAAACTCCCTCGTTCCCATCCCTTACAATTAAGAAGAGCTCCAATATCTGACACCAGGAAGTAATATCTTTAGGCTCTGCACCTCCATGGACACAGAAATCCATCAGCTTTTGGATTCTGGGATGTTAACGTCATAGATGGGGTTATTATGTGGCAGTTGGGCTTGCCACATGACCACTAGTAAACCAATGATAGTGAGCTTATCAATGGCAGATCAAGAACATCAATTTAATTTGGATGGAGGGATATAAATATTTAACAGACTTTGATATTCATAATATCAAGTTTCAGTACACTGTAACTTTTGGTCTCCCAGTAGTGGGTTAGACAGCATCACCACCAGATGGATTCGTAACTGGCTGACCAACCGCACTCAATGGGTAGTCCTCAATGGAACTGCATCTACATGGAGGGAAGTATGCAGTGGAGTACCCCAAGGCTCTGTTTTAGGCCCAGTACTCTTCAACATCTTCATCAATGATTTGGATGAGGGAATAAATGGGGAACTCATCAAATTTGCAGATGACACCAAGCTGGCAGGAATAGCCAACACTCCAGAAGATAGGCTTAAGATACAGAAGGATCTTGACAAACTTGAACATTGGGCACTATCTAATAAAATGAAATTCAATGGTGAAAAGAGTAAGGTTCTACATTTAGGCAACAAAAATGGAATGCACAGGTACAGTATAGGTGGTACCTTGCTCAGTAGTAGTAACTGTGAAAGGGATCTTGGAGTCCTAGTGGACAACCATTTAAATATGAGCCAGCAGTGTGCAGCAGCTGCCAAAAAAGCCAACGCAGTCCTAGGCTGCATCAACAGAGGGATAGAATCAAGATCACGTGAAGTGTTGATGCCGCTTTATAATGACTTGGTGAGGCCACACTTGGAATACTGCATTCAGTTCTGGTCACCACGATGTAAAAAAGATGTGGAGACTCTAGAAAGAGTGCAGAGAAGAGCAACAAAGATGATTAGGGGACTGGAGACTAAAACATATGAAGAATGGTTGCAGGAACTGGGTATGTTTAGCTTAAGAGAAAGAAGGACTAGAGGAGACATGATAGCAGTGTTCCAATATCTCAGGGGTTGCCACAAAGAAGAGGGAGTCAAACTATTCTCCAAGGCACCTGAGGGTAGAACAAGAAGCAATGGGTGGAAACTAATCAAGGAGAGAAGCAACTTAGAACTGAGGAGAAATTTCCTGACAGTTAGAACAATTAATCAGTGGAACAGCTTGCCTCCAGAAGTTGTGAAAGCCCCAACACTGGAAGTCTTTAAAAAGATGTTGGATAGCCATTTGCCTGAAACGATATAGGGTTTCCTGCCTAGGCAGGGGTTTGGACTAGAAGACCTCCAAGGTCCCTTCCAACTCTACTATTGTATTGTATTGTATTGTATTATAGTACTATGCCCTGCTCTGTGCTCCTAGCCGCAGCTACCGTTTCAAACTCAAACACGACAGAGAGAGACACATTGCAGCCTCTTCAGGTTCTTCAATTTTCCACCTATCCATTAATCTTTAGGAAAGGTATCACCTGATCTTTGTTGATTAGACAAGAAGATATAATTCTCTATGCATTTTAAGGCTGGTGGGAAAAGTGTAAATAAGGATTCAATGGCTTGTGTAGCAAGCCGTGGCTTAGCGTGATTTCTAAACACAATCTCTAAGTTCTGGTAAACAAATCGATAAAATTGTACACATCGGATCTAGAAAGAGTTAATTCCATACATGAGTTTTGTACAACTATTTATTAAATGCCTCAAAATATTTTTTAAAGTTACCGTATTTCACAAAACATCAACGTAATAAACTATAAATAAAATTTTGAAGAGCAGGCAATAGAGCACCTGCAGAAAGAGATCAAAGATTTATAGTGAACACAAGTACCAAGATCATAAACTATGCTGTTTTAAGAATTGTTCTTTTTACTTAACCCTTAGGAAATCACCTATACATTTCTTAATTACAAGTAGTCTTCGAGGTACGAAGGGCCATTTAATGACTGTTCAAAGTTATGAATGCCCTCCCAAAAATGGACTTAAAAGCACGGGTTTGAAATTGCAACCAAAATAAAGCCTCTGGAATCATGTCACCTGGATCCAGTCACTTCTGAAGCATTTTAGTCTTATGTCTGCCCTGGTCACCCACAGTTACAACAGGGGAGGCCCATATATGATTGGCACATTTTTTTTCTCATGGTCACATGACCTTGAGGAATAGAATACTGCAGTTGCCTTGGTAAGTACTTTAAAATTTTCTTTTTCATTGTACTATGGTGCTTGTTTGTAAATACGTTTTACAAACTTTTTTTTTTTAGTACTGTGGTTGTTTGCATTTTGCTTTGGAATTGCTGATGCAAATGTTAGCCTACAGGGAGCCCTTTCAGTTCTGTAAACTTCCTTTGCCTTCTATGTACTGTTTGTTTACACGTAGTTTGAGATTGCTTGCATTCTACTGTACTGTGTTTGTTTGCTTTTGCTTTGAGGATTAGTGTGTACTAAGGTTGAGAGCTGGTAGAACAGCTGATGGGCAGGCAGCAGGGGTTTCCTCTGGAGGTTCTTCTCAGTGTCTTCAAAATTCACCCGTCCCTCCCCCCCACACACACACATACCCCAGTTTAAATCTGGGCACATGCCTGGAGTCACTGCAGTTCTGAGGCACATGGATGCCTCATCGGTGAGCAACAGTGTTTTCTTCTGAAGGTTCCAATGGGGAGCCCTGCAAATTACCTTGGTTCACTTAATAATGGCAGAGGTCAGTTAATGAACTGAAGCAAGCAGCAACCCTGATTTTTGTTTATCTATCGACCCACTTAACAAGTGCATAAAAGTGTTGCTTAAATAAGTCCAATTCATTTTATAACAGTCATTTGACTTACATCCCTAATGGGCAGGCTCCATTTAAGGTCTTACCTTGAGGAATACCTGTACTTGAAGTGGAACTAGCGGTTCTTCTTTTTTAAATGCAAAACATCCAAGAGGTCAAATTTTAACCTCTTCTGTAACAAGCCATCTCCTTCTTTGCTCACTACTGTTATTTTATTATCAAACTTACAAACTCTGCTCACTGCTGCCTTCCAAACCCAAGTGAGAAGTCAACCACGCTGAGTTTCATAGAATGCCCAAAGTAGATTTTCAGACCAACTGCTAAAGGGGAAACTGCGTATGACAGAGGAGGCTACTAATGTTCATTTACAATTCTGTACAGCTTGGAAACACAGCTTTTTTTAGGGACTTAAGCATTTGCAGAGGCTGAGTCAGTCTCCAAAACTGAGGAGGACATAAATGCTCATGATTTTATCATTCCGGCACTCAAAAATAAGATTCATACTTCTATTTCATGATATACAGTACTTGAGAGCATATTGTTATCATCAACAGTAGCACTAACACCCCCAATTAACAGGTCCTCAGACTTATCCCATGTCATCCTCCAGAACTCACTGATTTGTGGCAGTTGTACTGATAGTGACAGCTGTATTTTAAATAGGCAAGCTTCTCCCATGGCAGTCCTGGCACTACCACATACTCTTAGCTTTCCAAATATGGCCATTAACCAAGAATCCTTTAACATTAACCAAGACTCCTGCAATAGCACTCTGCAGTAACATACGCAAAACAGTATTGTTCGTTGTTGAACACATTAGATTGTAATAATGAAGCTGTTTAGTGCAAAACAAAATTAAGAGTAAGTATTTATTTTTAATTATCAATTCACAATTACCATATTTGTCAACTGAGGTAAACCAGGTTTTTCTCCGCAGTACATATACACACAAAAACCTTGAAATCCCATCTAAAATCATTGCAGATATCTTAGCAAGGATACTAGAAACTAGAACCAAGCCATGCTTTCATCTTCTAAGAGGCTCTTTCAATCCTCTTCCCTTGATCCCACCACCCAATAATGTTCTTAATAGCTGCAATGCCACAGCTGTCTATGGAGAGTGCTTCTTGTTTGAAAAACAGTAGCTGCTGCTTTGATATTGAACAAACCAGAAATTTTTGTATTGTCAGCTGTGGCTTCTAAGTAAACAGGCATGGGGATGAACTTATCTCAGAGAAATTAATGAATTATCTGCACAAACTAATTATGCTGGAATGATCTACCCACAAACTCAAAGGCCTTAATTATGAAATATATTGGCTGGCACTTTGGCCATCATCAACCTAGTCACTGAGGACTGAGAGTCCTCAATCATCAATAAGTATTCTCCGCCCCAAGAGGAATGCTAGAATTATCATTAAATCCAATTTCAATAATCCAAGGCTGATAGATAAATAGTGATAATTATATCAGTATAGTTAAACTCTGGTTTCTCAGAATCAAATGTAAGAAAGCAATAAAACTGGAGGAGTCAGTATGAAGGGGAGATGGATTTGGATTTCTGCATTATTTTGACAAAGCATTTTAATTATCCCATTGTGGTTATTATTTCATTAGACTTGTCACCTTGTCTTTGACATTTTATTAAAGATCTTTTAAACAGAAATCACTGTATTTGAAACCTTTTGTGTAGTACTGTAAATACATTTGCTTTTACTGAACAGGCAGCAAAATTGGGACAGAGAAAACTACACTTACCGTATACTGTATCTCTCTCTCTCTCACACACACACACACACACACACACACAGGTTTAGTATGATTGTTTAATCTTGGTCAATACCTTATTCATGTTTATGTTTAAATAAATCAACGTTTTAATTATTCTACATCTCAAGATTTTCAAAATTGCCTCTAGAACTTACCAAATTCCTTGTACCATCAGGAGCAGCTAAGTGGCACTGGATGTAAGAATTAAAAACCTGAACAGCATGCTGAGTAAAGAAGCCTTTGTGGAAATGTTTATCATCTTGTACCAAGGTAAGCCATGATTCCAAAAGCTTGTCATATGCCTCCATATATACCATATCATCTTTGTCAAGCTAAAGAAATAAAGCAAAAATACCAGTTATCCAAAAGTTGTTAGAGCTTTCATCAATATTTACTCAGTAAATTTGCAAGAATAGTTTTTTTCCCATTAGTTGTCTGTATACTTGCAACAACAGCTGTTTTTTCCACTGTTTGCAGTAGGCTTTTAGACTAACAAATAATTTATTGTGATTTGAACCCCCTACACTATAAACCTTCAATGAATCCAAACAAATAGTTGTACAACTGAAATAACATATGATATTCCTTCCCATTAGCAGTGTCTCTATTCTCCTGTCAAAATGTTACACAAATTCCCTTAAGCCTCTGGACCAATTTTGCAAGGATGAGAAAGGAAATTCGTATTTAGGAAAAGAAGTCTCTTCCGGTAAACTGTTATTTTTAAAAATGAAAACAAAAGTTGATTGATAAATAAACACTACCACATACACATACATAGGACAGACATACACAGAGAACATGTTTCTCTTATGCAAAATCAGAAGATTTAAAACAATTCAAACAGTTGTCTCCCAAATAAAAAGATAAACCCAATAGTAGCTCAAGAATAAATGATTAGAAAGTGTTCTTATAATAAAAATCACATTCTAACTTTTGAAATATGAAGTTCTTAGTTCTTTAAACCTTTACACACTAAGATTACAGTGGTCAAGTAATCCAGCAGACTTTTTCAACAAATATAATCAAACGTGGATGAGGGAGAGATTTTCTGCTAGTCTTATTTTTCATTTATACGGCATTAGATATAAAGATGTGAACGGGAGAAACTAAAAAGCTATTCCCAAACAATTTAATTTAAAAATTCATTTTTAAAAGAACCTGGATCACAAATACTTCCTAGTACGTATTAAACTATATATAAAATGACAAGATACGAAAGAAATTAATCTGTGTTTTCAAATGTTCATACCAAAAAAACCTCTGACCCCTAATAGAGGTGTTTTCACATTATAGCAGAAGCTATAATTTAAGGTCAAATTTAAAATTTATTTGGCTGAATTTAAGTAACTTTTCCCCCTTAATTTCTTACAGAATCTTGTCAAACTCTTATGGGACTTCCCTTTTCAGAAGTCCATGGAAATGGTTAAAGCAAAAGGAGAAGAAAGAGCTTCTCTTGTGGATACTGATAAGACTTTTAGATTTACAACATTTCACAAGGCAAACGTGTTCTCTGATTTTGTTAATTCTCTTTTTCTGAAAAGCAATGCAGTAACAAAATATAGTGAAGGGCAAAATGGCTTTAATATACATAATAGTGTTGATGGCTTTAATATACATAATAACATTGATGGCTTACTCTTTTTGTTAAAAAAATTTTGCTATATTATTTAGGTTTTTGTTAGTTTGTAGATCTGTCTATAAAAGTAATTGAGACTAAATTTACTAATTTAAAGTAAATTAAATCCAAAAAACGAAGGAATGTTGCTTGAATAAACTATACTTTTATATACTACATATCCAAAAATATATCTATAAGCAAACTAAATTATACAAAATTGATTTTTCAAACAAAAACAAAAAAGCAACTGGAAAATAATGTTAGAAATTACTATTCTGAAAAGTAAAAGTAAAGCTCCAATTTTATTTCATTGTTTAACAAATTCTGCAAATTTTGTTAACAATATACAGAAGAAATGTGGGGTATAGAGGGTCAAGCTGATTAAGATGGTATGGTTTTCCTATGTGCGTGTTGCTTATATCAAATGTTTTATATATATTTTTCTTTTAAAAAAATTAAATTCATTTAAAAACTGAGAATCAGTTTAACGTAGTGCTGGGCTAGAAACTGGAAAACTATGAGCTCTAGTCTCCCCTTAGGCGACTTAGTTAACTTTTGAACAGTCATTCTTACTCAGGCTACTATGTAAGGTTGTCGTGAGGAAAATAGGAGGGGAGAATATTGTGTACCTCATGTTACCTTGACTTGTACAAAATAAAGGTGGGCTATAAATCTAATAGATAAGAATTAAATCCTACTTAAGCATTAGATTTGCTACAATGCTACAACTAATAACAGATAGGTTCTAGATAATAATTAAATAACAGGAGTTTTCATATCTCTTTTACAAATCTGCTGGTACGTAAAAATTTTTTTTCCTATTAATACTGACACATTAGCAAAAGCCCCATAAAAAAAATTAAACCAGTAATTCCCAACCTGCTGGTTAGCGCAACATACTGTTTAAACTAATGAACAATTAATAATTTCATACATAGGGTAATGGGGTTTATTCATTAGTTGTGAATTTCCAATAGTGAAAGGGGCACAACGGGCCCTTCCTGAAGAAGACTTAGGACTATCTTACATCATTACTTCAAAGTTTCAGAGCTAGCGAAATCAGCATGGTTCAATTCACACATCCCACTCCTTGTTTTCTCAGTCAACATGACAAAACGTTTCTAATGATTCTATGAGTGGAATGGTCTGAGGTAAATCTCATGTTATACGGAGCTTTGGAACAGGCTCACGCTTCTGATTACTACAAAGCCCACTGCAATGCCAAAATCCGTTGCTATTTAAGAAGAATGCGGGAAGATAATTGCCTGCTGCTTGCTATATGCTAGCAAGAACGCTGGGGACCTTAGCCCCATACTAACTTATTACATATTATGGAAAAATCTATCAAAGGTGATAAGGAAAATCAATACAGCACAACAGTAAAACTCACCCACCCCCCTTTTTTTGCTTCATTCAAAATCTATTTCTTCACTATGAACTTAAAAACACAAAGCAAAAATCAATACTGTAAGGAAGGAGCAAACTTTCTATTGTTTTTTTAAAAATCTGTGTAGTGTTGACAGGACTAATAAAACATTCCTTTAGTAATTCAAGCTACAACCGCGTGAAATATTCCTAAATAAGGTAGAAAGCTGAATTTATTAGATTCTAGAACTATATAGAGATTCAGTCTGATTTGGAAAAAAATGCTATTTTGAGTATCTAGAGGCACATACATTGTATTCATCTCAACTCTTTAAAGCAGCTGCATCTTTTGCTGGGCATAGATGGCTATATCATCTGACATATCTAATTAGAATTGGATCTGAAGCATCGGATATCTCTCCTAGATTCCAATGCAGCGATATCCTATACGCTTGTCATTATCAATATGTGGCCAACCCATGGAAATTGCATTTGCAATTGAAAAAATACATTGTTTACCATATCACTTCTTCATATACTTAAGAACACCTATTTAAAACATTTTTGGGACACAAGGTCATATTGTGCCAGTATAAACCTTCAAGGTATTAAGAACTGTCAATGCAAACTCCTCTGCAGGAAATATACCCATCTGGTGTTTGAGATACCGCCATGTGTGCCAAAACCAGGAAACTAAAGGCCACAATGATTTAATATCTAAAATTAAAACCAAATATTTTATTAATTGCTTTCAGCATTGCTGTGATAAGATGGCTTTCTGAATTTCTGAGGATAATGCATTCTAAATGATGGTAAAAATGTAAATGATATTTCATTCAAACTATCAATCTCAAGACAAAATTCACAAGTGTTCAAAAAAACCTTTTATTCCAATACATTAAAAAAATCACTATTATAGTTTCAAAAGTGAACACCAGCACACAGTAGGGAAATTGGTTTGCTCTGTCCAATCCACTCAGGCAATATATAGTAGATGGTCCATCCAACAATTACTCTTGACCTGTTCTGCTAAATTTGAAAAGTGGAACTTTGAAATTCGCCTCTTATTCCTAAATCTTAATTTTACATAGCAAAAGCTGAAGACAATTCTGGAAGCCCAAACTAGATGTCACACAGATGGTACATAGATCTCTTACTCAATAGTGGAGGAGCATTAGAGATAAAATGTATGTGGATTAAAATGCAAGATGAGAGAGATATGGAGTACTTTATAGGAAAGAACAATTAAATGAAAAAAAATCCCATTAAATTGGAGACCCAACACAGATTCTTTAACACCAGAAGCTCAGATTTTAAAAAAGCCCACATTACCAATTTTCATGCCTTGCTCTTACTCAGTTTTGTATTTCCCTTATAAATACAGTTACAACTATAAGCCACTATACAGAAGAATCCTTATAATATGAATCCCAAGGTATACAGATTTATCTATTTCTTTTCAGTTAATTGCTTTAAACTTATAAATAATGCAGTAAAGGCAACAAAAACGTTCACATGTGAGAAATTATCCAGTTCAACCTGCAACATCCAACAATATCCATATAATCCCCACACAAAATGTTATAACAGGAACTAAAATGTATTAATTGGAGTAACATAATGCCAAAACCTCATTTTTTCATGCTAATATCAAACAATATTAAACTGAGGAAAATATCAGAACACAACGTAAATATATAGTTCACTGCAGAACTGCTAATTCTGCATCTAGTTCTAGAACATTGCTCTAAGTCAGGGTGATTTTGTAATTCATTAGGAGCCTATAAATCAACTATAAATTTCTTCATAAATCAGAACAGGATCACAGAAAAGGATGCATCTCACTGTAACCATTACAAATTAATTGAGTACTAGCGGGGGGAAATAGCACCATAAGCTAGACATTACATAAAACTAAAAGTATTTTAAAGTTTCAACATTTTGGAAGAACCTCACAAAATTAAAGTTGCTACTTACAACTTCTTCCAAGGCGGCACTTCTTCCAAAAGAGCAAGTGAGATGTGTGAGGCAGTTAACAAACGAAGAGAAAAGTTCATTTGGAATGGCTGTTAATATATTGCGAGGAAATACAGTGATCAAATTGCTGATTATACTGGATATGCCCACAGCTTCAGAATCTTCTATCTCAATCCTGTAGACAGAACATTTTTTTAAAAAAAGAGAATAGCCCAATAACTTTATTGTAAAGTTGAAAAACAGTTCATTATTGCTCAGAAAGGTATCTTTATGTTGTAATGCTATGCCACTCTTCAAACTGACCTTCAAACAACAGAACACAAGTCCCACCTCCCTTCCCCAGCAATCCCGAATTCTAGGAAGTAAGCATATTACCTACCCATTGATAGTATTGAGCAATCCCTCAATGAAGTGAGCCAAATAATCAACTTGAGAGCTTTCATCTGGAAAGATTGGCCCATGAAGAGAGGCTAGCTGGGCTAAACACTGCAGAGAGTCTTGTGCCATATCGGTGTCTTCTCTAATTTTTCGATGCACCTTTTCAGAAGTGAGAGGGTTAACACCACATGAGGAGGTGGGGAGAAGAAAGAAGATGTTCTTTTACCATAATCACATGACGCACTCCTAAAGAGCGTGAGCAAACGCACATACACACCCCACCACATAAACAGCCTTTCCTAGTATCTCGTGTATTAGTAGTCATTCCTTGGTATGTATGCAAACTGCCATTTCAGTAGATCAACTCAAACAGTCATATTAAATTAGTCAAAGCCAGGGACCTACCTACATGTTAAACTGCCTATGCATTTTAAGTCTGAGAGGGAAACAGTTGCCAGCCAGTCAGACATGCTGCTCCTTCTAAAAACAGCAATAATGACAGCCATCTCTATTATGCTAACTATGCCTGGGCTACAGTGCCTTGCTAAAGTTAGTCGACAAGTTCAATCAAGATTATATAGATGCTTCTTTAGTAGAGGTAAACACCAAACTCTCAAGAAACCAAATGCATTTCCTTGAAGCAAAATCTTCTTATAACTTCCCAAACCTCTTTAGTCTCAATCCTATTGTTTCAGTCTGCGAGACTGCTCTCCTTTTTGGCACTAGCCTCCTTAAGGGATCCTCATGGACGACAAAATCACTCCTATAGATCAATCATTTGTAGACTGAATATTTATAGCAAGTGTGGGCATTAAGAGACCAATCTTTAAAAGACAACCTTGGATGCACAATAGAATTTCTGAATTCAATGTCCTGATATGCTTTTAGGATATATTATTATAAAGTAATATGGGACAACTGTTTTCTCCTTGTTTAAACAAATTTAATACTTCAAATGGTCATTATAACCTAACAAATACTAGTCTCACAATCAATTTAAAGGCACATTAAATTAATATTTATTGTTATTATATTATTAGATGTGCTTAACATGTTTTATGAACTGCTCACAATACATAGCGTTTAATAAATACAGAAAACCTACAACAAAGTATAATGTACAGTTGTTATACCTACAACAAAATACACAGTTGTGAAAAATGGAGATTTTATTTTTATTTATAGGGAAAATTGGAAGTTTAGTTAAAAAAAATAGAATACCTACAAACTAGAATATATTCTCTAGATAATAATGAAAGACACATGTACTTATTTTAAAAATTAAATTCACTACTGATTTTGCTGACAATCAAGGAATATATTATTTAAATTAAGTTACAAATGGAGCAGATCCACTCTAAATGAGGAATTTATAACCATATGTAGGAGATAGCTCTTTTGGAGATCCAAATAAAACTATTAACCTCCATTTCATTAATGTGGAATTGAAGTTTATTGGGAAAAGTGAATCTGGTGAAAACAATACTTAAATCTAAAAAATAGTTCTTTCACCAGCAAAGGAATTTAACCCAAACTGGCTAATGAAGAATTACATTAGAAAGGGTTAACCTGTAAACCTAAAAGCTATTTTCTTGAGGAGGTCCCAGCTGACAGTAGCAACTGTCTGGTTGTCTAGACAGCTGTTCATATTGTGTGCAGCTGTTAAGTGGTCTGCCAGCAAGTGTTTTTTTTTAAATGCCTGAGCAAGATTAAAAACGTACAAGTAACTACATAACCATAACTAAATGTTAAATGTTTTGAAAAAATAGCATGCTATATAAAAGCATTAAAAAAGTCTTAAACTCATCAATTATTTTACAAGCAA
Organism: Natrix helvetica; assembly: GCF_964273705.1. Lineage (NCBI taxonomy): Eukaryota > Metazoa > Chordata > Lepidosauria > Squamata > Natricidae > Natrix > Natrix helvetica. The sequence goes on from NC_138550.1 coordinate 20,873,505, forward strand.
TAATCCCAAATTCTAGCTATCTCGTTCTAATTTAGCGGAGGGGGAACAGTTGCTGTTTATCTTCCAAAAATAGATTACCTAAGGCAGGTGTCTAATGCTAAAAACATAGTCCACTTCTCCATTAATTCATAGAAAATAATCATACCTTGGGGGAGAAAATTTATACTCATCATGTTGAAAAAAGTATTGCTATTGCTATTCAGGAGATGTATTCTCTCTCAATTTTAGAAACATAAGAATACGGAGCAATTTCCATATGGTCTAGATTTAATAATACATTAAAGCACTGAGCTAATTCTAGAATAATAGGTATTGCATGGGATTTTGTTAGTTTTAATGCATTCTAATTAGTATTTTATTGTATTTTGAATGATTAATACGTGTTGGTTCTATTTAACAAATAAAAACCTTTTAAAAATTCCCATAGATTCTGAGCTTTTAAAAACCAACTATTTTTAGCTTGTTTTACACCATTTCCTTATATTTTATTCAATTTGTTCCTCACCTTGGCTTAATTTTTAGACATAGTATGACTGTTACACTATCTGCTTGGTTGTTGCTTCTGAATTTTTCTTTTTTTTCCTTTGCTGGATATTGATCGTAGTTAAATTTGGATTTCCTTCTCCTGCATATTGAACTTGCAGATGACTGGACTGAACATTTAATGAAGAACTCAAATAGCACAGGCTGGTTCACATGAAATGCCACAAATTCTTATACAGAACTAAGATTCCAGAGGAAAAGCCATATGCATCATGCAGGCACTCTTATGGTACATGCCAGAATAAACATAGGTTTCCTAAATGGAAACCTTACCCATGTAGGAAGTTGCCAAATGGGAAGCAGCTTTAAGCTCCCTTTAGTTTTGTTTTACTCTATTTGCATAATGCCTAAGAGGAGAGCAGGCATAGCTTAATTTGTGTCTACAATCTCAACTAGAGAAATTTTATTTGACCAGCAATACTGAAGAAGTAGCTGAAAGATATCCAACAACGCTGTTCAAATCACAACCATTATTAAATTAAATGAACACAATGCAGAGGAATCAATACAAACATTGACCGATTTAAAAGATTTAACCGGTTGTGTTGGTGAAGCATAGAGTATGATTTATGCAACTCTTACCTGAAGTCTTCCTACCACATCCAAGAGAGGGAAAAATCCAACAACAATCTGAGAAAGAAGTGATGGGAGCTGTAGCGTTGTTGCTACTAAACTAGCAAAAGAGAACAATGGAACTTACTGTAAAGAAAAGCTCCATCACTCTGCTGTCCAGGAGGGTCTCACGCCAGGACTCTGTTGGCTTTAGCATCACATTTTGTGAGGATTCAAACATAGCTATATAATGTCTGCCTAGTTGTCTGGTGTCAAGGTCAACAACAACATTCCAATTTGGCCTTCTTCTTTTTCTTTTTTTTTAAATCCCTGATACAACAGGTCCCATTCAGAAAGAATGCAATGGAAACAAAATTTAAGCCTCTTCACATACACAGCATAATTCATGCATGAGGACAAGGAATAAAAGACATTGTACTGCAAAAAAGAACACCCTAGGAATGCCAGATAACAGTTTGATCACAATGACGAAACATTCCATAGTGGCTTAATCGTGTAATAACCGTTCCGATGAGACAAGGAACAAAAATGACACCACATTCAACAGGTATCAAACCTGTCCAAAATATGCTTTGTATATTAAAATGCTTTTGGCTGGTTTTATCAGATGCTGCCTGGAAATGTAAGTCTTTGAAACCTACTAGCATATCCTACATACTTCAAAGGATTCAACTGAGTTTAGCTTCTTGTTAGATTAAAAAATGTATCAATTACACATATGCATGCATGTCTACACACTTCACAGCAGGGATAATGGATACATGGTTTAAATCTGGAACTTTATATCCCAACCTCATGCACACACATCACATTAATTTTGATTGAGTTTCTTTGTTAATAACTTTACATAGGAGCAGTCTTTAAAAGTTAAAACATATGCTATGTTTCAGATAATACAAGATGATCCTACAAAAGGGATATTAGTATACATAGAGAATCAGTGTAAAAATACAAACATAATATCATTTTGTGCATTTACATTAAACACTACTCCAAAGTTGCAAGCTATGAATACTTAAAACACAGGGCAGTTATCCAGAATGCATATGCATTTGCTATTCACTAAATTACATGTAAATCTGGTAAAAACAGTATATTTGAAAGAAGACAATTTAATTATCAATCTGCCTAAAGATTGATGTACAGCTTTTGGAGGTTTTTGAAAGTTAACAAACACAAAAGAGTACATTGTTGAATCTTATGTAACATTCAGATATTTATTTCGGTTGGCTGGGGGGAGAGAACAACACGACAGAGAACAATAGAATTCAATTAGTTTTGTAGCTGAGTACTAATTATTCTAAAAAATAAGTATAATAGTTTAAATTTTATTGAACATTATTGACACCTTTTCCATTGCACTGGCCATGTAGCCGAGTCCAAAACTCTGTTGCTAGTTTATCTATGAACTTATCTTCTCTTACATTTTGTTTCTTTTTAATCTTCCTTTTTTCTTTGATATATAAAGAAACTGCTGCCTTAAAACTGCTGCCCCTAATTTCTGCCTAACATTAGCTATCCAAAATTCAACTTTTTCACAAGCTTTAAGTTTTGCCCATAACTTCTGATACACAGGTTGAGGCTTAGTTAAGCATGTAGAGTGAATGAAATACTCTCTCCTTGTTTTTTTCCATTTCCCTCTCCTTTTGCAGTCTGTTTATGTTTAATAGTAAATCTCTTGTGCACAGGAAATCTGTTTATTATTTTGAAAAGCATCAAAGGCAATGATAAAATAATACATGGTTAATAATAATAATTGTTCTTAGTCGATTACTCAACAGGTACTTTTTTCTATTAAAATACTCTATATTAAATGCTGATAGACAGACACACAGCATTCAATTTTAAAAATACTAAAAGTACTATTTTAATTTTGAATAAGGAGAGACAACATAAAAGTGGACCAGAAGAATGCCGTCGATATAGTTTACTTGGACTTCAGTAAGGCATTTGATAAAGTAGACCATAACCTACTATTAGAAAAAGTAGAAGAATGCGTGTTAGACAGCATCACCACTAGATGGATTTTTAACTGGCTGACCAACCGCATTCAACGTGTAGTCCTCAATAGAACTGCATCTACATGGAGGGAAGTATGCAGTGGAGTACCCCAAGGCTCTGTTTTAGGCCAGTACTCTTCAACAACTTCAATGATTTGGATGAGGGGATAAATGGGAAACTCATCAAATTTGCGCACCAAGGTGGCAGGAATAGCCAACACTCCAGAAGACAGGCTTAAGATACAGAAGGATCTTGACAAACTTGAACACTGGGCACTATCTAACAAAATGAAATTTAATGGTGAAAAAAGTAAGGTTCTACATTTAGGCAAGAAAAACAAAATGCACAGGCACAGTATAGGTAGTACCTTGCTCAGTAGTAGTAACTGTGAGAGGGATCTTGGACTCCTAGTGGACAACCATTTAAATATGAGCAGTGTGCAGCAGCTGCCAAAAAAGGCGACACAGTTCTAGGCTGCATAAACGTGGGATAGAATCAAGATCACGTGAAGTGTTAATACCACTTTATAATGCTTTGGGAAGGCCACACTTGGAATACGGCATTCAGTTTTGGTCGCCACGATGTAGAAAAGATGTGGAGACTCTAGAAAGAGTGCAGAGAAGAGCAACAAAGATGATTAGGGGACTGGAGACTAAAACATATGAAGAACGGTTGCAGGAACTGGGTATATCTAGTTTAATGAAAAGAAGGACTAGGGGAGACATGATAGCAGTGTTCCAATATCTCAGGGGTTGCCACAAAGAAGAGGGAGTCAAACTATTCTCCAAGGCACCCGAGGGTAGAAGCAATGGGTGGAAACTAATCAAAGAGAGAAGCAACTTAGAACTGAGGAGAAATTTCCTCATAGTTAGAACAATCAATCAGTGGAACAGCTTGCCTCCAGGTAGTTGTGAAAGCCCCAACACTGGATAGCCATCTGTCTGAAATGGTACAGGGTTTCCTGCCTAGGCAGGGGGTTGGACAAGAAGACCTCCAAGGTCCTTTCCAACTCTGTTATTGTATTGTATTATTGTAAGTCCTGTAATAGCAATTGCTGGAGAAAAATTGATTTTCTCCTTTTTTTCTATAAGCCAAAGCTGTAGCTCTTCACTTTGACACTTACAGCATACTTTCAAAACAGTTTAACATTAAGGCTTGCATAAGCGGATACACATCAAATTCCCCTTTAATTCATCTGTTTTCTGAAGAAGAAATGGAATCAAGAATTAAGAGTTATGAATTAAAACTTGTTAAAGAATCCCATTCAAACCTGCATTCGGTGACAGGGATTACTTTGGAAGTTCGCCCAAGCTACAGTGTAGTGGTTAAATATTTGGACTGAGAAGACCCAGGGTCCAATATTATCTTGCATTATCTTCTCTTTAAGCTGTATAAAAGACATATTGCCTATAATTCAGAAAGTAGTAAATGACTATTACTAGTCATTGATAGCCTAATCCTTCCCTTTTTAAAGCCATCCAAGTTAACACCCATTACAATTGCTGGCAACAGATTTCACACTTTGATTACCGTATTTGTCAGAGTATAAGACGAACCTTATTCCTTCAAAAAAGAGGCTAAAAAGTGCATCTTATACGCTGAATACAGCATTTTTTTGCCTCTCGAAACCCCGTCCCCTTCACCAAAATGGTTGTGCATAGCCTTTAGGAGTCTTGCAGAGTGCTCCTGGGGGGCTGGGGAGGGCAGAAATTATTTTTAAAAAGACCATTTTTTGATTGTTTTGGCCCTCCCAGTCCCCAGGAGCACTCTATAAGCCTCCTAAAGGCTATGCATGCCCTTTTTTGACAAAAAATGGGCCCATTTTTGCGAAAAACAGGCCATTTTTGGGAGGTCTGCAGAGTGCAAAAACTTTTTTTTAATTTATCTCTTCAAAACCTTGGTGCGTCTTATACTCTGGTGCGTCTTATACTTCAAAAAATATGGTATGTAGTTTAAAAAAGCATTTTGTTCTGTCGCTCTTGAATCTTTTTTCATTAAGGGGAATATGTACATAAAGCTTGCTTTTATAAACCTCTATTATTTTTCCCTTCACTGTCTTTTGTTCTAAACAATCCCAAATTTGTAGTCCTTCTACATTAGGGAGCTATCCCAGTTCTCAAACTATTTTGTTGGCATAAGGTAAGAAGACAAATCTCTAGATTTTTGATATGGCACAACAGTGCCCCCTAAAGTGTCTGATAAGTTGGACCTACAGTTAGAAGCCAGAATCAAAACAATTCAGCTTTTGTTCCCTTAAAAAGCATGTAATCCTATTTATACAGTGTCATAACTTGGGAAAAATAGACTGCATCTTTAGAATTCTATCAAGGATTACTAAGATGGCTTTAATTGCTAAATATTTTTTTTACTTGCTAGCTAGATCCAGAACATCCAAGGCTGATGAGCATTTTGGCTTTGCTGGACAAAACAACCTTCACAGAGAAAGTGGCTTTCACTTTTCCTCTATGTTCTGTAGAACTGAGGATGGTGCTAAAAAAAAGACAAAAGAGAGGGACAAAATATACAGACAGAGAAGTGGAGCATATAAATGTTCCATGAGGAGCTCTAGATGCTACCTCTGACTAGATCCCTAGCTACGAACTGTGACAGTTCATATGCCGACAGTCAAGATTTTATTCAAGAATGTAACAAGCACCTGATCAGCCTAGACTAATTGTGTTGATCTTCTTCACAATTCTGCATATGTGGTATATTCCCTTTTCCCAATAAGTATACTTTTCTAACTATATAACAGTCTAAGCTTTGATATAAGGCAGTGGTTCTCAACCTTCCCAATGCCGCGACCCTTTAATACAATTCCTCATGTTGTGGTGACCCCCAACCATAAAATTGGTCTCAGTTCCTAAGACCATCGAAAATATGTGTTTTCCGATGGTCTTAGGCGATCCCTGTGAAAGGGTCATTCGACCCCTAAAGGGGTCCCGACCCACATGTTGAGAACCACTGATATAAGGGAATGTCTTGAGCTGGGCAAGAGTGAAATTTTTGCCGGAGCAGCCAAGAAGTTCCCAGTTTATAGATTAAAGGTGTCAAGAAGTTCAATCTAACTGGCATTGCCCTAATGTAAGTTCTTTATTAGGGAACTCTTGGAAAAGGGGATCTGAAGGCAGATTTTAAACTATCCCCTCTCAGTTTGCAATATACAGTAGGATATTGACCAGAAGTCACCCTTTCTGTTCTATTTCTCTGCCTGTCTGCCTCTCCTTTAATGTCCCTTCAGAGTCTTTTCAATTGGCTATCCAAGAAATTTGAATTATGGGGAATGTGACTTTTACTTTTATGTAACTATAAAAAGACATGCTTTAGAGAATAACTTTGCTTATTAGAATAATAATAACAATAATAAATATTATGCTTTATGCTCATATTACCCTAATAAAGCCAATTTTTATTACACTGTACCTAGCTTTTTCGTGTGCATTTTTAAGTAGATATTTCTGGGTGAAAAAAGAAAGAAAGGTGTGATTCTACACACACACACACACACCTTGGATTAATCACTACATCTACTTCCTGATAGACTTCTAGCATGCTCAGATTTTAACCTTCTTTAGATTTAAGAGATTGCTTCTCCTTTACAAGATTCATAGTACTGAAACTGAGGTATACTTTCACAGAATTTTGACAAACTATCAAAAGGATATAATTTGGAGGAAGAAAATTCCAGCTTAAGACCTGATTGGCTAGTGCAAGGTAACGTTGAAAGACTGAAGACATCTGAGCATTAAGATTTTCACGCCGGCTGAATTCCTGTAGTACCTCTACTGTGAGCATAAAGATCTGACGGAGATCGTCCTCCTGCACAGAATAAAGGCCAGATGTTTTAATAATTGTTCAATTTTGCCTAATACAAATCAGTATGCAAATCAAATTAAGCATTTTAATTACAACTCTTGGACCTTTCTGATCGACAAGCTCAGCGTCTTAGCCACTGAGCCACCACTCTTTGTTTTCATGATTAGCAATACACATCTGGCTTCATCAATTAATTGTAAAGTTAGATGTCTTTGCCCTTTATGAATTATTCATGCTTCTTCAAACAGAAATGCATTTACTCCCTTTTTTTCTTAAAGAGTTCCAAACAATTTAAAACCCCACCCTGCTAGCCTTCCATAAAGTTTTAAAGACCTGGCTATGTTCTCGAGCCTGTGGTGCTACCTGCACCAATGGCCATGCCTCCTATTGTTAACAGCCCATTTGTCTTATTTTGTATGTGCTCAAATTAAGATGTTTCAATATTTTTAAGTGTTTTAATGTTTTTTATTGTTTTAAAATTTTTAAGTTTTTAATTATAATACATGCTTCTGAACTGTGAGTTGCCCAGAGACATCTGCTGAGATCAGATCAAATCAATCAATCAATCAATCGATCACCAGGCTCAGCAGTATATATGGGCAGTTGATTTTTCCCTCAATGTGCATCCCTTTACGTTGAACCAATTTTGCTGCTTGTTAATATGTAAACCTATGACATTATGTTTGTTAATATGTAATTAAGGGCATTAAGTTTTCCAGGAATTTTTAGAGAGTTTTAACAAAAGGCTTTTGAAAAACCTACTAATGTCTCCCTGACTAATAAATATTTTTACTGACACTCAGGATATAGTTAATATGACAGGATTCAAGATTTACTTTTAAAAGACAGTTGTATACTTTTTTCTTCATCTTATTTTTCTTTGATGTGATAGATAATTCTATCTTTAATCGTGCTTTCTACATTTATTCAGAACAGATGTTAAATTTCTGGCATGTAACCTCCTTGATAATTCCTGGGTTCCATTCCAGTTCTCTAATAAGTAGAATAATACTACATATTTTTCCTAGAAGATCAGCAATTTCACATGTTAGTCTTTAAAAACACTTAGATGGATTGCATCTGGAACTAGTTATTTGGTTTCAGTCAATGATGTCAACATCTTTTGCTTCCAAAAAATGTAAAGAAATGTTTTGTGGTTTTTAATTGCTGGATTTTTAAATACTTCATTAGTGGTATGGCTGCTCAAATGCTTTTTTTGTTGTCTGCTTGTATTTAATTTATTAAAACTTGTGTTCCTCTAAGCTCTTACAGCAATAGCATTTAAACTTATATATCGCTCCATAGTGCTTTACAGAACTCTCTGAGTGGCTTACAGCGTCAGCATATTGCCCCCAACCATATGGGTCTTCACTTTACCAACCAACAGAAGGCTGAGTCAACCTTGAGCCCATCAGGATCAAACTCCTGACTGTGGGCAAAGTTGGTCTGCAATACTATTTTCTAACCACTGCGCCACCACGGCTCTTATCATTTGGAAAAGAATTCTACTCTATGGACAGCCTTTCATTTTTATTTCTATAACTTTCTTGGTAGTATTTGCAACCTTTCCTTATGGTATGCATTGTAGTTCAATTGTTACTACTTTCATTTGAGTAACTGGAAATATATGAGAGATAAGGAAAAGACAAAAGTATCACCTAGGAACCCCCCACAATTTCTAATATGAAGTTTAATTCCTCCTGCATTATTAGTATTACACGGTTCTCTTCCATATATCTGCAATCTCATGTATCTTTCCCTGTTCACATTGTTCTTGGAAACACAGAAACACATACTTACCTGAAATATTAGTTTGCAATTGCCATGAAACTCCATGCTTAATCCAATGTTGCTGGTTTTACTTGAACTTGAGAACTCACTTAGCAATGCGGTTAAAATGGAACAGGCCAGAGTTTGCTGAGAAAATTTGATAAAAAAGATTATTAGCTGAATAATTTGTTGTACAAAAGTTTTATTATGCCGTATCAGATCTTTTATCATTAAAATAATGTCACATCTATTCTCCGATTTGAATTTAGTCAAAAAAGCACTTCTTACTTGGTCTTGATATTGTTGTTTTTGAACCCCATGGTAGTTAAAAAATACGGAGAAACTATTTTGTGCATAATAGATATTTCAGAGAATGCTTACTAATTCAGAAGTAGGGACATTCATCTATTTATTCAGCAATTCTGTATAGTGCCTTGATTACAATCCCCAGACTTATTGAAAAACAGTGACATAAAATACAATAAAACAATATTAATAGAGTGAAACTCATAAAAATAGTAATGGTCTAATCCACCATATCTAGGGGCTTACTCCCTTGTTCCCCCAGGAGGAACTCCCTGTTCTTTAGAAAAAGTTCAATTTTCACCAGTTATCAGAATAGTGTCATGGTTAATGTCAAACTGGCATCTAGAAGGACACTAATCCATAGAGCCGGGACCATCACTGGAAAAACTGCTTCCAGCATCATTCCATCCTTACGTCCCCAAATCAAGAGAATATTGTTGGATTGATTCTATTTGGAAAAAGCAGGTGCAAAGCTACAAAGAGCTTTGTATGTAAAAATCAGCACTTTGAATGGCAACCATAAACCTACTAGAAGCCACTGTAGGACTTTTTATCTACCAAACTGTAGGCCACCTCATTTTACAACAGCAGCAGTTTCTGGGTAGTTTTTCATTGCAGTAATTTAGTCATATGATGATACAGGTGTGAGTTATTGTGGTTGTTGCACGTTCTTTTCTGAATCACCAGTAACCAGTTTGACCCAGACTCAATAAGCCCAAAGCACTGGAAACTTGGCTGTTGGTTGGGTTGCCTATCTCTTAGAGCAGGGGTGTCCAAACTTGGGAACTTTAAGACTTGTGGACTTCAACTCCCAGAATTGAAGTCCACAAGTCCACAAGTCTTAAAGTTCCCAAGTTTGGACACCCTTGTCTTAGAGGATGGCTTTTATTTTATCATGGAAAAACTTACAAAGCTAAATTTGCCATTTATTGTTTTTAGTTTCTGCTTTTTATTTCTCTTCTGTCAGTCTTTACTATGCATACCCACTAAGGGATATGCACGTATTCACATTTTCTGCTTGTTGGGCTTCTTGATTCTTTCCCTTTTCTTCTGAATGCTTATTCGTAAATGGTAAAGGGAAGAAAATAAGTGGTCTTTCTTCCCCAGTGAGAGTCAGTTGCGTCTCACCTCATCAAGGCTGGCTATCACTTAGTTTGTCTCTTTATTTGACCCCAGAACTTTGGCTTTGTTTATTCAGCTTCTTTCTCACAAGGCCTTTGATGGCAGAGCTCCCAGGCAGCCATTTTCTCTTTTTCATTCCTCTTCCCTTGTTAGATTGGTGGGTGCTGTTTGATTGGCAGCTGAGTTGGACTGATGAAGGATGAAGGCCAAGAATGCAGGGGAAGGAAGAAGCATGGGTGGAGTCTTCCACAACAGCCAAACCTCTTAACCCATTAAGCCAGAACTGGCACATCAACTAAAACTGGGCAAAGACCACCCCCTCCAGCCATAATGGAAAATCATGGGTAAGTTCTTTCAGAGGAAACACTACCTATTCAGAATTAAAAGTACAGGTGGCAAAGAACCTTAATAAACAAATAGTAACTCCATCTTTCTATATTTCATTGGAGAGAATTTCTCCTGCTACCGGAACTGGCACTCCAAAAAGAGTGTAATATAGTTCCCCTTGCTCCCAATTTTCATAGACATTCCAGAAAGATGCCATAATTGATGATACAGAATGCTACTGAGAAGTTTAATAGTGCCAAGAGAAGGGAACTATCCATTTCCAGACCCCAATGAAAGTCATCCCAGCAAAGCAATCAGTGCTGGACTTTACTTAAGTCAGGGGTGTCCAAACTTGGCAACTTTAAGACTTGTGGACTTCAACTCCCAGAATTCCCCAGCCAGGCTGGGGAATTCTGGGAGTTGAAGTCCACAAGTCTTAAAGTTGCCAAGTTTGGACACCCCTGACTTAAGTTAATTCAACTTGATTTGGTTTTTGTCCTATTTTGGGAGCACATTTTGAACTAAAATCAACAGGAATGTATGTGTGTCTCTGGCCTAATCTAGCACAGTATAGAAATAATTTTAGACAAATAATTTACTAGGCAAGTAGCGCAAATTATCTTTGGGCTGAAAGTGTTACTTGGGTACCAGTAACATTTGTGTAAACTCTTCATGTTAAGATGCTTCAATATTTATCGTTTGTTGCACTTTATATATTTGTAAATTTTTAAGATCATAACATACTACCCAAAACCACGTATTAATTAAAAATCCCCAATTGGTCTTGGTGAACACTACTATTATAACCATACAAATTTTAAAACTTCATCAAGTAGACACTGATTCATTAGGAGGTTTTCGCTCCTTCCCCGCCCACCAAAAGGAGTTCATAACAGGATAGATCTAATTATTGAAGGTGAGTTAATACTGGTGGAAAATATCAGTTTAAACAAAATACCGTAATTAAAAATGTCAAAAATTATGGTTCACTTACACAGACTTTATGGTACATTTCAATCATTGCTATAAATTTGCTTATATGTGAAAGTCGCCTGCTGGGTCAGTCAAATCCAGCTACTTAGCTAAGAAATTCTTATAATCAATGCCTTCTTAATGAAAATTTAAAACTTTAAATTAGTAGTAAAGGTTCCCCAAGAATAAAGGCATTTGCTGTAGCTTTATTCTGAAAGTTAATAGGGCTTATCTAGAATTAAGGCTAAATGCAAAGACAACCCTCACCATATATACCACTAAACTTTTCTACAGAGTAGCAGAGATCTGTGTAAGTTTAGTTGACACTGAAAAACATGTGTGAAACAGCCAAATGCTAAGTGTATAAATTTCCAGAATTAAATGAATAATGTACAGGTATTTCCTTCGTCCAAAATTATTTACAGCTGAATATTTAAGGTAAATTTTAATGTATCAAATATTAAGATGATTATTTCATAACATCTCGCTCCTCCACATATTATGCAAAAGGTAGCATGTTTTATATTTGTCACAATAGATGTACATACAATGGAAGTATACAACTATTGGCTTTATTCCTAGACTATTTGGAGCCAAGGTGCCATGGATGGGCAGAGGAATAGGAATTGTTAAAGGGTCATGAATGCAGGCAAGCGTCCAGGGGTTAAACAGAAATATGCACACTACCTCTGAACTCCCGAAAGATTAAAGTTGTGATGATACTATTTATGCGAGGTCATGCAACAGCTGACAGTAGTGCCATCCGCCCACCAACTGCAACATCCTTTGTTCAGAAATGCCTCTGATGTCAATACCTTGACCCCACACACAGCTAGTTATCACAGTCACTATGTGCAAAATTAATAGTCTTCTTTGCTATATAAATCCCAAAGAGATAAAAAGAACAATTTAGAAATATATATGAAAGCTGAATGTAATGGCTGATTTCCATAATGATCCTGGACTCTCTATCCACAATAACACAAAGTTTCATACTCATTTTTAAAAACTTTTTTTATTAGATTTATATCGCTGCCGAACTCAAAAATATAAATTGCATAGCCTGAGAGAAAATTACAAAAGCACCATACAGTCAATACAACCAGAAAATGTACTTCATTATATACCCGGGGGCCCAGAACTGAGTTTTCGGAGCCTTGCAGAAGGCCAGCAAAGTTGGGGCCAATCTGATCTCTGGAGGGATGATATTCCAGAGACAGGACACAAAGCATGTCTATTCTGCCAGACCAGATGGGATGGATAGAAACAATTCAGACAGTGTCCCATAAGTCAGAGTTCCCCAAACTTTCCGGCTTTGTGGAATAGTGGGGGTGGGAAGGAGATGGAACATGCATGCACGCGCTTGCCTGCTGCTCATGGCCCAGTAGTGATCCATGGCCCGGGACAGCGGTGGGATTCACTTACCTTCCCTACTGATTCGCAAATGTGAGCGTACGCGCCTCATTTGCGCATAAACACCACCTTCTGTGCATGTGCAGTGCTCGTGCATTATGTCAGAGTGGGTGGACAGAGCCTCCCGCAGGCACTGCTACCGGTTCGCCCGAACCAGAGAGAACCAGCTGAATATCACCTCTGGCCCAGGGGCTGGGGACCCCTGCCATAAATAATCCAGCCCCAAACCATGAAGGGCTTTAAAGGTGATTGGCAGAACCAGGAATTGTACCCAGAAGCATACTTGAAGCAATGTACCTCATGGAGTTGTGGTGTCATGTGCACTGAATAACAGGAGCCATTAACTACATGCACCACTACAGTCTGGATTGGCCTTAATGAGAATTTTATTTTCTTATTATCTGCAGCCAGAAAGATATGGATTATAGCTGATTGTGGAACGAGGAAGGGTGTGGATTCTGCATGAACAGATAAGAGGCTAAAGAACTATATAAACTGCATTTTCTAGTGTTGGAACGCTAATTTTCAGATATCGTAGAACTCTATAAAAATTAGAACAAAGATGGCCAAAAAATGTGCTTTTAACAACTGCAGCTCATAGTGCAGATTTAATGAGCAAGCACAGAGAGAACAGTTAAGGGTGAACCTATAAAACTAGTCTACTGCCTCACTTAACAGAAATGTTATGAGTTCTACCACATGAACAAATCACATACTCAAACAATAACCCTGGTCTGACAACATAAAATATTTCTCTTGTTTGGAGAGTGGATTATCTCTTAGAATAGCCTGGCACTTACCCCAGTTGGGTAGTTATAAAAGTCTGCCACGCTTAAAAGAGACTTTCAGCTGCTCTAACAGGAGATCAATCAGAATGTGCTAAGAGAGATTAGCTGGGCAATCAGATACTCAGTGGAAGTTAAGCAGTCTTAGACAATCATTGTTTTTTTTTTCTTTAAAAAAAAACTTTTAATAAACTCCCTCTTAAAGCTACTTCCCCATTAAAAATAGAAGCAAAGAAAAACTACCGCAATGCACTGAAAAATAGACAACATTGTGAAATATTTCTGTACTTTATTGCATTCTGATAAAGGATGGTTCATGCCTTTAAAAAAAGAATTTCATTTAAATTTAAAAAAATTAAAGCTCTAATGAATGTTAGGATGGATTTCACACTTGTGACTGGGCGGTTGGTGGAAAACGTGCACCAGTATTTGAATGTGCTTAGGTTACAGAGGATGAAAGGATATAAGAGTTCAAAGAGTTTAGGAAAATATAGAGGCCAGTACACACCTGTCCAAAACTTAGAAACTGATCAGAGAATAAATTTCAGAGCTAAAACTGTTGTGTCTGCATCAAGCATTTGTGCTTCAGTCATCAGCATTAAATGAAACATTTGGTTTAGACCAATTGGCTGTTAAAAAAATTAACTCTCGAAACTTCAGAATCCTTTAGGACGATCTTACCCTTTTCCTATGCAGAAGAAAACATATTTTTATCTCTATATCAGCAAAAGAATAATGTACTTTAGGCAAAGAGGTGGCACAGTTGTGTTTTCCTAGCCCATCGAGTTAATCCTACTGTCTTAAATCATTCTCCCATACTGTCAAGATGATTTATAGGGCTGCTGTTCTTTTCAAATGCTTCTGTGAAATCCATATTGTCAGTGTTAACTGATGCCTAAGAAGACAGGAAGTATTTGATAACATCCTTCAAGAGACACTTATAACTAATACAGTGGGAGGAAACAGGCGCGGTGCCACCATACAACTCTGCTAGCAATGAAAGCAAAACGAAATCGAAACAGTCTCTAGAAAGACTACCTCAGAAGTGACTTTCTTTAATTTCTTGTCCTTGAACAACCTCTATCAGAGAAAAGGTATAAAAATTCACTTTAGGTATAACAAAAGCATAAACTAACAAATAAAAATAAACTCTGAATGATACACAACACACTTACCACTAATGATTATTTGCGTTAGCCATTGCAAGATACGGTATTTGAGGTCACTCTAACGCCAATGTTATCATGTTCTTTCTTAGTCTCCTTTCGGAGTAATGTTGTACAATACGTTGAATTACCGAGGAAAAAGCAAATGTTTTTGGAGATGGAAACATATTTCAACTGACGATATAAAGGATGGATATCAGAGATATAAGATTTAGCAATTTTTGAGCCAATTACATATTTTGTTAATCAAAAAATAATTACCTCTCCCTTCGCGAATTTTTTTTGGGAGGTTTGGTGAACACTGAAAGCATAGTTTTCCCTTTTAAAGTTATTAAACCACATGAACTTGAAATATAGTTGTAGTTAAATATTTTTCTTTTTTGTTTTTCTTCGTTATTTTTCGTCCTTTTTTTTTCTTCACATGCAGGGAACTGATCATTTTTATTTTATGTATGTTTGTTTGAAAATAATAATAAATTTTTTAGAAAGGATAAATTGGAGCATGAAAGATACTGAAAAAAGTGCTGAAAAAAATAACTTTATAACCAATGCCCACATTTACAATCTTTGCAGTGTTGCTCAGTTATAAGATCACCATTACTGTCAGTACATGTTATTTTGTATGTGACCTGGGCTTCCTGCCCCCATTTGCCAAGTGGATCCCGTAGATTGGAGAGGAAGGAATTACAAGCAAGTAATAGATAATACACATCAAATAGGTAACACATCAGAAGCAATGTAATGGAACCAGCAGCCAGGAAGGGTTGTGTAGGAGATGACCAGGCTGAGCATGAGAGAAGGTTCAAGAGCATCATCAGTTTAGGATCCCTTCACACCCACAAGAGATCTAAATCCAGCCCTCCTTGAATTCCCTTGACTTTTATCTATTGCCAATTTGCTTTGGCCATCATTAGTTCAGATTCTTGTTTAGAGATAGCATGGAATAAACTGGTACTCATTTGAACAACCCTGGTTCCCGATTTTTTACACCTGACAGGTGGGGAGCCATGAGTGCACTATGCAAACAGCCCTCTGTATTCCCCACTGTGTGCCTGCTTATTCTCTTGGAATCCCTTCTTCTCCAATCTCTCGGCTCTGTGAGGATAAGGAAATGAGTCAGGCACCGAAGAGATTGTCTACAGAAATTCCTTGTGTCTTTTTCCCATCCCTAAATGAAAACCGACAATAAAGCATCATTGTTTAAACATTGTTAACCACAGTCAGCCAAATCAGCATTGAGTATGCAGTTTTTCAAGAACAGCTTTCAATGCATAGTATTGAGTTCAGAGCTAGTTCGTTCCTTGTGGTGCGCTCTGGATAGTGCATGAGCGTGATCCGAATGGATTAGCAGTCTTAGGCAGCCAAACAACTACTCTGTATTAAACATGTAGTCTCCTGGCTAATGTACCATTGCCATACATTAAATAAATAATGCACAGAATAATGTTATTCTTTTTTTTTCTAAGCTTGAAACTACTTCTAATTAATTTAATTCCTAGACCTAACGAACATTTTCTATCCATGCCCTCCCCATAATATTAACAAGCTGTTCTAAAATATAAAATCATAAACTGCATTCTTATCTTTTATTAGCACTTAGCAATAGCACTTAAACTTATATACCGCTTTACAGTGCTTTACAGCCCTCTCTAAGCAGCGTACAGAGTCTGCATATTTCCCCCAACAATTTGGGTCCTTGTTTTACCCCCCTCGAAACGATGGAAGGCTGAGACAACCTTGAGCCTGGTGAGATTTGAACTGCCAAATTGCAGACAGCTGGCAGTCAGCAGAGGTAGCCTGTAATACTGCACTCTAACCACTGCGCCACCGAGGCTCTTATTTATTCCTATAAATCATATTCTTATTGAATTTTTAAAATGTGTTATTTTGGATTTGGGGTACTAGTGTAGCATGACATTTATATAACCAACTTTTCCTGAATCTTCACAAATGATCTGTGTTATATTAAATGTAATTAGCATAAAGGGTGTTTGTATTGTTCCTTCTTATGGCATGCAAATGATTTAACAGTCTTTGACAGATCTGAAGAAATCCTGTTCTTTGCAATCACTTTAATCTTTTAAACCTTTTTTCAGTTTTTAAAAACTCCCTTGGGTTTTAGGTTATATTACAGCCAGAAACAAACTCTGCATGTCTAATTGCAAAACATACACAAAAAATGGGAACAATGCAAAGACTTAAAAGACTACTGGTGTCAAATATAAACCAGGGCTGAGGATATATTAGCATCTTCTTATATTTCCTTTGGGGTCTGCTCTGTCGTGTGCAGGGTTAAGATGGAAATGTGATCCATTTTTAAATTCATGCAGTTTTTAACCATCATCTAATTTACCCAAATCTGTTATTTTGCATGACTCGTGGTGAACATGTTTATCTTCCTTCAGTGAAGTCCTCCAGGCACACATAACTCAGTGAACACATTAGGAGCAACGCTTGACAAGTTGTTGAACAGGCTATTTTTATATATTAATATGAAGCTCCACCAGCAGCTGAAAGTTCACACAGCCACACATGGGCGCGCGCACACCCACACGCAAACACCCCCCCCACCCCCACCCCCACACACGAACCTACACTCTAGATCTCAGAACAGGGAATCTTTCCAAATAGCCAAAGCAGAAAAGAGAATTCTGTACTGAGGCCCAGGACCAATGGGCTGCAGGCATTTGTGGTTAAATGGAATTTATTCCACATACATTTCCTCAGCATCTTGGAATCAGTGGTGGAAAACATGAATTAAGCAGACTAAAATTAGTAATTGGCTTTTTAGCAGAAGCTCTGTCCATCAGAGACCAATGTTAGCTATACTGGGAAAAGGGACTAAATGTAATTGAATCAGTTCCCTGAGATAAAATCATGCTCTATGAATGTCGTACTTGCCTTGCCTCAGCGAGTAACTAAAACTTTTTTTTTACGCTTTCTAAGTGTAGATTACTATTTACGAAATCAAGATAGCCCTCCACTTACAACAGTTCATTTAGCAAACATTTGAAGTTACGACGGCACGGAAAATAGTGACATATAAATTGTGACTATTGCAGCATCCCAATGGTCACCTGATTTGCATTCAGATGCTTGACAACTAATTCGTATTTATGACGGTTGCAGTGTTCAGGAGTCATTTTGCGACCTCCTGACAAGCAAAATCAGTGGAGAACCCAGATTCACTTAACAACCATGCGACTAATTTAGTGACTGCAGTGATTCACTTAAACCAGGGGTGTCCAAACCTGGGAACTTTAAGACTTGTGGACTTCAACTCCCAGAATTCCCCAGCCAGCCATGCTGGCTGGGGAATACTGGGAGTTGAAGTCCACAAGTCTTAAAGTTCCCAAGTTTGGACACCCCTGACTTAAACAAATGTGGCAAGGAAAGTCGTAAAATGGGATAAATTCACTTAATTTTTTCACTTAACAACATAAATTTTGGGCTCAATTGTGGTCGTAGGTTGAGGACTACACATACCACCAGTTGTATATAAAAGCAGATTGTCGAGGAGAAAATATATGTAGTCACTAAGAGCCAACACGATCTGCTGGCACATACAGTATTTTTCGGAGTATTACACGCACCAAGTTTTTGAAGAGGCAAATTAAAAAAAAAAAGTTTTTGCACTCTGCAGATCTCCCAAAAACGGTCCGTTTTTCGCAAAAATGGGGCCGTTTTTAGTCAAAAAAGGGTCACGTAGAGCCTTTAGGAGGCTTATAGAGTGTTCCTGGGGGCGGGGGGGGGCAGAAATGAGCAAAAAATGGCCCATTTGTCACTCATTTCTGCTATCTCCAGCCCCCAGGAGCATCTGGAAGCCTCCTAAAGGCGATGCACAGCCATTTTTGCAAAGGGGCCGAGGTTTCGGTGGGCCAAAAATGCTGTATTCCGTTTATAAGACGCAGCCATATTTCCCCCCTCTTTTTTGAGGGAAAAAGGTGTGTCTTATACTCCGAAAAATACGGTAATGAACTAATCAACTGTGCATATAGGACACTTGCCAAAGGATCATAAATGGGCAGCCTGCATCAGGCCTTAGCACTATCAAATTTAACTCAATCAAATGTTAAAACAGATTGCTCAGCGTCAACTCTAAGAAAGAGAATGGCATTTACACTATGACAGAACAGACAATTATTCTGAGATGCAGGAACTCAGTAATTATTAACCCCTAACCCTACAAAATTGTTGTGAGGATAAAGTGGTAAGGAAGGAACTATGTATGTCATCTGAGTTCACAGAATAAAAAGTTGACATGTGAAGGTAAATGTACAAATGTAAATATCCCATACTTGGCAATAACGTAGTAAGTCTTTGTGAATAATATTCCAGAGTATGTGCAGTAGGGAACCGCTTTCTAAGTGTTGAAAACCAAAGATGTTATTTTGATTGATATCTGAAAACTCACATGGGAGTGTAAGGCAGATGTGGAGTTGAATAACCTGAAAGCTAATCGTTTCCCTTACTCAGAATGGAAATGGATGAGAGGAGAAACAGTGCTAAGTATGAACTATTAGCAAAAATAATTCAAGTTGTAATGAAGTATGGATACCTTGTCCTAATCTTCCAGTGAGAGTTAAAACATAGTAGTTCAAGTAGTCACAAAGCTGGGGAATGTTTAAACTAATCAAATGGCTGACAAATGCTCAACTTATGCTTTATTAATATAAGGTTGAAGTTGTCGTCATTACAGGTAAAGGATTTTATGAGTATCTGTACATTTCGCAGCCCTTTGACATGTGTTTTGCTATTCTTAGACCTTTTTTTTCTTGCTATATGTCAGGTCTGGAAGCCTCGGAGTCTTCTTTCTTTCGTTGGGGGTGTTACTAGGAATCCTGACACTACACACATAGCATTGGATTCATTTTATTGCAGATAAGCTCTCTTGGACCATTCCGTTTTAGCTACCAAAGGTTTTAGCAAGCAGTACAGATAACTCATTTCCAGAGTGGAGCATTTTCTGGCACACCATATGGAATTGGAACTAATGGCGCAAGTGGAAATAAGGTGCTGGAATTCTATTTACAGCTGCATGAGGGGGTGGAGGATATTTCCCCATCGGCTTCTAAAAATGTAACCCGAGTAAATTTTATATTGCCATCTTCAGTTCGGAGTCGGCACACATCCCTTCTACCCAACCCTACCACTTCCCCGGGGAATGGAAAAGGTCTTTCCTTAGGCCATTCCAACAGCTGACTTACGGACAGAACACAGCAAGGGAACAGATGTAAACCAAACCAAATAGGAATAAAATCTCTGATAACTTATTGAAAACCCATTGAGATACAAAAAGCGATGACTCTTCAAATTTGGCAATTCAGTGCTCAACCTCAACATCTATCTGGCTGTCTAGAACAACCTAGAATCAAGAAATTTCCTGATCGTAAGAACAATTAATCAGTGGCACAACTTGCCTTCAGAAGTTGTGGATGCTCCAACATCGGGCGTTTTTAAGACAAGATTGGACAACCATCCGTCTGAAATGGTATAGGGCCATGATGGTGAATCCGTGGCACACATGCTAGAGATGGCATGCGGAGCCCTCTCGGCAAGCACATGAGCCATCACCCCAGCTCAGCTCCACCGTGCATGTGCACGCACCTCCCACTGGCCAGCTGATTTTCAGGTCTCTGCTGCGCTTGTGCAGGGGGCAGGGGATATGTGAGAGATGTGCGCGCATGTGTGGGGAGTGCGGGGGGGTGTACGACATGCCACCCCCATGGCCTGTTTTTGGTCCCAGGAGGCTTCAGGGAGGCCTACTAGTCCCAAAACGGGGCGCAGGAGGGGTCGTGGGCACATGCGCGGGGGGAGCGCAGGGGGGGGTTGCATGTGCATTGCATTATGGGTGCGGGCACACACATGCTTTCAGCACACGACAACAAAAAGGTTAGCCATCACTGGTATACGGTTTCCTGCCTGAGCAGGGGGCTTGGACTAGAAGACCCCCAAGATTCCTTCCAACTTTGTTATTCTATCTATCACTTAATAATTTAACTGGGAAGTCAAAAAGATATGAGACTCAAAAACAATTTACGCGGTAATTAAGGAGCAAAGTTGAATCCAAGCATACCAATACCACTGGTGTCAGAAAAACAGAACATAATTTATTGCTATACTTCAATTGCTAAATATATTGTACAGCTGCCTATCCTTTTTACCTTTTAATGGCAAACTTTCCCCCCTGAGCAGTTTAGGTCTGATCTACTCATGGAGCAGAATGGGGAATCTCTTTGAATTAGTGTCTTTTTCCTCAACTCCTTATTTCCAACTGTGTTGCGATTGCGACTTGAGAATGCTCAATGGATACAGCAATTCCAGGCAGATTTGGAAGGCACAAGCATGGAGGGAGATTTAAATTATTCCTGAAAGTAAATAATTAGTATAATGACAGGGAAGAAAATGTCCAGGATGATGTAAAGAAACTTGTGTTTTTAAACACGGGAACTTACCACTGTGGGATTGCCGCTGCTTATCAACTGACTGACTTCATGAAAAATGCTTTTGCATTCAATTGATTTGTCTAAAGAACCTCGTTTCACTATTACTGCTACTGCTAACAATATCTGTTCCCGCACATATTTCTGGAGGCTGCAAAATAAAATATAAGATACATTCAGCACTGATCAAAGTGACCACATTATTGTTTACAAAACAAAAACATACAAACTCTTCTTAGCTGTACTGCTTTTAGAAAGGAGCCTTGGGAGTATCTAGTCTTTGGAACAGATTCAGTTCATATCCTTCAGCATCCCCCGTGTTGCATCTTCCATTGTAATTTGCGCAGCTCGTATACACATAGCACACTTTCTATTTTTATTTATTAAATTGTTATATAGCGACTGTGGCTGTTTACAATAGTTTTATCTGGCTGAATTAAATTCTAGAATGGTGACATCTATTTATTTGGATCAGGAAATAAGATTCAACCCTGATATTTTGCTTATTGGTTTTCAAATGTACTCTTAGACTTAGTTGCAGTATGTAATCAGCAATAGGTTTTTCACTTTCTGGAGTACTGTATTTTTCAGAGTATAAGACGCACCGGAGTATAAGACGCACCAAGATTTTGAAGAGGCAAATTAAAAAAAAAAAGGTTTTGCACTCTGCAGACCTCGTGAAAATGGGCCCGTTTTTTGTCAAAAAAGGGCATGTATAGCCTTTAGGAGGTTTGTAGAGTGCTCCTGGGGGCTGGGGAGGGAGCCTGCCCCCCCCCAAATGAGCAAGAAACGGCCCGTTTTTTGGTCAAAAAAAGAGAGCATGCATAGTCTTTAGGAGGCTTCAGAGTGCTCCTGGGGGTTGGGTAAAAAATGGTCTGTTTTTCGTTTATTTGTGCCCTCCCCATCCCCCAGGAGCACTCTGGAAGCCTCCTAAAGGCTATGCACAGCCATTTTTGCAAAGGGGTTTCAAGAGGCCAAAAATGCTGTACTCAGTGTATAAAATGCACCCAGATTTTCAGCCTCTTTTTTGAGGCAACAAAGTGCATCTTATACTCCGAAAAATATGGTACATTAAAACAGTTAATAAACATTAGCTTGGAAGATTAATCATATTTATTGAAATAAAAAAATGGAATTAGATTATAAAAATTTAGCAACTGGATATGTTTATTTTAGCAGCCTATTTATCTTTATAGTTTGTTAGGACAGAGCTTTTCTGATCTTTTTGCTTACCACCCACGAAAATGATGGGGAGGCAGTTACCTGTTTTCCTGATAAAGGAAAAACCTGCAAATATTCTGTACTTAATATTATTTTGCAAATTGCCATCTTCTTTCTCTGAGAAGCCTATTATGGTATCTATGAGATGGAGAGGCGTATGTTAATTACCCATGTACCCTAATCCCATGTTTTATGCAAGACTAAGAAGAAAATCTTACTTAAAGACAGGGATTTTTGTCATTTTTTTTCTTCCCTCCTTTAATCTGCCCTTTGTGCATCATTCAAAGCTGGAACACAGAACAACCTCTCAAACGGTATCTATATTGGAGATACAGCTTCAACTGTATCTTCAATCCCTTTAATTTGGGCAATCCCTCCTTTCATGCAATATCCCCCCACTGTTCAGACAGATCTAAGCCAATGGATGGGCTTATACAGACAAGAGGAATCAATGAACAGCAAAAACCCAATAAGCAAAACCTCCAGGAGGGTTTGAGTACCCCTATTACTTTTAGAGTGGCCCTACCAAAAGTGAAACATCCCCCCTAATTTATACCAACTTCTAGAACATCCCCCCTAATTTATACCAACTTCTAGAACAATCACCACCAACTACTAACATGCATGTGAACATAAGAAGTTATTTTATATTACCTACATCAAGTAGTCTGTATTAATTAATATTGTCCCTGGAATCATCCTAGAACAGTGATGGCTAACATTTTTTGGATCGCGTGCCAAAAGCGGGGGGACAGCAGGGGGGAGGCGTGCACAGGCATGCCTACACTCATAATGCTATGCGTGTCAGCCAGCATGACACCACCATCCCGCTTTTGGCACGCTTTTTTTGCCGTCCCCAGGCTCCAGAGGCTTTCTAGGAGCCTGGGGAGGGCGAAAACAGCCCCAACCGTTCCCCGGAGGCCCTCCGGAGGCTTCAGGAGCTTCCCTGAAGGCTCCGGAGGGCAAAAAACGGCCCTATGGGCAACCCAGAAGTTTGGGAACGGTGACTTCTGGTTTGCTCGTAGGGCCATTTTTTGCCTTCCAGAGCTTTCAGGGAAGCTTCTGGGCGAGGGCGAAAAACAGCCCTACAAGCAAACCAGAAGTCTGTTCCTGAATTTCCGGTTTGCCCATAGGGACAGTTTTTCGTGCTCTGGAGGCTTCAAGGAAGCCTCCGGAGGGTGAAAAACGGCCTGAAAAGAAGGCCAAAGTCAGCTGGCCAGCGCACACATGCGCACTGGAGCTGATAGGGCAACGCCTTGCGTGCCCTAACAAATGGCTCCGCGTGCCACCTGTGCCATAGGTTCGCCATCACGGTCCTAGAATGTCTCTCCATTACATTTGACATCATATTTTAAACTGGAAATCGCAGGGACAGAAACTCCCCATTGTATATTTGGCACTGACTCCACCAGGGAATCATGTTTTCTTTGACTATGAAAACAGAAGCCAATTCATTATGTAGAATGTAGAACTTTATTTATCTCAATTGGGAAGCATATAATTTTTAAAGTTCTTATTCAAAAACCTATATCAATGTTTTAAACCATGCTCTGTACTTACTTTGGCCTTTGTAAGACATACGTTAAAAGGAATGTTCGTAGTGATTCTATACTGCTTTTCTCCAACAGAATCCATTCTCGTACAACTGCTTCCATTATCGCTGTGGCGGCTTGAAAAAGGACATAGTCCACTTTACTAGTTTCTGTTAAAGAAATGCAGGTTTATAAACTCATAATCTATAGGCAAAAGCTTGAAACACATACCTTGTAGACCTCCACATGAAAAATATAATTTTAACGTTATTTTTACTTTTGTCTGAAATTATATAGCTTTTTCTAAAGGATTCACAGCAATTATAAGCCCGTCCTTTGCAACGTTCAAACACAGCTATATGTATTTTGCAGCAGATATTTAAAAATATATAAAAACACATAAATCAACAGCAGAAACAACAAGTTACTGAAGCACCAGCATCAGAAAGTTAAAATTAGAAGTAAGTAAATATTAGGCATAAATAAGTGCTAAACCCAAAGTGACTTTTTTATAGGGAATGGTCACACATCAATGCAAAAAGCAGACACTTTTAGAGACAATTCTCCCAGTGAAAATCCAGTGGTGACATGAAAATATTCCATAATATTTTGCTCTTCTCCAATTCAGTGTATTAACACCATCCTAGCCACAATCATATGCCCAGCCACTAAAAGGATGATGCTATTGTACTCATCTCACTAGCAAGAAAACACAAAACAGCAGTCTGAAATCAGAAGATTCTATCCCAATAGTGTATAATTTTTTCCTGAGAAGCATGTAAACTGGCAGCCTGCGGGCTAGATGCGTAACACGCAGATCACACCCACCTCAGCTCCACGAAGGGGAAAAATGTCATGAAACGTCAAATGAGAGCAACGTGATGCCACGAGTTTGACACCCATGATGTACACCATTGTCTTTAGCAATTTTCCCATTAACATTTTTCTATTATTAGTATGTTTGGATGCTTTTGTAACATCTACCCAAGACATTTCTCTTTCGTACCAACACTGCTTCACTGTTTACCACCAAATATAATAGTTCTTTAAGTATTCCCCATTTAATGACTGCTATTGGGGCTGGCAAGTCCAATGCTAATCGAAGTGATCATTAAGTGAAGCATCACATGGCTACACCTGACTCAAGGATGTCAGTTTCACTGCAGTTGTTAAGCAAATCATCCATAGCTATGAAACACAATGTCCATGATTGCGAAATGCTACTACTACCTGTTGGTTTTCCAATTGATTTTGCTTGTCAGAAGCCAGCTGTGAGGGTCACAAATGGAAATCATGTGACCACAGGATGACATCATATATGAGTGCCAGTTGCAACGTGCACAAATTGTGATCTATTGATTACAAGGACCTTGAACTGGCTCAAGGACAAATTGTAAACCTACTTTTTCAGTGCTGTTGTAAGTTCAAATGGTTGCTGAACAAGATAGCTGTTAACTGAAGACTACCTGTATTCTGTTAACCTTTATCTGGATATTTATTTCCTTATTAACATTAATTTCTTACACATGTATAATCTGTCCAGTTTGGTTTTGTGATGATCTTTTAAATACTGCAAAATCACTTTGTATTTGATTCATTGGAAGGAAAGCAAGAAATATTTTAAATTGCTGTAGTTTTCTTCAAAAAAAGCATAAATTAAGTGTCATAGTTCTTAAGATGGTGTAAGGGTACAATTTCTGGAATCAGCTGTATTTGAATATTGGAATCAAACTTCTTAACCATGTTTACATAAAGCCAAGACTCACTAGGATAAATGAGAGTTATTTATTTTCAAGTTAACAGTGCTTAATATGTGCATCCATATTGACACGGCTAGAAAAAGTAGCATTTCACACATATATCCTTAGTCTTTTTAGAAAGCTACATGATTATGAATTAACGGAACATTGATCAAAACACAGGACTTACCTAAAATATGTTTGCAAACTGCAAACGGCGATTTTGATTTTCTAAACGATAAAAATATGTGTTCGGCATGCTGACGTTGTTCATTATTGACCATGGAGGGTGGTGCCTACAGAGAAAATAAAGACTTTTTCTAACCATAGAATATAAAGAATTGCCATTTCTTATTCAAGTATATATCACAATAAAAAACCTTTACTTTCATCTATAAAAAAACACAATGAATTAAGGTAGTATGAAGGCAGTAGTAATAAAGTAGCAACTAATTAATACATCAAATGAAAGCTCATCACTTAACCTAGTCCATTGAAGTATTGTATTGCAACCTGTTAATCCAATCCAAACCAATCCAGCCTACACTATGTAATTAGCACCATTTGATATGACAGTATAACAGGACAACTATATTTGGCTTAGAAACTCTGTATGACAGTTCACAATAAAGAAATAAATATAGAAATGTTAACTCTTAGCTCAGTGATGGCTAATTTTTTTTCGCTCGGGTGCTGAAAGTGTGTGGGAGCGCTGCGATAATGCATGCATGCATGCCCACAACCTTAATTCAATTCCCCCCCACGTGCCCCCCCACGCATGTGTGCATGGCCCCCTTGTTACTTCGCCGCTGTGCATGCGTGCATGACCTCCTGCTGCCCCGCCCCCTGTGCATGCGCGCATGACCCCCCGCCCTCCTAAAGCCTGGGGAGGGTGAAAATTGCCTCCCCCCAGTCCCCCCAGAAGCCGGAAACAGCCCATTTCCAAACTTCCGGTAAGCCCGTTTTTGCCCTCCCCAGACTTCAGAGGCTTTCCTGAAGCCTGAAGAGACTGAAACGGTCTCCCCCAGCCCCCCAAGAGGTTCTTCGAAGGCTGAAAATCAGCTGGCCCGTGTGCGCATCCATGCTGCAGCTGACCTAGGACAACAGCTCGCGTGCCCTCAGAGATGAGATGGCTCCATGTGCCACCTGTGGCACGCCTGGCATAGGTACACCATCACGGTCTTAGCTAGATGGAAATCTAGCGCTTATGTGGATTTTTGCAGATCAGATGATATTGATTTGTATAGCCATCCATTTTGCAAATGTGACTTTGGAAGGTGAGCACAGGATTAAAACCAAGAAACCACCAAATGAAAACAATAATGCGCAAAGAGTAAAAGGACAACATCCCTAGAAATGGTGGTATAATTTCCAGTAATAAGACTGTATAATGATGATTCTATGATGTGGTTTTCAATAGTACCCTGAAGATGTGTTCATATGAATCATTTAGTTGCATTCATCAAATTGTCCTATTGCTGCTTTTCTGTTGTGTGGGCGCCGTCCCAATGTGTAGATTTTCTCAGAAATTCCTACCAGAATAGACAGGTAGAGAATTCTTGGGCTTAAAGCCTATACATCTGATGGATGCCAAAGCTAGGGAAAGTTATTCTACTGAGATTTCTTTTCCAATATTTCACAGAAAGGGTAATGAAATGTTAATTTAAATGTGGGGAAAAGCGCTTTCCAACTCCAATATTATGTATCTTCTTACCAATAAAGAACATTGGATCGGTTATGGATGTATTTGTTATATTATGACATATTAATTTATGAAGGTAACATGCCTACAGTGTGATCATTATTGTACTTGTTTTTTTTTTACCTTCGATGTTTTTTATTAGCATTTCACAAAGCTGAGAAGCAACTAAATAAGATATATCAATAAATCATAGTTCTACAAATAAACTTTATCAGTGGCGCGCAAATAATTAAGATTAAGATACCCTTTACTATCATTTTCTTGCTTACAAAATGGCACATCTTAAAATTAACTTCATTTATGTAAAAATACTGGAATACTATACTTCTTCCCAGGAAGAAACTAAAGGTTAGAAACCTGAATTTTCACACACTGTAGTCTAGTAGCATGCTGCCCTCTAGTGCAATTCCAGCACTAATTCAGAAAAAAGCAAGATTGCTCATATTGAGTTTGATTAATTAGAATCACTAAAAAGATGAAATCTCCTTTGAGTTATATTCAACTTCTGACAATGCCATATATGCAGTTTTAGCATGGTTGTTGTTTGCCACTGCCTTCTTCCAGGATGTCTAGCCTACAGTCCTGTGGTTTCAAGGTGGCCCCCCAACCAAACATGGCCAATATAGTTTAGCTTCTAAAATCAGACACAATTGGGGAAGTACTGCCATCTGTTGGGTTGAAATAAAAGTTGGGTTGTAATGCAAGTTACGTCACTACAAAGATCAAAATACTTTTCCAAAACGCTTATCAGTTCCAAGTGGTGAGAATAAGTACAATAAGAAGCAGAAAGACACTTGAGATCAAACCCACGCTTGAGAAATGTTATTACTTAGGGAAAACATCAGACAAGGAAGTTGTAACAGCAATATTTTTAATGGCCATATTGAGCTTAGGAAAGCTTTGTCTAGACAAATTGTCCCACTCCCTGTGAATAATAGTACTACCATAATGTTATAAGGATTTATGAGAATTCTAAATAGCTTGGGGAAAAACTGACAACAGTGCATTAATTTATAGTAATAAAAAAGCCCAATGAGCATTTTATAACACATAGGAATGAGAGGAACACTAAAAATCGACTAACAAGACCGTGCTAAAGGAATTTATATTGCTCCGGATAAGCAATTTCACAGCTAAGAATAGTTGTACACAGGAATGGCCTCCATCGAGAGAACATGGCAATTCCTTTCCCTGTGTGTAAGAGATTGAAGGGGGGGGGGAGAGAATGGAGGTCTGCAGGAAAATGAGGGAAAGGAAGTCCCATTGTGCAAATGACGACCCTTTCAAAATACAAATCATCATCAAACACTGCAATTCTAGGCAAAATTGTGGGTCCCCAAATATATCCTATTTTGGTTACAAAACGAATTGTAACATTTGTGCTGGTCAACCACCAGCATTAACTTTGTATCTCACAAGGGTAAAAAAGATGTGGAGACTCTAGAAAGAGTGCAGAGAAGAGCAACAAAGATGATTAGGGGACTGGAGACTAAAACATATGAAGAACGGTTGCAGGAACTGGGTATGTCTAGTTTAATAGAAAGAAGGACTAGGGGAGACACAATAGCAGTGTTCCAATATCTCAGGGGTTGCCACAAAGAAGAGGGAGTCAAACTATTCTCCAAGGCACCTGAGTGTAGAACAAGAAGCAATGGGTGGAAACTAATCAAGGAGAGAAGCAACTTAGAACTGAGGAGAAATTTCCTGACAGTGAGAACAATTAATCAGTGAAACAGCTTGCCTTCAGAAGTTGTGAATGCCCCAACACTGGAAGTCTTTAAGAAGATGTTGGATATCCATCTGTCTGAAACGGTATAGGGTTTCCTGCCTAGGCAGGGGGTTGGACTAGAAGACCTCCAAGGTCCCTTCCAACTCTACAATTGTATTGTATTGTATTGTAAGGGGGAAAACTGCTTTGCTTACAAGTTTTTATTTCTGGAGATTTCTGGATATCTAATTAAGACTTCAACAACCATCCAGAGAGCTACTTAAACTTATCAATTTCTGTGATTGTTCAGTGGACTTTTTTTTTTCAAACAGATGAGTCCTCATTATAGCAAAAGTAAAAGTATTTTTGAAACTGCTCTCTTCTTTACATGACTTGTCCTGTGATTTAGTCCAAATTTAGTTTTCAAAGTAATGATTTTATCAAGTATTCCTGAACTTGAGCGAAGAAGATAGGGATTCTTTTTTCCCTTCTGAGCAATATAAATATAGATATAGAAGTATGCAGAACCTGAGCTCTAAAGGCAAAAGGTCTTCTGAGGATTTGAGTTCACAGTTGTGTACAACTCCTTCCAAAAACACTTGTCTTCATAACTCTTTGTAGCTATGAAGAGTAGCTATGCTACAGTGGTGGGTTTCAAATTTTTTTAGAACCTCTTCTGTAGGTGTTGCCTGTTTTGTGGGAGTGGTTTGCCAGCTATGTGGCTGGGTGGGAGTGGCCAACTTGTAAAATGTGGTGAAATTCACTTAACAATGCTCTTGTTTAACCAAAATGTTGGCTTAGAAACTCTGGCATCTGAAGCATGCAAGTCTTAAAACTGTCAAGTTACAAGACCCTTCCCTAACCCTTTAGAAAAAAAACACCAGGGGTGTTCAAACGTGACAGCTTTAAGACTTGTGGACTTCAACTCCCAGAATTCCTCCTCCAGTCATGTTGGCTCAGGAACTCTGGCATTGAAGTGTGCAAGTCTTAAAGCTGTCAAGTTACAAGACCCTTCCACCTCTAACCGTTTAGAAAAAAAACCCAGGGGTGTTCAAACTTGACAGCTTTAAGACTTGTGGACTTCAACTCCCAGAATTCCTCCTCTCGCTCTTCATCTTGAATGATGATGTGCGGACGGGCGGGGGGGTGGGGGGGAGGGAGCTGGAACCCGTTCTAAACGGCACTGTAGATTTGTGGAACCTCTTCTCTAGAAGAGGTTAGAACTGGCAGGAACCCACCCCTGCTGTGCTACCTGCCACCTCAAGAAAAGATGTAGCAGCTTTAAGGAATTGCAGGCAAGTGCTATAAGGAGCATTTCCAAGTGCTCCAAAACATCTTTTTGCCTTTGAATCATACTAAAAATAATTTAGTGTGGTAATTATATAATATAATTAAAGGTAATTTACGTGCTAGTTGTTCCCAACTCTAGAGGGCAATGTTCATCTCCGTTTCAAAGCCAAAGAGCCAGCGTTATCCAAAGATGTTTCCTTGGTCATGTGGTCGGCATGACTAAATGCCAAAGGCGCATGGAATGCCAAAGGCGCTGTTACCTTCCCACCAAAGGTGGTCCCTATTTTTCTACTTGCATTTTTCCATGCTTTCGAACTGCTAGGTTGAGAGAAGCTGAGACAAGAAACAGGAGCTCACTGTTAGGCGGTGCTAGGGATTCGAACCGCCGAACTGCTGACCTTTCTGATCGACAAGCTCAGCGTCTTAGCCACTGAGCCGTGTCTTACATAATTACTCCTTGCTTAATGACCATTCGTTCAACAACCATATAGTACTTATGACTGGTCCCCAAAGTTATGGTTATCAAAATTCAGGTGTTTGGAAAACTAACTGCCCTTATCACTTACGGGGTGCTTCGATATTCTGCACCCTCACCCCCATTTCTGCCCATTTGGCAGCTCTGCACAGAGCCTTGCTCTGTGGCAGCCCTGGGACTGGCCGAGGGTCTTCAGCCATTTCAGTCTCGGCCAACTACCTCTGCCCCAGCCTCTACAGGTAGCCCTCAACTTACAACAGTTCATTGAAAAAAATGATTTAAATGACCATTTTTCACGCATATGCCCGTTGCAGCATACCCCGTGGTCACATGATGAAAATTCATAGGCTTGGCGACTCCTTCATACTTAGGAAGGTTGCAGTGTCCCAGGGTCATGTGATCCCCTTTTGCGACCTTCTGACAAGCAAAGTCAATGGGGAAGCCAGATTCATTGAACAGCCGGGTTACTAACTTAACAAATGTAAACGATTCACTTAACAACTTAGGGCAAGAAAAGTCGTAAAACGGGGAAAATGCACTTAACCAAGGTTTCACTTAGCAACATAAATTTTGGGGTCCGTTGTGGTCGTAACTCAAAGACTACCTGTCTTACAACCCTAGCATCACTATCACTGAGGAGTGCCAATTCAAACCATTTCAACCCAAAGCCCAACCGCCTCCACCTCTCTGTGCTCTGCAGGCCCTGTCACAACCAGGTGACCTTCCTCCCACTGCTGGTGAGGCACCCGTAGATTGACCCTATGTGAGGAAGTTGCTGGCCACACGAGGCTCTTTCTGAAGCTGCACCCACTGTGCTGCAGGTTGCAGCCATCATTCTCGCAATGCTTCAGAAGGTCCCTGAAAGCTTTCTGAAGCACTACAAGAATGATGCACACTTTTTGGGAGAACAGCATGAGCGGCCTTGGGAAGAAAGTCTGGCATGGCCAGCAGTTGCCTGGCATAGGGCCATGCCACATGCACTTCAGCAGCAGTGGAAGAATGCACAATTTAACTGGGCAGGGCAGGGCAAGCAGAGTGCAAGGTAGCGAGAGTGGTCGGGCTTTGTGCTGTGGCACTGAGGTTGCTGGCTGTGGCCAGGATACTGTGGCACAGGGTTTGAATGATACCGTGAGCCGCAGTGGCGCAATGGTTAGAATGCAGGACTGCAGGCTACGTCTGCTGACTGCTGGCTGCCTTCAATTTGGCAGTTCCAATCTCACCAGGCTCAAGGTTGACTCAGCCTTCCATCCATCCTTCCGAGGTGGGTAAAATGAGGAGCCAGATTGTTGGGGGCAATTGTTGACTCTGTAAACCGCTTAGAGAGGGCTGGAAAGCACTGTGAAGCGGTATACAAGTCTAAATGCTATTGCTATACTCTATAGCAGTGGTGATGGTACTGAAGTAGAGGCCTGGGTGGAGACGGTAGCTGATTGAAACTGCTAAAGGCACCAGGCCTCTATTTCAGTCCCAGCGCCATCACTGCAAAGACTGCTGATGTTTGGGCAGAAATAAGGGCGGCCGTGGGGGGGGGGAATAGGTGTGTGAATGTGGGGCCTTTCAAGAGCAGGCAGAGAAAATAGTTCCTTATCTCACTTAAGCTCCTTACTGGGAAGAACAAACCAGGAATGGCTTGGATCAGGGTAGGTCTTTGCCCAGTGGGATTCAGTTAATGACAACAATGGGAATTGCTGTCACTAAGTGAGGTCACATGAAGTCACACTTTGACAGCATTACTTAACTATGGAAAGTTCAGTCCTAATTACCACCTTACCTTGAGGGCTACCTGTAATTGCCAATTAGAAAACGTATCTAAGTGAATGTTGCTTGTTTCCTATGTAAAGAACAACTCTTCCCAATGTATCCAAAGTTGGTCTTCTTAGTGTAAATTTTTTTTAATGACAACTAATGAACACAATAACACACACACACATATATACACATACATAAATACATACAGTACATCAGTGGTGGATTCTGGATCCTGTCGCAACCGGTACGAGGCCGGGAATCCACCACAGGCACACGCACTGTGCATGCATGTACACCTACTGCCCTGCGACGCTCCAGCTGCTCGGCGGAACGCCACGCAGGCACTGTACACTGCGCGTGCATGCACAAAAGGCCCGGTTGGCTTAAATAGAGGTAAGGAACGAGGGCAGGCGGGTGGGCCCTAAAAAGCACCTTTCCGGTACGGTGGCTGCTGCTCCCAGCAGCCACTGGTACGCCCGTACTGGGGCGTACTGGCCAGAACCCACCACTGCAATACATACATACATACATACATACATAGCCATGTATACAAGGAGAGAAAGGGGGGGGGGGATCAATGGGCAAAATGGTTAAAGATAGCACAAAAAAGATAGATTGTTGTTCCAATGAACTTGGAATATAACATTTGCTAAGGAACAAGCAGTCACATGAAAAGAAGCACAGGTAAAATGTAAAATAGACAATAACTGAAACCTGCAGGCTCCTCTTTTATTACAGGTGTGATCACTCTAAGTTAGATTTCCTCAACCCACTGCTTTCCAGATCCGTTAGGATTATGACTCCCAGAGCTTTTGCCCAACATGGCATACAAGAGGAAGTAGAAAGCTTTGCCAGATGGTTAATGAAAAAGCAGCATTTTGAGGAGGGATTTCAAAAAAGATAAAGAAATAGCATCTTACAGATGTTGAGAAAATACAGGAAGCATATAATCTTCTGAGAAAGCAGGAAGCCTTTGAACTGAACTAGGGAAGTGAAGGTCACGGGAAAGGATGTGCTGGAATGTAAAAATAAAGGGATAGAAAAATGCAAGTTCTTGGAAGTTTTTGAAAGTCAGGACAATAGGCCAAATAGAAAACCAGTTTAAAATATATGTTCCTCTCAAGATATTAGAGGTAAATAATTATAATTCAGCTTTTTGGGAGAATGTTTTGAAAAGCCAGAGAAAGGCAGGATATAAAACTAACATAACAATATGTGTACATAGATGATAAATTTTACTTTAGTTGCATAACTGACGGCTAATGCTATCAGCAACACAAGGCTCTTTCAAAAACAATCCAGGGACAACGGCTATAGTTGAAGAAAACAGAACATTTTTTTCCTCAGATTATATTCAAAGTCAGAATTTGCTGACATGACATTCTTAACAGGCACTTTCAACACACTTCAATATTTTTAATTTCTATTGTATTTTATTTTTTAAAGTATTTAGGAACTAAATGGAAACAAAAGAAAAAGGAAATAGAAAAGGCAATTTACGAATTATTTTACAAAAAAGAAAAAAAGTACTTTCCTTTATTATTCTGTAAGTAATATTGAATCAAGACACTATCTAAAGATAATATCTCAGTTGAAAAGCTATTCTTAGCAGCAAGTCCACAACAAAAATAAAAATAAGCCACCAACATCACAACTGACAAGAATATCTAACTAACCTAGCAGTTTGTGCAGAATTTGGTGTTTTAAACTCTTGAGAAACTCCAAAATTAAATGTTACAGAAATCTACGTGTAGAGTAACCCTCTTTGATATTTAATACTCAAAGCTGTAGCACTTGTTAAAATACAAAAAACATAGGAGTCAGTAATTAAATTCACATACTGCACTAAACCATGATTTGCTTGGTATGCTTATTTTTTAAGTCATAATTGACTCAGTTTGTATGACATGCTGAGCCAAAAGCAAACAAATTACATTATGGCTTAGTAAGTTGTGTGAGCCAGGTCAATGTGTTAAGTGTTTTTTTTCAGGCAAGCGTACATATTTTGTTAGGAAGGAACTTCCTTATTCATGAATGGCTATGGGATTAAAAATGTATTTTGTATGTTGAATTTAGCATGCAAAATTAAAATTATTTTTCCCATGGCGTCACAAAATCCTGAGATGATGTGATTTCTTTACAATAAATCAAGTCTCTCTAAAAAAAAAGTACCACAATTCAATTTAATTAGATTAGCCATTTTATGTTTGTAATCCTCATTTATCCAGTTTTTTCATTCCAGATGCCTTAATAGTCCCATATTCCTTTACAGGAACCTTCTTCAAACTGATGTACTCCAGACGCATTACAGGAAAATAGGAAGTTTTGGAATGCTGCTTTAGAGAATATTCTCTAATAATGAAAGTACTATATACTGTATTTTTCTGAGTATAAGACGCAGCTTTTTCCCTCAAAAAAGATGCATAGCCTTTAGGCGGCTTCCAGAATGCTCCTGGGGGCTGGGGAGGGCAAAAACAAGCGAAAAACGGGCCCTTTTTTGCTTGTTTTTGGCTCCCACAGCCCCCAGGAGCATTCTGGAAGCCACCTAAAGGCTATGCATGCCCTTTTTTTGACAAAAAACAGGCCCATTTTCATGAAAAGTGGGCAGTTTTTGCAAGGTCTACAGAGTGCCAAAACTTTTTTTTTAAATTTGCCTCTTCAAATGCGTCTTATACTCCGAAAAATATGGTACTTTTACTGAGTCTTTCATACCCTTTCCTCAAACAACTTATTGGCAAAGGCAGAATTCTATAACTAACTCTTTGTTTAAAATATTTACAGGCAACTTTGAGAGCAAAGCCCATGCCAAGATCATCAGTCATGACACAGAATACATTAAGATACTATCTGAATTATCAACCCGTAAGAATACAGTATTGTATAAAAGCTTAAGGTTTGATCCCTACTTAGTCACGCTGAGATATACTTAATGAAATCAGTGGGACTTAGGCTGGTCATGACTAGCAAATCTGAGCAATTTTAATAGCTTTATTTCTAAAAATTATGGGATTAAAAAGTCAATCATCTAGAAACCACAAATTTTAGGGACGCCTGATCTCTTGCCAGAAATGTTACAGTGTTTAGAAGCTGGGCATGATTATCATGAATTATCTCCCATTCTTCAGGATTATTTTCAGAAGAGAACTTTCTCATTGGCAAGACTTCTGTCTGTTTGCTTTACTGTACAGGTAGTCCTTGACTTTATGACCATAACTGAGCGCAAAATTTCTATTGCTAAGCGAGACATTTGTTAAGTGAGGTTTGCACCATTTTATGAGCTTTCTTGCCATAGTTATTAAGTGAATCACTGCAGTAATTAAGTTAGTAACATGATCATTAAACTAATGTGGTTTCCCCATTGATTTGCTTGTCAGAAGGTTGCAAAAGTTGATTACATGATCCTGGGATACTGCAACCGTCATAAATGCGAATCAATTGTCAAGCATTTGAATTTTGATCACGTGACCATGGAGATGCTGCAACGGTTGTTAAGTGCAAAAACTGGACATTGGTATAAGTTTATTTTATTCAGCGCCATTTCAATTAAAAGGTCACTAAATGAATTGCTGTAAGTCAAGGACCACTTGTACTGTACCGTGTTGTAGATTTACAAGCAGATGGCAGCACATACTAATATGCAGACTGCTCTGATTCATAAAATTGATGCAGGGTAAAGCTACGTACATCAGTTACAATCAAAGTTGCTACACCTTGCTTTCTCTGATAGTCTGCTGAGCTTCATTACACCAAAAAGAAAAAGAAGTTAATTTTTGAATGAATTCACTGACGTTTTTACAAAATGTATCCAAGTATCACATACTGAACTAAAATTTGCCCCCCACCCAGCACCACTGTATATAAGCAATTTGAAGACCTGAAACATCAAAAGCTGGTCTCATGGTTATCGCTGGCACCTTTACTTGTTCCAACTGCTGTAGGAAAGCTGCATCTTAAGGGATAGTAACTAAGAAGTAGTTGCAACTAGGGATAGCAACTAGGAAGAAGACTGAGTCAACTGGGAAGAGCAGGAGCTACAGGTAGTCCTCAACTTACGACTGAGCGCAAAATTGAAGTGAATTTTGCCCCATTTTATGACCTTTCTTGTCACCATTGTTAAGCGAATCATTGCAGTTATTAAGTTATAACATGGTTGTTAAGTGAATATAACTTTCTCATTGACATTGTTTGTCAGAAGGTTGCAAAAGATGATCATATGAACCCTCCCCGTCCCCGGATACTGCAACCATCATAAATATGAACCAATTGCCAAGCATCTGAATTTTGATTAAATGACTCTGGGTAAGCTTCAACAGTCATAAGTGTGAAAAATGGTCATAAGTCATTGTTTTCATTGTCGTAATTTTGAACGGTTGCTAAAAGTCAAGGATCACACACACAAACAGTCCTGGGGAAAACTAGAGGAAAAAAACATTCCATCAAGTTTTCATTTTTTTACCGATTTGTACATTTACAGTACAAATTCATACAATTACAGTATAGATACTCGCAATTATGGAAATCAAATATTTGCAATTTGGGCAAATCTGATAAAAATTATTCACATTTTCTACTAGATACTTGACTTAAAACTAGTGAAATGACAAATGAAAAGAACTATGGATATGTTCAAGATACAAGTAGAAGCTATATAATTCCTACATTTATTATATCTAGGCATGCTATTTGAAAATGCAGTCCTAAATATGCTTACTCAGAATCAAACTTCACTTAGTTCAATAGCACTAATATCCAAACATATGCTTACAAAATTGTAGTCTAAATTTATAATAGTAAGGTTCTTAGTTTGTGATTCTAAATTACCTTATGAATATATAAACTTTAAAATCTATATATCAAAAGTGCACAAATGCAAACACTGAGAATTTGGGTAATTCTCAGCCACTAGGTCAATAGTAAAGAATACTAAAAGATGTAATTCAGCATTATTTGCTAGGTTCACACATTGTGTACTTTTGCAAGGAATTCATTACAACTTCAGAATAGTGCAAAGCAGTCTGAACCTTAAAAAAAGGTGGATAAAATTGGGATAATGTAATGCCAAATTATTTAGCACTCTTTTAAAAAAAAACTTTCACCAATTCCCGAAGTTTACATATTACTGTACTTTATGATATTCCAATTTCCTGGCTATATTCAAGTTTTGTATGATAGGTGGCAATCTTAAAGTCTACCAAATAAGTTCATTTAGATCAGGGTTGTCAAGCTCCCAGCCCATAGGCCGGATGCATCACGCACTGGCCACGCTCACACTCAGTTTAGCAAAGGGGGGGGGGAATCCTGATACGTCACTTGACACCGCTGTGACGATGTGAGTTTGACACCCCTGATTTAGATATACATTCTGTGTGGTTTATTGCTCTCTCTCAGAGGGTTTGGAGATCTATAAATAATTTAAAAAGTCAAAACTTTGCATTGACTGGTAGAAGAAAACAGCGCAAATTAACTAAACTTGTTCATGGTCAACCTAGAATTGTGAATTATGAAATCAATTTTCTCATTTTATACATACAAGTTATGGGATGAAGAGAGTTTGGATTGAAATATTAGATGTGTTAAGCTTTTGAAAATGTTTATACTTGTTTTATTGCAGGGAAAGTTATGTTTTTCTATATTTTTTCTATAATTTTTTTAATATATATTTCTCCTCTTTTTTGCAATTTCTATTTTTTCTTGTTTCTACTTTTCTTAGTTTCTATTTGTAATTTTAAATTTCAATAAAATTGTTATAAAAATGTATTCACAATCAAGTACAGACTATAATGTATATCATTGGCACACATCTAGTGGGATCCTGGATCACACCTTCTGCATTAGCAAGTCCTGCTTTGTATTTCAAAATTGCTCAAGCTTAGCAAGTTAAACTCTTGCCTCAGGTAGTTTATAGACTTCTTAAGAGCCAAGCTAGATGTTCCGAGATCTCATATGGTACAGTAATAGACTATATCAGAATTATTATATCTGAATGCTATATCTTACCCTCTAATAAAACTTTGTTCCAAGAGAGTGAGGACTAGCTAGGACTCTTTTGTCCTGACTTTGTAATTTGCTAGGAGTGCTTTTTGCACTCCTAGCACATTAAAAACATTGTTTTACAGCTAAACTGTAAAGCACCTGCCATAAAAGAGCTATTGATGTATATTTGATACAAAGAAACAGAGATATGTTCAGTAACAAGTACAAATAATCTCACTAGCTAAAATGACATTGCTCCATTCTATAATAGTAAGTCAAATTTCAATGTTCAAAATCCCCTCCAATTGTTTTTTTTAAAGAATTCAAAACAACACCATTTTCCCACAGGGAAGATTCTTATAATTAATTTCAAAATCTTATTTCAAATCCATCTGGATTCTTAATCTGTTTATATGGTCTGTAGCCCTCTTATTTCTAAAAAGCAATCTGATAGCCTATTACACCAAAGAACTTGTTAAGGAGGGAAATAAAAAATATGAAGCATCATTCTGAATTTAAGAAAAGAAAGCCAATGTAACAAATCTAGATAAAACTAGCCTGATTGTAGCTTGTTTCTTTTTTGCATGGAGTTATTATACAAAATGTCCACTATTTACT
The DNA here is from genome assembly GCF_964273705.1 of Natrix helvetica. Classification (NCBI taxonomy): domain Eukaryota; kingdom Metazoa; phylum Chordata; class Lepidosauria; order Squamata; family Natricidae; genus Natrix; species Natrix helvetica. The sequence goes on from NC_138550.1 coordinate 20,912,749, forward strand.
GTCTGGGAATTAGAACAAATTATGATCCATTTACTCAGTAAATCTATAGGCATCCCATACATTGGTACAGCAAAAGCTACTAATCTAGAAGATTACATATTACAGACAAGCATTCTTTGCTCTGTGAGAATGGTTTTGAACTTTTTCTGTTTTAATACATTTAATTCATTGAGAGAGAACAAATGCAAAGTTATTTTAGCTTAGTCACAAGTAGCATTTTGGAGCATGAGTTTCTAGCCTTGCAGAAAACCTTCACAAAAGAAAAGCTTCTACTACTGTAACTTGGTTGTTATCCATCCACCCTTGAGAAAGACAAAAAGCAAACCGAACAGCCATTTCGGTAACACTGGTGTAATATAAGAGAGAGAGAGAAAAGGGAAAAGACAATAAACTACATGCAGTATTGGTAAAATGGCTGTGTATTAGAGGCAGTGGTGAAATTCAATTTTTTTTACTACCAGTTCTGTGGGCGTGTCTTGGTAGGCGTGGCAGGGGAAGAACACTGCAAAATCCCCATTCCCCCCTCCCTCCAGGGGAAGGGTACTGCAAAATCCCCATTCCCTCCTCCCTCCAGGGGAAGGGTACTGCAAAATCCCCATTCCCTCCCCACTCCAGGGGAAGGATACTGCAAAATCCCCTTCCCACCCCACTCCAGGGGAAGGATACTGCAAAATCCTCATTCCCTCCCCACTCCAGGGGAAGGGTACTGCAAAATCCCCATTCCCACCCCACTCCAGGGGAAGGATACTGCAAAATCTCCATTCCCTCCCCCTTCCAGGGGAAGGATACTGCAAAATCCCCATTCCCACCCCCCTCCAGGGGAAGGGTACTGCAAAATCCCCATTCCCACCCCACTCTGGGGCCAGCCAGGGGTGGTATTTGCTGGTTCTCCAGATTACTCGAAATTCCTGCTGCCGGTTCTCCAGAACCTGCTGAATTCTACCCCTGATGGCTGATATTAAAACATTCTTATTATTAAATGGCTGATGGCTGATATTAAAACATTCTTATCAGGAAACATGAAAAATGGTATTAAAAGGGAAGGGGGGGAGGGGAAGAGAAGAGAACCAGGATAGAAACTGGGAAGTGGGGGAACCACTCCTCCTGGTTACAAATTTGAGCACGTGGACGTCGAAGTGAAAAGGAAAGAATTACGTTGGGATACGATGATACCAATGAATAGAATCCAAGCCTCGCAGGACATTAAAGAGGTGATGGTAAAGCTGCAGGGACAAAAGCGAAGGGTGGCCAAGCAACGTGATTCTGCCCGCCTGGGAGGGGGGGGGGGAGAGGCTTATATAAAGCTGGAGGAAAGATGCACGGGGTTGCCGCTTCAGACAAGAAGGCAGAGGAAGACCCGTCCTGTTGCAAAAGTTTCCAGGGCACGAAAGGCGATGCTACCTCCCGGGGTTATCCGAGGATGCTTCCCTAGGAGTCCAAAGAGAGCCATCCCCGGGGAAGGGGCACGACACGGGGCTTCCCCTTAAGGACAGAGCCCGGCTTATCCCGCCCCGTCATCCGCTCCGCCCTCACGGCCGACCCGCCGACCCGCGCGGGCTCCCTCACCATCAGCACTTTGGCCGCGCTCTCCAGCTGAGCGATCACCTCGGAGGCTCCCCCCGCCGCCGCCGCGGCCGCCGCCATCATGGTCTCTCTTCAATGACGCGCCATGCAGTGCATTCTGGGACGAGGCGGCCGGCCAGCCAATCCGCGAGGCCGGAGGAGGGGGGCAGAAGAAGGGCCGGGGAGGTCTTGCCGGTCGGGCAGAGCCGTCGTGAGGCGCTTTCCCCGACGGCTGCGGGGGTGGCCGCGGAAGCGGCGGCTTGTCCTCCTGAAATGGCTTCGGGGTTGGTGGGGAGGGGGGAAGGGGAATGGCGAGAGAGCAGTTCCGTCAGGTCCGGGAGGGGAAGGGGGGATGCGGGCGTGTGCGACCTGACTTTCCCACCCCTCGCAGCCCTGAAGCCCATGCGGGGGCTGAAGAGGTGACGGCTTGGAGCGGGTTGTCGGAAGCCTTGAACGCTCCCTCGACGAGAAGACCCAACACCCACCAGCTCTCAATAACTCGAGATTCATTTAAGACAGAGATCTTCAAACTTGGGAACTTTAAGACTTGTGGACTTCAACTCCCAGAATTCTCCAGCCTGGAGAATTCTGGGAGTTGAAGTCCACAAGTCTTAAAGTGGCCAAGTTTGGGACTCCTGATTTAAGCCCTTTGCCGGCCAAACTGCGAGAAAAGCCGGTGGGACTGGTCCTTTCCATTCTCAGCCACAAATAACTCCAATCCGTTCCCAGCCGCAAAGGATTCGAGAGAGATTTAACAGATTAAAAGAGTTGGAAGGGACCTTATGGGTCATCTAGTCTACCCCCCCCCCCCCATGCAGGAGACCCTCCATCATTTCTGGCAAATGGCAGTCCAATCTCTTCTTGAAAGCCTCCAGTGATGAAGCCCCCACAACTTCTGTTCTATTGGTTGATTGTTCTCACTGTCAGAAAGTTCCTCCTTATTTCTAGATTGAATCTCTCGTTGGCCAGTTTTCCATCCATTATTCCTTGTCTGGCCTTCCGGTGCTTTGGAAAATAGCTTGACTCCCTCCTCTCTATGGCAGCCCCTCAAATATTTGAGAGTCATCCAGGTCAAAGGATTATTTCTCCAAACAAATTGGAAGCTAATGCAATCCGTCTAGGGGGTTTGGGGCATTTAGGTTTTTTTTTAAGGGTAGATTCTCCCAAAAAGCACAACATATAGCTAAATTTTGAGAGACATCAGAAAAGTGATAGAAGTTTGCATAATACTACATAATGTGGAATTTATATAATTTTGACTCTAAAATTAAGCATGGAGCCAACCATATATATCTCTATTATGAGGGCCTTCTGTTTTAAATAATTCAGTATAGTGAGAATTATGCAAGAATATGTAGTGCATGATAATATATAATCCATTTTAATATCAGATGTTGTAAGTCACAGTGTGGAGATCCTTATGGTATTTTACAGGGGTGGGGTGTGTTGGACTAGATGACCTACAAGGTCCCCTCCAACTCTGTTAATCTGTATATCATACTTGTCTACCAAATACATTTTATCTGGCCCAAAGTTTTCATCTTTGATGAATAGCATCATCAATCCTGAGACACCAGGGCAATATTGAAAACAAAATGAAGTAACTACTGTAAATAGTATTTTCTTGGCTTGCAAGGCATATACTACAATAAAGTATTTCCCAAGACACAAAGGCTCAGGTAAGCAGAGTTACTTAACAAAACCACAATGCTATTATGAAAGAATTCACTGCTGTGTGTCAAATGTTAGCTGTATTTATTGTATGGTCATTGTTTAATTTCTTCTGCCCTTTTCTAGAAATTAATGTCTTTGGGGTAGAGATATTGTACCCATCCATTCCTTGTTTTAATAAACTGATTTACGAGGTTGTTATTTTTTTTACTGTGTGAAGACCAACTTTATAATCTTTATAATCTTCAGAATATCTTTTGACCATTCAACTCATTCACCTGCATTATGTCTAGCATATTCTGAATATGATCTCATCTAGACCAAAAGGTCTAAACTTTAGAGTGCAGTTGCCGCATTCTTGATCCATCGTGATTAAATTATGTAAACAGTATTGGTTTTTCTTCCAGGAGCTTTCAACTCAAGCACAATCTTCATTCATCTTCACTTCTTTCATTCTTAAAATGCTCAAAACTCTGCAGAACCCCCTGAGTCACCCAGTACCCACTTTTAGTTAATACAATAATACAATACAATAGTAGAGTTGGAAGGGACCTTGGAGGTCTTCTAGTCCAACCCCCTGCCTAGGCAGGAAACCCTATACCATTTCAGACAAATGGCTATCCAACATCTTCTTAAAGACTTCCAGTGTTGGGGCATTCACAACTTCTGGAGGCAAGCTGTTCCACTGATTAATTGTTCTAACTGTCAGGAAGTTTCTCCTTAGTTCTAAATTGCTTCTCTCCTTGATTAGTTTCCACCCATTGCTTCTTGTTCTACCCTCAGGTGCCTTGGAAAATAGTTTGACCAATAGGGGAATGCAAAGAAGTCGTCATTGCAGTATCCCCCCTGTTACCTACCTCCCATACTCCCTCTTAACATTTTCAATGTTCAATTCATTTCAATTCATTTTGAATTTGATCCCTTGATCAGGTCTCAAAAGTGTGTGCGTGGTGTGTGTGTGTTTGTAGGGGGAGATATCAGTTGCATTAAGGAAATGCTTTCTAGCTGCCAATTTAAAATCCTTTTAAGCTGGGAAGGTGAAAGGATGAAGCCACTGGGCTTTTTGCAACCATTTACTTTTCCCACTGTTTTTCATCATGGCTGCACATTGTGACTGGACTGGGGAAAAGGAGACATACAAGTTAAATACTTGCAGATGGTACTAGGACCAGAACACGGAAACAGGAAGAAAGCAAGAGTTTCTGTCAAGTAGAAACAAACCACCCACAAGCTGCAGCAATGCAAAAGGAGAAAAGAGCTTTGATGCAATCTCAGATAAATCAGGAAAGAGCCAGGAGAGGGGGGGGGGATTAATCTATTGTATATTAGCCATAATGTCATGGAAGAACACCTACCCTGTTTCCCTGAAAATAAGACCTCCCTGGATAATAAGCCCTATCGGGCTTTTGAGCACATGCACTAACATAAGCCCTCGCCTGAAAATAAGCCCTCCCCAAAAATATTGCAACACAGCAGCAGCCATGAGGTGATCATACTTACTGCCTCCTGCACCTCAAAAATAATAAGACCTCTCTGAAAATAAGGCTAAGTGCTTATTTCATGGGGTCAAAAGAAAATAAGACCCCACCTTATTTTCAGGGAAACACGGTATATGAAAACATTATTTGGTTGATTTGGTCTTATGTTCACTGTGAACCGACTCTGTCTTCTAGATTATATACAGAATAAAATATGTTGTGCACTGATACCAGAACCTGAGGTTTCTTTCTCTTACTTGTGTCCGTTCTTTTATCTTTCAATTCTGTTAGTTTCCAGTTTCTTCCATCACTTCCAACTTTGTTTGCTAAGAAACAATCGTCCTACATGGCCTAAAATTAAATATAAAGAAGACCAAACTAATGCCAGTAGATGTAGCAACCAGCCTTAGAATTCATATCTAAAAGGTAGATAACTTCAGGCTTTTAAGATCAACCACCACTAATAAAACAACAAGCAGTCAAGGCATAACCACAAAATAGGACCTGGGAGAGCAGCCCCCATGGTCTTCTGAAGGTCTTGGGAGAAGATATTCACACGTTGTGATGTGTCTATGCCTCAAAAATCAGAACTGTACAAACAATTCTCTATCTGTGACACTATTGGAAGCAAAAAGTGGACTTCGAAGAAGCAGGGTAGAAAGAACTTTGAACTTTTGAATTGTGGTGTTGAAAAAGATTCAGATTTCTTTTATCTGACCATAATCTTAGTTGAGATTCTTCCTCCTCTTCCTCAAGGTTATCACTTTTGCCTTTTTAATATAATGATTATTATAACTGCCAATAACTTTTATTTGTAAGGAAGTCATAAGCCTGCGTAGGATCCAGGGGCTTTCTTGAAAGTGAAAATCATTTTAGAAACTAGCATTTTATTCCATTGCATGACAAATTTTAATTCTGAAAATTAATTTATTTTGTACATGAATCAGGTGTGCAGAAGTATGGACAAGGATGGACACCGATACATAGATGCTATATAGTTTGATGATTAATAAATCATATTTCTTCTATATATATAAAAACAGCTGTGTGTGTGTGTGTGTATGTTCCAGCATAACTCTGGAATGCACCAAGCAATTTCAACCATACTTGGTACACAGATGACTTACTTTCTGGAGAAAAATACTTGGGAGGAGGGGTAAGACAACCCTAAAACCCCTGGGGGGGTGTTCTGTTAAGATGCAGCCTGTTGTGCTGTACTGGCTTCTACTGTACAGCGCAGTGGAGTTGCCATGGTAATGGCTTCACAGGACTTCACAAGGGAACTTCCTCTGGTAAGGGAGAAAATCCAACATTAGAAATTACGTTTGGTCCAGACCAATGTTCCCCCTATAAATATATACCTGGGCAACACCGGGTTATCGGCTATTAATTGAATATCGTTTGATATGGCATAAACCACAGTGACTGGATTCACATATCACAGTTATTCAAAACTAAATATGCAAACTAGTATACTATTTAAAAAAGAATAGTATAAAAACGATAATCTTACCAATTATTTCGTAAGGAACACAGCAGTATCCCCGGACAAAGTGTTCTTGCATGTACATCATGAATCTAATCTTCTAGACAGATTGTGCCTCAGGACTTGAAATAAATAGTCTTATAAAGCTAAATTATTCGACTATTAAAATTGTACTTGTCCATATGGTGGATATTTTATTATTTAGATAAAAGTTCATGTTTCATCAGTTCTTCACTAACTAGAAGATTATTAGGAGTTACAGAGAAAAAACTCCAAATGGCTTATTCACAAATGCAATGAGAGTGACTTATCATAGATATGAGAAATGTAATTAAAAACAAATGCAAACCAATGTACTGTGCTGCTTAAAAAAAACCACTTTCCATATGCTGATAGGATCTATGCTGGTAAAATAAAATTGGAAACAGAATTTGGAGAGTTTAGTAACTAGAATTTAGTGAAGAGTTCAGTAACAGCCAAATACGCAGAAGTTGTGAAAAAATGGGTAATTTTATGTGACATTCAGCCGGTTCAGATCGGTTCAGGCGAACCGGCGGTAGCTCCGACGATCAGTTGGTCCCGCCTACCCACCCTTGCTCTATCCTAGCGTTTATTTCTTGATTCCCCCCCCTTTGCAGTTTTACTTACCGTTGCTGACTTGAAAGGAAAGCAGCTGAGCTTCTAAAGCTCCATTTTCAGCGCTGCGCACAAGCACTTTAAGCACATGTGGCTTACTGAACTGGTTGTAAACCAGCATCATCCCACCACTGGTTATGATCAGTAGAGAGCAGTTGTAAACCCCACCTGCTCATCACTGTAAAGTGTTATGGTAATGACACTTTATTACCATAACACCTTACCCATATAACCATAATACCATATTTCTTCAGATTATTATAATATTGTTTAGCATTTAAAGAAAATTGACTGAACGATTTTCAATGAAGAACAATGCTTAATCTTTTGAATTGTATTTACTTTTATTCCACCTTTATTATTTTTATAAATAACTCAAGATGGCGAACATACCGAATGCACCTTCCTCTTATCTTCAGCACAATAATAATCCTGCAAGGTTGGTTGGGCTGAGAGAGTGACTGACATAAGGTCACGTCGCTGGCTTTATACCCAAGGTAGGGCTAGAACTCTCAATCTGCCAATTTCAATCCTGGTGCTTAAATTGCTTGATCAAACTGACTCTACATTTAATTAAAAATTGTATATATTAGTATCATTTTTTTAAAAAAAGAGCCGTTACATAGTTTGCCCTTTTCTGATGCACAGCAGATGTGTGGAACTTCAGCTCCCATATCTTTAGCTGGCATACAATACAATATAATATAATAGCAGAGTTGGAAAGGACCTTGGAGGTCTTCTACTCCAACCCCTTGCCTAGGCAGGAAACCCTATACCGTTTCAGACAAAAGGCTATCCAACATCTTCTTAAAGACTTCCAGTGTTGGGACATTCACAACGTCTGGAGGCAAGTTGTTCCACTGATTAATTGTTCTAGCTGTCAGGAAATGTCTCCTCAGTTCTAAGTTGCTTCTCTCCTTGATTAGTGTCCACCCATTGCTTCTTGTTCTACCCTCAGGTGCCTTGGAGAATAGTTTGACTCCCTCTTCTTTGTGGCAACCCCTGAGATATTGGAACACTGCTATCATGTCTCCCCATACTTTGCTGGCTAAGGATGAAAGGAATTATTCAACGTTCCCAGAAGACACCAGATTGAGAAACGTTGATACAGTAGACAGTGCTCTTCTTGCAAGTGGGCTACGTCCTGGGAAGTCCTAAGTCCTCAAGTCCAACAAGCATAAAAAACATGCACAATGCAGTTCTTATCTTACAGTAGACAAAGAGATCTGTGAACAGTATACAAGAGGAAGGCGGAAAAAGGTTAGTTTCTGCTGCGTCACTTACATAAGTGGCATGCTGGAAACTAATCTTTTCCTGCCTTCTCCTCGAACCTTTTAGGATGGCGTTGCAGACAGACTTGTATCAATGAGAGTTCAAACCTCAAAAGTTTGTAAGCTGAGTAAGGTCTGTGTAGGACTATTGAAACACATGTTTTCTTTACCACTAGGGGGCCCTTTGTAACCATAATATGTATACTGCACATCTCATTTCATTTGTCATAGGTCTCACCCATAGTTCCTAACACAAACTAATCAGCCTTCTAAATCTCCAAGCATTACAGAATCAGCAAATACTGAATCCAGAGTGAAGGGACGCACCATTGCTTCAATCTTAAATGCTCATGGATTTTGTTTTGTGGAAAATGGAAAATTTAAGTCACAGATGGAAAACCCGGACTATAAAACTCAGTGCATTCAGGTTTTGCTATATATCAGGGATGGCAAACCTTTCTGGCCCCGAGTGCCGAAAAGGGAACATGTGCATGCATGGCATTGAATGCCAAAAAGGGAGCACTGCGAGTGTGTGCTTTGCATGAACGCACACTGTCTGGGCTGCAAGCAGGAAGAGGAAATGCACTTCTGGTTTGCGGTGCACACAAGTAGTAGAATTGGAGGTAATACTGAATAAGGCCTCTCATCTCAACCATCCTCATTCCCTAGTCAACATTATCAAAAGTCTGAGAGGTCCTTGAGTATCAAACACTCCTCTTGCGTCTTCCCAGGTACAGATCATCTATCAAGGTAACTAAGGCCATTTCCATGCCAAATGTCTGTTTGAAGCCAGACTGGTAAATATCTAAATAATCCATTTCCTCTAAGAGTTTCTCGAGCATTACAATTCTTTACCAGTTTGGTTAAATATCTTTAAATACATTTTATCTATTCAGCCACGAGATTCCTTAGGGATTTGGCATCGTTTTAATGGGAACATAATTCTTTGTAATGTTAATATAATTTGTAAATATATTCAGAGCTCTGTTTGCTCTAACATTGACTGTATATATTGTTTCCTGCTCAAGTTTCTTTAAATTGGTTGGGAAGATAACAAGTAACAGTAATTTATGCCATATGACTTTCTAAATTTACTATCATCTCAACAACAAAAAAATGTATTGGGGGGGGGTGAAATATGTTTGGAATGACATGTTTGATTATCTGCCAATATCACTGCATTTTTCAAAATGTTTTCATTAAAGGCAAGTTTTGCTTTGTACAGAACAATGGCTTGGATTCTAAGATGATTTAAGAATGTTTATAGAAGGAAACTTTCCCACCCATTCCTCCCCTCAGCCTACTGTGCCCTTTGAAAAAGCATTCCTAGAGATTCAGCGCCCTTCCTGAATTAAGTGGGGGCTGTACACAGAAAGGGAGACTAGTAATTTTCTCTCCACAAACTTACAGGATTCAAGCCAGCAGCTATTCATGGGAATGTTATGAAACAGCTAGAGAACTGAATTGCAGGCAAAAAAAAAGTGTAGGAAGCTAATTTGTCACAAAATTCAGAAAAACCTACCTTGTTGCTGTGCTAAATATTCTAGAATTAAATAATTGATGGGATCATGCACTGAAATAAACTATGATTTGTTATCAAAATTGTCTGGATTCATGAGCATGCTAACAGTATAGAATTCATACAAAGTTAGTATTATTTTTTCAATTTAACTCTGGAGACTTCAGACTTTAACCATCACTAGCCTTCTTATTCCAACTAAAATGATACCTAAAATGCTTAATAGAAGAATGTTGTGACTCCTATTCTTATTTCTGAAATGTTATTAATGAAAATTCTTTGGGTTTCTCTTGTCAGTTTTTCCATTTGCCCTAAGAAGTTTATAAATTCTTTTCAAACTTTACTGCAGCTATTAAAAATGCAACCTCTTAAAACCAGCTTGGAACATACCCAACTTAACAGGAATATCTATGAAAATATTATTTGTAAGAACCCACGATTGGTGCCATTACTAGTCCATTTAAATAAACCCGTAAAGGGATATTTATGAAAGCAAAATTTTTATTCATGTTAGCAAAAATGTAACACATTAATCTCATGGACAACTTATTGGCTGCTCTCTCCAATTTCTCATCATCACTGAACCATTTAACATGCATGATAGTAATGATGTCTCAGTGATCAGGGGAATCTTATTGGACATCCCATGCTGCAGAACATCTTCCCTTCTTCTGTCCAGGTTCAGAAATAGAAGAGATATCCAAATTGTAGCTACAGCTGGCCAATTTCTCACCCTGTCACAGCTAACATACCAGGGCAAAAAGAACAAGTAATTTAAAGCCTCCAAGTTTCCTAAATAGAGTAAAGCTGTAACTGTGGATACTCCACTTAGCATTCAACTTATTATGAAACAATTCTAATGCCTTTTCTCATTCTCCAATTTCTGGATTCTCAACCTCAATGGCTTCTTCTGACCTCTTGCCACCGCCCTAGCTTTTCCTGAACAGTTTGCATTCCTGGTTTCTGACTCATTGTGATTAATCTATACAGGTAGTTCTCACTTCACAAACACTTGTTCAGCAATTGTTTGAAGTTACGATGGTGCTGAACGAAGGGACTTATGGGGAGCCATCAAAGTTTCATCTCTTGCAGTGTGCCCTGCATTGATCTGAACCAAATTTCACGTTCACCTGCATTTATGAACTTTCGGCTGCCTACTTGCTGCCAGCAGCTGCCCAGCCCTGCTCTGTGTCACCACACCCGCTGCATCGCATGCTACTACTCTACCAGCTGGGATGTTCTTTTGTGCAGTGGCCAGAATCCTTTTTCATGTGCCAGCCAGGTTTTTCTTTCACTGAGGGCACAGTCGGAAGGGCTGAGGGCTATGGGCAGCCAAAAGGGAAAAGATGGGGGTGAGATAGATGGATGGGGGAATTAATGTCCTTTGTTGTTGTTGTTAGTTGCGAAGTCGTGTCCGACCCATCATGACCCCATGGACGTTCCTCCAGACCTTCCTGTCCTCTGCCACCCTCTGGAGTCCATTTAAGCTCATGCCTACTGCTTCAGTGACTCCATCCAGCCACCTTATTCTGTCATCCCCTTCTTCTTTTGCCCTCCATCCTTCCCAGCACGAGGCTCTTCTCCAGTGAGTCCTTCTTCCTTCTCATTAGGTGGCCAAAGTATTTGAGTTTCATCTTCAGGGTCTGGCCTTCTAAAGAGCAGTCAGGGTTGATCTCCTCTAGGACTGACCAATTTGATCGCCTTGCAGTCCAAGGGACTCACAGTCCCTTTACCTCAAGTCCTTTATCTTACACTTAAGTACTTACCTTAAGTATTCCATTAGCACTTTGAATATTCTTTATTTTAACATAGCTAATAAAATGTGTATTTTTTAAAATAAAAATGTATTGTGATAAAGATGAAGATTTAGTTTGATCTATCACAATACATAACAATATAATGCACCAGGTATAATCAAGACCAATATTTTGATACTTCACTTAAGACAACTTTACCTCATGCTTACCTGGAACTACTGCCACTAAGCAGAGCGGTCACATGACATTTCACTTAATGACCATGCTGCTTGGTGACAGAGTTGCCAGTTCCAATTAGGAGTTGCTAAGTGAATGAGGAATCCCTGTACCGAGTCCATGCTGATCTTCAGCTCAACAGACCACAATTTTGGTTTAATCTTCCAACAAATTTCATAGCCCATAAGAACCCAAAAGAGACATCTTGGAGTTTGATTCATTTTTTTTTAATAATAAATTGTGCCAGCAGAAGCTTTCAAAAGGCAAATGATAAATAAATAACAGTTAAACTGAGTTCCTGAGGAAGAACCTACCACATAAAAGGATGACAGATAGATGTAAATATAAAAATGGCATTATATAAAAAGTAGTAATACTGAATCTTTCATAAACCACCACACCACAAGCACTGCATATCTCAGAACACTCCTTTCATACAAATGTAAACAAATACACAATCATTTTGCTTAGTTTACTCTGATGGATTTAAAGATGTTGTTTTAGATAGTATCTAGACAATGGGTACGATATGATAGATTAAAATATTAAGAAATAACATATGGAATAACATAGGAAAAACTGAAGCTTTAGATTTAAAAACATAAAATAAGCAAACACACAGTGGAATATTGCCCTCAAATGTTATTGCAATCAGTTATTTAAAATAGGACTGTTAAACTAATCTGAATTAAGGATTTGAAAGAAAAATCTATTTAGGTATATATAGAATATAAATGATGATATTTATGGCTTAATTATCTTTAGCATTCCATTATCACTTTGAGTATTCTTTATGTTAACATAGCTAATAAAATGTGTATTTTAAACAATTAAAAAAAAATCTTAAATGTATGTTTGTATTTTGATAGAGATGAAGGATTAGTTTGATCTATCATAGTACATAACAATATAATGGACCAGGTATAATCAAGACCAACATTTTGATACATCACTTAAGACAACTATGGCTGCCACCTAAATAGATTCTGTTCTGTATATACTTGGTTAAGATAAATCTCTCCACTTAAACAGGTCATAAGTTCACAGCCTTGGAGGTGTCAGCCTTGCTGTGTTTACATAGTAGAGATAAACTATTATGTGATTGTACCATCTCTGATTTTCTTTATACTGATGACATAGGGCTTACCTGCAGATTGAAACGAAGTACACCTCCATGCTTTTATCATGTATGTAGTTTCTAGATCTGGAAATCATCACGGGTAAGCAAAAAAGAAAACATACCCAAGATTTGTTAATATTCATTTGGTCTCAGAGATGCTTAAATCAGATGCTGGCGCTCATTAAAACCCAACATTCTTCATTATAGACTATGCTAGGAAACTGATAACAAGGGAATGATTAGTCCAGCAACATCTGAAGGAAGAAAAAGTTCTTTACTCTTGCTTAAATGATTAAGGGAAGCTGCACACTTTGATTTTTCCACCATAAAATGCAATCACGACAATGAATAATTGCATTTTAAGGAGGACTAGAAGAACCTGTTGATGAAGTGTATGCATTGTAGATAAGAGTCCCATTTTCAATCTCCAGCATATCCAATAAAAGAGTCTTAGACAACAGGGTTTTGAAAACCTCTGTTTTAAAGAAACAGCTTGCTAAATTACCCTGCACTGCCTGGAGTCAGTACATTATACCTAATCATCTGAATCAATAAATCAACTTTATATGTCCAATACATTCCAGAAATTCATTGTCACTTAGCATTATAGCTTAGAAGAGTCCTATAAATTTTTTAAAAAGAATATAAGGCTCCTGATTCCATTTTAAGGCACAGAGAACTGAACATTCTCATTATATATTTCTGCATACAGATACTAAATGATAATATTCATGAATACTATATGGCAACTTACAAACACATTGAATACTGTGCACTGTGCTAGGTAGATGGGCCATAGACTTTGATCACAAAGTGATCTTGAAAGCTATGGTTTGGTGTTTATCCTTTTATAGGAGGCTAAGTATCCTATGAAGTTAGACAACTGATTAAACCAAGCTCTCCTTCCCCCTATACACACCACCAATCCTTACATGAGTTAGAGTTTTGCCATTTGTCTTAGAGAACATACACTACTATTGCCAAAAGTATTTGCTCACCCATCCACAAAATCAGAAGCAGTTGTGAGTGAATACTTTTGGCAATGTAGTGTATAATAGATAGCACGCAATCATAATAGAAAAACCATCCACACAATACTTTATCAGCACACCTATTGAAGGTCTAAAGTTAAAGATCTTCATTAAAAATAGATGCACAGGACCTGCCTGTGAATGGCAAGAAAAAGGTCATTTCAAACAGAAAAACAAAATAACACAAGCCATGCAACACTCTCCACACACCAATCATTGATATCACATCCTGACTGCCACTTGCTCAGACTACGATTATACTAAATTCCAACATATTTTTCAAAAGGGAAATAAAAGCAGCTTTGACAATTGTGTCAGAATTTTGAAATGTGGAAAAATATACATCAAGATTAGGGTCTGAATACAAAAAAATGGCACCGGTAAATTTAGGACATTAGACGTAATACATTTTTTTCCTCTGACTAAATATTATTGCACAGATACTTTTAATCAAATGTTCTTCGATCTTATGTATTTTCCTAAAATGTGACATAAGTGCGATGGATTCCAAATTTTAACAAATGAGAAAAAGAAGAACAGCAGCATGATTTGTCAAAAGTTAATTCCTATAATTTAGTAGGAAAAAAAACCCTGCTATAAACAAAAGTAAGTGCTCTTTGCTCACTTAAAATAAAATAAAAAATAGCACAATGCCATAGAAGCATGTAAATGCAACAGCAGATAAGAAAAAGTTGGTTAAGAATGCAACACACCAGACTTTAGAAACTAGACTGAAATCTGGATTTCAAGTGCACTCATCAACAAAGCTATTTACAGTTCTATATGGCCTAAAATCCGAAACAGTTAGCATTTAGAACCTTCTTTTCAAGTCTTTCTTTCCCCAGAATTGCATGATCCTGAACTGGAACTGATCCTAACCAAGAACTATGTAAGGAAGACCCTAAATTTATGAATAAAGTTTTGTTTTAGGATTCTGTACAGTCATTTACACATATACAGGTTGACAGGCTCCATTCTGATCCAGCCCATTTTTGTCTTCTGTATCAGGATTTCTAGGCTGGTTTATATCTAGCCCAGAAGGCTTTGGATATCTGAATGGGTATCCATTGTCATCAAAAAACCTTCGGAAAGTGAACTCATAGAAGGCATGTTCTGTATGTTTGCCATTAGATGAGGCCTGAGGGTCCCATGCCCTGGCATTGTCTTCACTGGAGTCATCCCAAGGCCCATCTTCCTCAACTGGATCAAAATTGGAAGTATCCATTGGATGGCTGATCTTTGGGACGTAAGGAGCTGGCTGTCTGCGGATGTCAGTGGAGAAGTCTATGGAGTCAAAGAAGGTGTGAGCCTTGATATCATCTGCTCCATTTCTTCCAAGTCTCTCTTCAGCGGAGCAACAGAGTTTTGTGATAAGGTCGCTAGCTTCAGGACTGAGCTTAATCTGAGAGGGAATGTGCAGAGTATTCTCCCAGTTTATCACCTAAAAAAATAGAAGTATACAGTTAATGTTGAATATCAATCTGCATGAAATGCAAGACATCCGCATGCAAAATAATTCTGCAGTTGTTTGGTACTCAAAGACAATTCTGCCTTTTGCTTTATTTTGTATGTATCACCTCACTTACAAAGAGAGCAAATTTAATAGATAACCAGATCACGGCAGAAAGACTCTTACTTCATAAAGGGATTCTAGGAAGAAATTTAATTGCATATTTAGCATAGTCCTCAGTTGACTCAGTTCTTTCATCATAATCTTGTTGAAGTCTTGCAGTCTCTGAACCAAGGAGAGTAGCAAATATTTAGTGAAACTACAGATACCATTGTGCAAAGGGGCCCATCTCACTGCTAAATATGCCCTACTTAATGATCGGAAGAAGCAAAAATGCTTTCAAATTAATGCACAGATAATTCCAATAATCTCCACACAACCAAAAAAACCCTTAAATTGCTTTACTTTTACATAAAGAGACCACTTAAGTCAGGGGTGTCCAAACTTGGCAACTTTAAGACTTGTGGACTTCAACTCCCAGAATTACCCAGCCCGGGGAATTCTGGGAGTTGAAGTCCACAAGTCTTAAAGTTGCCAAGTTTGGACACCCCTGACTTAAGTGATACGCCTATCTAAACAAATGATATCCCACAAATAACCTGATCCACCTTTAGAGGGACAGAGATGCCCAGGGATATAATATAGTAGTCTACCATGTTTCCCTGAAAATAAGACCAGGTCTTATATTAATTTTTGCTCCAAAAGACGAATTAGGGCTTATTATTATCTTGTTAGGTCTTATTTTCGGGGGAATACGGTACTAAATGTGTCCGTCTGGCGGACAATCTTAACTGGGGCTTATTTTGGGGTGGACCTTATGTTACAAGCATCCTGAAAAATCATGCTGGGGTTTATTTTCCAGGTGGCTCTTATTTTGGGGAAGACACGGTAGTACCCTGTCTATGTATTATATATACAATATAAAAATCAAGAGTTTTGATTGCCAATATAGATATACATTAGCTCACATATAAAGCTATTTTGATTAAGTATTTAATAACAATCAATCCCATTTAGAGTTCATAGGTGTATGTGTTTGCGTGAAAAAGAGAACAGTTTTAACTTTCCCCAAGGACAACACAATTATATAATAATCAATAGGAAAGAATACGTATATGTAGATCGGAGTTTAACTGTGGAATCCTTGGTGCTCTCTTTGCTTGTCGATGTCTCATTACCCAACTAGAAAACATCTTCAGTGCTAGTATGAAGTTTGCTCCCTGTCTACTGTATATACAGTAGCTTGTCCTACCAATGTTGGTGGGGATGTAGTTATTTCGTTAGTGGTACCTTGATTGGGGTATTTATTTTCTGGTTTTTACTCTTATCTGAGTGTCGGCTGCTAGGGATTCTGATCTTTTTGTTTCTTTTTAGTTTTTTATTGTCTGTTTTGAATGGTATGTAAACATAGTTTATATCTATGTGTCTACTGATGGCTGATTTGTCTGAATGCCACGCTTTCAGGAATTCCATCGCGGTTTTGGATTAACTTGGTCTGGTATATTCAGAGTTTCCAAGCTGAAACCATATTTGAGTCTGTCCGTGTACTGAGAGATTAAGGCATTTTCATTGTGTCTTCTGACTGCTAATTGGTGTTCGTGGATGCATTCTGCTAGTCTTCTGCCTGACCTACATGGTGGCTGTTACAATCCTTACAATCTATGTTGTATATAACCCTATTTTTTTCCCTTGGACTACTGGATCTTTGGATATACTTGATTTACTTGGAAGGGCTTTATTTGGTTTGTGTCCTATAGTAATGACATATAATTGTAATAGTCTATTTGTTTACTGGTTCTTTCTGAGATGATTTTAATGTAAGGTAGTCTGACCCTTTACACACACACACACACACACACACACACACACACACACACACACACACACCAGTGGTGGGTTCCAGCTGGTACAGGTGTACTGGTGGCAGCTGGGAGCAGCAGCCAACGTACCGGAATGGTGCTATAGAGGGCCCACCCCGTTCCTTACCTCTATTTGAGCTAACCGAGCCATTTGTGCACGCACAAGCAGCGTACAGCACCTGCGCGACCTCTGAGCAGCTGGAGTGTTACAGGGCAGAGGGTGCGCATGTGCCCATGGTGGACCCCCGGCCCTGTCGCAGTGTACCAGTTGCAATGGGATCTGGAATCCACCAATGACACACACACACACACCATAAATATACATAAACGTAACAATAAGTGAATATACCTTTAGCTGAGTTTCTGTAGGAGTTGATGCCAAAAATGGAGGCTGCCCCACTAACATCTCAAAGAGAATTACACCAACACTCCACCAATCACAAAGCTGAGTATATCCTGAAAGGTAGGCAGAAAAATATATGTTTTCATTGTTTCGTGCTAGATTTAAAGATCATGATTATTACCATCACCATCAACACTACCACCATAAGGTACATCCCATTATAAGCAGGCTTATTAAATCTTTTAATCTAAAAAAATGAAATCATGGAAATGGTTCATTTAGAACCCACTAATGCAAACAAAATGTGCATTCAAGAATATTCAGTTTATTTTATTCACTGAACTTGTAAAGCTAAGAAAACATACAAAGCATTGTATTCTTCATAAAATTTCACCTATCCTGAATGTTGTCATCTGTTTTACCCAATATTTGTTGTAAAAATGGTTTTGCCAAGTCTGTTTTCATGGAAATTGTCTAGGTCGGAAAGTCAGTTATGGATTTTCTGTAACTCTATCTTTGTTATAAGAAAAGATGAACCTCCTACAGCTTTTAAGAGTTTATCTAGATATGGATGGCATATTCAGACGGTAAATAACAGTTTAATAAATAAATGAACAGTTGGATTTAAGATGATATTAAATAGCACAAGTGAGAACAACAGGGTCTCAAAGTAACAATGCCTTTCTAACAAAGATAAAAACCATCTACCTTTACGTAGAAGAACCTCTGGCGCGATATAGTTGGGAGTGCCAACTAAGGAATGGGCTAAGCATCTCTGATGTTGCTTTTTAACTCTCTGCTCCAAGGTCTTCAACCTGTCTCCGCATCTACAATTAGATACATCGTCCCAAAGATCACTTGGCTCCATGCTATCCTGCCTGATGTGACTCCCTTTCAAAAGAAGACAAACAAAAACAAAAAAGCAGATTACAATCAAAGATCCATACAAACATTCCCAAATTACAAAACAAAAGCAGACATTATTCAAACTGAATTGCATTACAATATTCTAGATATGAAGAATGCAATTCATTGATGTTGCAATTTGTATTAACATTTTTCTGTGGGTGATTTATTTATAAAGAGTTTCCTTTCTTGCCACAGCTGTTAAGTGAATCACTGTAGCTGTTAAGTTGGTAACATGGTTATTAAGTGAATCTGGTTTTCCCATTGACTAGAAGGTCACAAAAAGTGAGCCATGATCTCTGGTCACTGCAGCCATCATAAATATATGTCAGTTGCCAAGCATCCAAATTTTGATTACATGACAGTCACAAGTGTGAAAAAAGATCATACCGTATTTTTCGGAGTATAAGACGCACCTCTTTCCCTCAAAAAAGAGGCTGAAATTCTGGGTGCGTCTTATACACTGAATACAGCATTTTTTTGTCTCCTGAAACCCTGCCCCTTCACCAAAATGGCTGTGCATAGCTTGTAGGTGGCTTTCAGAGAGATCCTGGGGGCTCAGGAGGGCAGAAATGAGCAAAAAATTGGCCTTTTTTTGCTCAATTTCCCCCCCTCCCAGCCCCCAGGAGCACTCTATAAGCTTCCTAATGCCCCTTTTTTGACGAAAAACGGGTCCGTTTTTGCGAAAAACGGGTCCGTTTTTGCAAAAAACGGGGCCGTTTTGGGAAGGTTTGCAGAGTGCAAAACCTTTTTAAAAAAAATTTGCCCCTTCAAAACCTTGGTGCGTCTTATACTCCGTTGCGTCTTATGCTCCTAAAAATACGCTAAGTCACTTTTTTCAGTGCTGTTGTTAACTTCAAATGGTCACTAAATGGTTGTAACTTGAAAACTAGCTGTACTGATTTTGTGTCTGTTCCTAGTTTTATTCTTATCTTTACATTCCTACTTAGTCTGCCTTCCACCCTTTTTTCTCTACTCTTCAATCTCTTACCAACCTTACCAAAAATTCCCTGATTCTTCAAGGTTTCACTTGCTATCTCTACTTGGAATTCCTTCCCAAAACACCACAGGGTATTGCCTTTCTTATGTCTTTTAAGATATTTTACATCGTTCTGTTTAAAATATTGATGTTTTTGATGTTTTGCAAACCGTTCAAAGAACTTACCTAATAAGTGAGTTATGAATTCTTCAAATAAATAAACCTTGGACACTATCTTAAATTTCTACTGTATTTCTGAATATTCTTCAGGAATGGGCTTTTTAAACAGCTGTGATGTATATTTTTCTATTTTAGCCTAACCCAATCTGGCAGTCTAATTGAATTCTCAGTTAGCTTTGCTTTTCAAGAAAGTTGTCAAATTAAAGAGTCGTTGCATTGCACTTCAGCTTATCCAAGGATGAATAAAAAAGAACATGCACACTTCTACTATAATAACCCTGCACCCAATCCCTCTTCTTTTCTGGGCAACATGTTTACATTGTAAATTTGTAAAAGAGAGATCTGGTTCTTATACCCTGCAAAGTGACAATTTAGTAACCAAAATGTCAAAGCCTAGCATTATTAGTTATTCCTTTTTAAAACTATATAGGCACTCTACCTTTCTGATAGTATTTTGAGTTATGTGTCCACCTGAATCCAGTGCAGAGGCCAAAGTCAGTCAGTTTGATGTGTCCGTCAAGATCAATCAGGATATTATCTGGTTTGATGTCCCTATGAATAAATCCCATTTTGTGGACACTTTCTATGGCTAAAGTTAGTTCAGCAATGTAAAACCGAGCTAATTTTTCTGGGAAGACTTCCATTCGGATCAACAGGCTCATCATGTCTCCTCCTGGGATGTAGTCCATCACAAAGTACAGGTTGTCCTTATCTTGGAAGGAGTAGTAGAGCTTGACCACCCATTCATTGTCTGCTTCTGCAAGGATGTCCCTTTCAGCTTTGACATGAGCCACTTGGTTACGGTTGAGCACATCTTTCTTCCTCAGTGTTTTCATGGCGTAAAGAGCATGAGTATCTACTTTGCAAGCAAGGCAGACTTCACCGAAAGCACCAATGCCTAGAGTCTTGATTTTTACAAACATCGATTTATCCATTTTAGCTCTTTTCAGCCTGTTATAGTTTGATTCTTTCTGGTAGAGAATTTTTCTCATCTGCTCTTGCTCTGCTTCACAAAGCCCAGCCTTAGTCAAAATCAGGAGGTGGGGGAGAGAGAGGAAAAAGAAGCAAAATAATCAGTATCATGGCAACAATTATCAGAAACCTACACAAGTATGTTAGTTATACTGTAACTCTAAATTACAGCCAATCATCTTTTTGTCCAATTCTCAAGTTCTAAGCTAGTTTCCCCTTATTTGGAGGGAATCAGGTTGGGGGTAGAGCCGTGATAGCGAACCTATGGCACGCGTGCCATAGGTGGCCCGTGGAGCATGCAAGGTGTTGCCCTGTCAGCTCCAGTGCACATGTGCACACTAGCCAGCTTACTTCGGCCTTCTTTTTTGGACGTTTTTCGCCCCCCAGAGGCTTTCCTGAAGCCTCCGGAGGGTGAAAAACAATCTAACATGCAAACTGGAAGTTTGGGAATGGACTTCCGGTTTGCATGCTGGGCCGTCTTTCGCGTTCCGGAGGCTTCAGAGAAGCCTCCTGAAGCCCCCGGAGTGCGAAAAATGGCCCTACGGGCAAACTGAAAGTCTGTTCCCAAACTTCCGAGTTGCCCATAGGGCCCTTTTTCACCCTCTGGAGGCTTCAGGGAAGCCTCCGGAGGGTCTTGGGGGAGGGGGGCAGGGAAGGCTGTTTTTGCCCTCCTCAGGCTCCTAGAAAGCCTCTAGAGCCTGGGGAAGGCGAAAAACCGGTCCATCACATGTCAAAAGCGGGGGCGAGTGGGGTTGTGTGTGCATGTGCGTGGGGTCACGCACATAGCATTATGGGTGTGGCATGCCCGTGCACGGTCTCCCTGCACTCTCCCCATTTTTGGGACATGATGAGGAAAAGGTTAACTATCACTGGGATAGAGGGTCTACCAGAGATGGTATTCTGCTGGTTCGAACCGGTTCGCCTGAACCGGTAGCAGAAATCGCGGGTGGCTCCACCCACCCACCCCAGCTCTATGGCATCCCATGCATATGGGCTCACATTTGCGAACTGGTAGGGAAGGTAAGTGAATACCACCCCTGGGCTCTACATTTTTAAATACAGCACAGATTAATTATGTTCAGGTTTACTGCCTAAATAAGCCAGGCTTCCTCTAACATCTGCCTGGACAGTCCAAAGTCTGCAGAGAAGGACCTTCCCATTAGATATCAGGGGAGGAGTATATTCAGCATAGGCCTCCCCAATGAGTTTTTCCCAATGTGTTCAGAATCGTATTCATTTCATGACACTATTGACAAACATAAAAACTGGTTGGATTCAATACGTGCAATTGTGAGAATTGCTTTTTTAGGTCAGTTTGGTATAATGGTTAGAGCATGAGGCTAGAAAACAGGAGACTGTGAGTTCTAGTTTCACCAAGCCAGCTGGATGATCTTGGTCCAATCACACTCAAGAAACAGAAAATGGCAAAAGAGTTCTGCAATCTTGCCAAGAAAGTGGCAGGGACTGTCACCAGAATAGCCCTTAATCATGCTGGAGGAAAACTTTATATCTATGTTTTTTTATTTAGAATAGAATAGAATAGAATTCTTTATTGGCCAAGTGTGATTGGACACACAAGGAATTTGTCTTTAGTGCATATGTTCTCAGCGTACATAAAAAGACATGAAAAGATACATTCGTCAAGAATCATAAAGTACAACACTTAATGAGAGTCATAGGGTACAAATACATGTTAAAGGAACAGGAATGTCCTTTTGGTTTTAGACGAAGTGATGCTGTATGTAAAAAAGAGAAAGACCTACAAACTTGCTTTTCTTTAGATACAGCACTGTTATGTATGATTTATGTGTGCATGGAAAGTCCTAACGTAACAAGTTTTACAAAATCAAATACACCGCCCCACAAAAGTAAATCACCTTGGCCATTTCCTGCTCTAGCTGCAGCCGGCGATTCATTTTCTGCTGATAGGTCTTTATAACATTCTCCACGTGCTGCTCCATGTAGAATTTAAAGGCAAATGGTGAGTAGCTCTTGATTCGGGACTCTCTCTTCTCTTCATCTTTGCCATTCTTCCGCACTGGGACTGGGGAGGTCTGTATTTGCTTTTTATCCTTGCCCACTTTTTCGGATTTAGCCGTCTTGATTTTGTCATTCCTTTCTCCGTTTTCCTCAGATTTGTTGCTTGATGAGCTTGGGATTCTCCGAATGGTTTGTTCCATTCCTGGACGTAAACAGTTCATATCAAACTGCTCTGAACTGTTGGGTAGCAGCAAATGTTTGGGATATGGCGGTGGAGGACACCTGAGTTCCTGATTGCTATAATCAACATCTAACTGATAGGCATTTGCTCCTCCAACAGGAAGGGGGTGCTGCTCCATCATTCCTAGGTTGTCGAGTGCCGAAGACTGTGAAGGTAGCCAACCTGGATGCGCGGGGCCTACAGCAGTCTGAGGTTCAGGCCTCATCACTCTTGTGCTCTTCACTGGCTGGAGAATATGAGTAGCTGTGACAGCCGTGATGGTATTTGGAGAAGGAATGGAGGCCTCAGCTTTGCCCGAAGCAGCCTGCCTCATAGGTACGGGCATTTGTGGCTGGTGGTTGTTAAAAGAATTGGTTCTACTGGGGACACAGGCGTCGGGCCTGAAGGGTACATGTTGCCGTGGAGAGGCTTCCAATGCTTGGCTCTGTAGTGAATCACGACGGGATGAAGAAGAGGAAGAGGAGGAAGAGGTTGTTTGCCACTGCTGAATCTGAGAGTTATTCAAATCATATAGGTCCATATTCAGGCTATTCCTAGATGGGGTTAAGAGACCCTGGGGTGGGCTGTCTGAAAATTCATTACTAAACGGAGCACCTCTGGTGATTACGTGAATTGGATGAGAACTTGGGATTGGCTGTTTGTGATGGGAATGTGGCATGTATAGACCAGCCGGTGCCTGCTGGAACCCATGGCCAGAATTGTTAGGTGCAACAGCTGCTTTGTTAGGGAGGCTCGGATACCCTCCTTCTTGTTGCATTTTGTTTTGAAAAGAATGGCTCCGCTGAATTCCATATCCAAGACTCTCACTCTGCACCATCACAGGCTGTCTGCCGTAATGTGGACTATTTGAGCCATGGGTACCCTGCAACTGCAAAGCTTGGTTACTATGACCTGCCACTGGATAGCTGATGACCGGGGAATCCATGTTAGTAGGGTAAGCTTTCTGTTGAAGGTTGCCAGGAGTGTTGTGGGAGCTTAAGCATGGTGGCCTTTGTACAGGAGCATTCATGGTTGCAGACTGAGAAGCAGAAAGTAAATAGTCCATATATGGCCTGGGAACTTCACTGAGCACATTAGCAGATTCAGCACCAAAGCCAGTGCCTTCGTAGGCTGGGTTAGTTATCTGGTGATAAGGTGAAAAAGATTCAGTGGATCCTTCAAAACTTGGCCTTCGGCTTACACTGCTTGGCATTATACTTTTTCCTGTGGAGAATAACACAATGAATGGATTAACATCAGAAAGATAGGTATATGAATAAATGCTGTTCTTTCTTTCAAACACACACAGACACACAGAGGGAGACAGAAAGAGAGAAGGAAGGAGAGAGCCTTATGTAACCATGCCAGATTTAAAACAATTATTCACTGTGTCCACTGTTTAAGCACTGGTTCCCGGTCAAGTTTACTTTTCGTTGTGCATGAAATCAATTTTGGGGAAAAAATAAAATGTTCTTGAAGTTTCTTTATAAGCATATTGGTCTTGCTGCACATGTGAAAGAATGGGGAAAGAAAAATAGTGATGTACATAGACTATGTTGTTCCTTTTATTTTTGTGCTGAAAACAGCATGGAATTCTTACATCTAGTTTTTCCCTTGTAAAAGGAAATTTCAATCGCAAATCTTTTAACATTAAACGCAATGGAGTTTCCGCAAGAATTCCACCCAGTTACATGAGAGATTATCACATAAAATGATCTAGTCATGGAACTTCATGTAGAGATTTCCATAGGACCATCATCTCTCTTCCTCCTGCCTTATACTGTGGCGCTACATCTAGCGAAGTTAGGAGAGCTGAAGTCTTAAATCTGGTGTACATTCAGAGCTAGATCCACCTTGAAATAGTTGAGAAACACATGATTTGTAACTTGCTTACCTGAAGAGGTCTGCTTAATTACACGGACTATTTGTTCATTTCTAGGGTCTAAGTATCCCATCTTGCTAATATATTCCAAAGCTGCTTCAATGCTTCTGCTCCCAGTCTGTTTGAGAGCTCTAATAGCCATTTCCTAGACAAAATTAAATAAACACAAGATATCTGTAAACAATCTGGAAATATTTTATGCAATATAAGTACAACGAACTGATGCATTTTATTGATGCATTATATCTGAATAGATTATGCCTTTAAAGTAAAAGAAAAAACGCAAGTAATATTTATTTATTGTATCCTGCCTTTCCTCCAGCAGCTCAAAATAATATAGATTGCACTCCTCTGATTTTCCCACAACAACCATTTTATGAGGTAAGTTGGGTTTTGAGTAGTCCAAAGTCCCCCAATCAGAGATGGTATTCAGCCTGTACTGACCGGTTTTGGAGAACCGGTAGTGGAAATTTTGAGTAGTCCGGAGAACGGGTAAATACCACCTCTGACTGGCCCCGCTCCCATCTATTCTCTGCCTCCTGAGTCCCAGCTGATGGGAAGGAAATGGGGATTTTGCAGTAACCTTCCCCTGGAGTGGGGAGGGAATGGAGTTTTTACAGTAGCCTTCCCCTGCCATGCCAACCAAGCCACGGCCACCAAGCCATGCCATGCCCACCAAGCTATGCCCACAGAACCAGTAGTAATTTTTTTTTAAATCCCACCACTGCCCCCAATGAATTTCTGTGGTTGAGAGAAGATCCAACCCTGAGTCTCCCTGGTCTTAGTCCAGGCATCTGAACCACTACACTCTATGTACACTCTATATAACAGAAAATGTTATATTAAAAGAGGCATTCTTTCCTGCACCATCTTTCTATAAACACTGGTAGCAAAAGTAATTCCCATTTTCATTTTTTAAAAACAAGCATAGCTGCATGGTTGTTTTAAGGTTTTTGTTCAATCAGTTTCAAGCTTCAAAATGTACAACCCAATTAACTGTCTATTCAACTAAAAAGGGAAAACAAGGAGGTGTTTCGAAAGGTCTAGAAACCCACATATTAGGGGTAGAACAAAGCTTTCTAGAACTAGTTGGCTGAGAATGCTCACTAACATCACTAGCAACTCAAGACACAAACTCAAATGAACTAGGTTTTGGCCTGTAGCTAGAATGCTCCAAATATTTTAAAAAATATTCAGTTCTACAGGGATACCTGTTCTAACCTAGGCTTCCCAAGAGCATGAAGCAGACCTCGTCCTGATAAAAACTTTTATTTAGGTTAAAGGGAATTCCTCTCCAGCAAAGTCCTGGCAAACAGTCTTTCATGAGCTTTTACAACTACAGACCTTTATCAGGCTTGGAGACTTGCCAGGCTGATATCATCCAAATGCCACACTGTAGCAGCAATTACTTGGCAAGAAGTCAGGAACAGATCTTCACCCTAATGAACTGAACTAATTGTCTCCTGCAAACTCCCCTCCCCTTTCGCTCCTCTTTATTCCCTATGGGAGGGGCCATTCACTGCCCACCTGTGCCTTTACTCTTGAGTCGGCCCTTGTTCCTTCACTGTTCCCTTATCCTGGCAGCTCTGTGCATGCGCACATCAGGAGCAGGTTCCAGCTGTTCTTTTGCCCCACTGATATCTGACTCTGAAGGCAGCTGATAATTGTTGGACAGCCCTGGCCCCATCTCTACCTCTGACGCAAAGCACTCATCAGAGCCTTCCCCAGACTAAAGGACTGGCCCATGTTTCTCCCCAATCTCCTCACTGACTGAGTCTGCCACCAGCTCCACTGGCCACTGGCGGGCCACAACACCACCCTGCAGCAGCTCTTCGTACAATATGCTGCAGATGGCATCCTTCATATTCTTTTAAAATAATTAATATGAGAACAAATAGTTGGGGAGTACAGGGTGGCCAAGAGAGCAGAGATGGCAGGAGACAGGCGGGTGGGGAGAGTTGAAATGTATGCCATTGTCATAAATGCAAGTAGGCTGCCATGTGGCCGAATTACGATCACATGACTGTGGGGCCTTGCTGTGGCCATAACTGCAGGACCAATTGTAACTATCATTTATTCATTGCCGTCGTAACTTCAAATACTGGCTGAATGATTGGTTGTTAAGCAGGGACTACATTAACCACCCCCACTTGGAGAAAATAAATATCGTTTCATAGCCAGAAGTTATTTCCATGCACTCTTTACCTAAATACTATTTCATCAAGGCTGGAATAGCAGCGGACAGCTTCCCCTGTTTTAGCCTCTGTGTTG
Organism: Natrix helvetica; assembly: GCF_964273705.1. Classification (NCBI taxonomy): domain Eukaryota; kingdom Metazoa; phylum Chordata; class Lepidosauria; order Squamata; family Natricidae; genus Natrix; species Natrix helvetica. The sequence goes on from NC_138550.1 coordinate 20,939,599, forward strand.
GCTTACTTCCCCACTCACATTGGCAGAGGATAGGACTCCAGTTGTTTTATAAGACTGCCCAGCGACATTTTTCATTGAGAGGGGGGGAGGGAAGGGAGCTGGTTGCCAGAGTATATTTATAATCCTAAGTAAAGATTGTGAAAGAACTTATGGAAAGATTCCTCCTCTTCTCAAAAACAGACAAGAATCCTTTCCCCAAGGATTGGTATGCCTGAAGGAGACAACAGGCAGTTCAAGAGGTGGACCAAAGGAAACCGCTAAAAATCCCATCCTTAATACAAACATAAACAATGTGCTTTTCCATTCACAAGAAGGACGGGCAACAGATGCCGGAAGAAGATCCAGAGCTCTTCAAGGGAGTGGCAGAACAATGGGCTTCTTCAAAAGAAAGGAGAATTAGCCTTTTAAGGAAAGTTCATTGTGATTATTCATGCTGCTAAGTCTCTGGTCCACTGGAAGCTCAAGGAAGACAATATTGTTTCCCAGAACACATGGTAATTTCTATTTCTGGGCCATTTATGAAGGTTTTATAATGGTATACTCAGGGGCCCCGGCTTCTGCAGGATATGCCCATGATTACATTTTTAAAATTGTACCTGTTACATACATTAAGGCATTAAGACAACAAACGTGGAAAAATACCACACACAAAAAAACACACACACACGGGAAAACTGGATCAACTTCATTACAATAGACCTCCACTGAGCACAAGGTAGTGGCTGAAGGGATTTATTTAGCTACTTGGGGATGGGCCAGCAGCTATTCAGCTCTATAAATACTCAGCTAGTCCTAGGAGACGCAATCCTGAGTTGGTGAATGAAACTGAACCTTTACATAGGGTTTAAAAGGAAAACCTGAGGGGGAGGCTTAGAAATTAGAGGAGCATTGATGGAGAACAGTTCTCAGGACATGAGCGGGAGTCTAAGAGAGCACACACCTCCATCTAAATGATAAATCATTATAATAAGAGGTTAGGCAGACAGGTGAGTTTAGCAATAGTGCATGGAAGTAAACAAAATGAAATTAAGGAAGAAAGCTATAGAGGTAGAGAACTAGTAGAGATATGGGCCTATCCCATAGTGCAGAGGACCAATTTGCAAATAATTTGAATGAACTGTTTCAAACTTCATGCAAGCACACCTATTTCTCATTAAAGCGGCCATTTTTTTCCATGCTTCTACGCAAGCCTGCAAAAAGAAAAGAAAGGGTATGGCTCCTTTAATGAGTCAACACATTAAAGCAGCTGCCTCATTTTCACAGGTCAGCTAGAACAAAGATGAGGCTATATGGTTGAACATGGTTACATTTGTATGGAGTTTTAAATACTTTTTTTGACCTTATATAAGCATGCTTAGACTTATTATCTAGAACAAGGGTGTCAAACTTGCATTGTCAGGGCATCGTCACATGACATATCGTGACTTTTTTCCCTTCCACTAAACCGGGCGTGCATGACGCATCCAGCCTACGGGCCATGAGTTTGACACCCCTGATCTAGAATATACTTGGATAGTGTTTTCTGGATTGAATTCTTTCTCAGGAAAACTGATGTGGAGAAATGGAAATATTCAGAGGCTGAGGGTCTGCAGGGATAAGACAATGTCATTTCATTAGCAAGGTAACAATTCTTCTGCTGTTATGGAGGTTTTTTTGGCTTTTTTGTATGAAAACACTCCAAAGAGGGAAAAATATTAGAATTACTCCATTCCTTGGTGATGAACAGATGCTCTCTTTTGTCATGGATATGCTTCTGAGATTTCATAGGAGTGGATGATATGACAGAGAAAAAGATTTGTAAAAGTCATCCTGCATGATGGAACGAAACTACACATCTCACTTTAGCTTGGTAAATAATTCTGTGACTGATTCAGCAGTCATGATGCACAATGGCGTAAATAATGTGGAACCCATGACATTGTGGTTTTTGAGGTTCTGGAAGCCAAGTGCAGGTTTCTAAATAGGAAGTTGAGAGGATCAAACTATATTTAACTGAAAAGTTATATAGCTCATATGTGCAGAGATGGGTTGTTCTGGCATTACTGCTGGTTCGGTGCGTGCCCCGCATTTGCTCATAAATAGGTCTGCGCATGCGCAAAATGTTTTTAAAAATGGGGGGGGGATTACATTTGTTCTATGAAAATTATTCTGCGCATGCGCAAAACTGAAAATCAAGATGGCACCGCCATAGGAGAACTGGTTCGACAGCGTGAAGGCTTGGGTCGCTGCTGGTTCCAGTGACTCAGGCCATCAAATCACTACCGGTTCGGCTGAACCAGTCCAAACCAGTAGGAACCCACCACTGAATATGCAGAATCAGCTACCAGGAAAACCTGAGGAGTGTGAAGGAATGCATGGGCAGAAGAATCCAATTTGATAGTCACTGTGGAAATAATACTGTGTTTAAAAAGAAGGTAACAATTTAAAACAGGATAGAACTAGTAGCAGATCCATCCCATCTCCAGCCAGGAAAATGAAATGAGCTGGAAAACATCTGGTTCGGCATCAATCACCTCTGCAGAGTTCAGGTAAAAATGTTTGATTATTAAAAAGTAGGACATAAACGAACTATAAAGCAGGAAAATCAAAGCAGGCAAGCGCTCACAGATGACAACACATATGGCAGAGATGTTTCCATAAAGGCATACAGCCTAAGTGTTCAGAAGTGAATATTAAAAGTCTTTGAGCCAAAACTCTGTGTGTGTGTGTGTGTGTGTGTGTGTGTGTGTGTGTGTGTGTGTGTAGGGGGAAACTGGGGTGCTTGGGGGATCAGAGCTATAGGGCTAAAAAGAACGTTAATGACGAAGAGACAAATAGGGACATATAGTTATCTCAGCATAAAAGTCTATGGGAAATACTGTCCTTGGCACTTCAGAAAGAAGGCACAATGTCATATTATAAACTAGAAATTATAGAAGGGCAAATTCCTAAAGAAGAGCAATATAACTAGGACATGTCCCCAAGGTAACTTAGTAGTCAGCACATAGCATCCTAGTGCAAATATCCGTATCTGAACTGATAATTTAATGAGAGAAATCTGAGGAAAGATTGTGCTGACAAGATACGTTTTACGTTGAACAGGCAAATGAAAAACAAATAATTCCTCTGGTTCAGATGGAATCCGTCCAAGAGATTTTAAAGCACTAAAACATAAACATGCTGATCCTTCAGCAAATATATGTGAGATGACCTTCAGAACAGGACCGGGCAGTGGTTCCTTTTTGTACAGGAACCAAGAAAGCTCCAGGAAACATCTGTTCTGGGTAAATGGGTGCCAAGTGTTATTAGAGTTAAAATGATCGGGTTTATAGGAAGATAAAGCCTGTTAAGGAATCATCAACATGGTTGCCTCTCTGACCTTTTTGAATTTTCTGAGGGCGTCAACAAGCATGTGAATGAGGTAATCTAGCAGACAATGGCTGCCTGAGCTCTTTAAAAGGCTTTTGAAAAGGTTTCTGAGAAAATACAGCGAGCACATAAGACAAGAGCTCTCCTTAACTCAGTCATTGACTAAAGAACAGAAAATAGAGAGGAATAATCCATCAATAATGTATACTAGAGAATTTAAACAGTGAGAATTTTCCAGCATACCAGAGGTGGGCTCCTACCAGTTTGGACCGAGTTACTACCTACCAGTAGGTAGTAACTCGGCCTGCCACGCCCCCGAACCCGTTCTATCCTCGGCACTGCCATCTTGATTTTTGGTTCTGCGCATGTGCAGAACAATCTTCATTGCAAAAATGTAACTTATTTCAACTTTTCTAACATTGTGCGCATGCACAGGCCTTTTTAGGCGCAAATGCGCACAAACACATTTTTTGTGCAAAATGTGTGCCGAACCAGCAGTAATGCAGGCAGCAAGCAATCCACCCCTGCAGCATACATATTGGGGCCCTGCTTTTGAATTTATTCTACGGTCATTAACCTAGGATTAGCAAGTGAATTGACTGATTTTGCTAGTATTGTATCCATTTATTTAGGGAAATTCATACAAGCAAACAAGAACACCCCCCCAAAAAAAAAGTAATTCAGTATATAAACTGATAGAAATCTGAGGTGGCAATGATTGATCCAAAAAGTACTGTTGGGCTTAATAAAATAAAAGTGAAGTATCATTAGGAAATAAGATGAAAATTAATAGTTTCAGTAAGATGCCATGATTTAATCAGTAATGCATTCATACATGGAATATTTTTTTATAACTATCCTTCAAAAAGGATGAAACAAACACTTAAATTGATCAAGGGACCTAATGTATGAGGTATCTTCCTTTTTTAGCTTCTGAAATAGTCAATTGGGAGGGGGGGAATATGGTAGAAATATTTAAAATTTAAATAGTTCAGAAAGGAAGATTTTCTCTCACAGTATTGAAGTCTAAGGTCATCCAATAATCCTGAAAGCTAGTTAAATGAGGAAAAGTAAAAGAAAACTCTTTGCAAAGTAACAACCTAAAATAAATCATTACTACCTAAGAAGTAATGATGGATTTCAGTTGATTGTGGCTACATTTTTTTGATATTCAGAGACAGGATGTCTGTTGGTATCGTTTGCTGGGATAGGAGAGCATTATTCATTCATATCCTGCATCTTTCTGACCTCTATGGGAACTAATTGCTATACAGGCAGTCCTCGACTTACAACACTTCCTTTAGTGGCTGTCTGAAGTTACAACAGCACTGAAAAAAGTGACTTATGAGTATGACTGTCATCCCCATGGTTATGTGATCAAAATTCAGACGCTTGGCAACTGACTCATGTGTTGGTGGCAATATTCCAGAGGAGTGGTGGGATTCAAACAATTTAACAATTGATTCTCTGCCCTAATGACGAGCTGGGTAGACGGGACTTGGTGGTCATGTGACTGGGTGGCCGTGGCCAACTCAACATCACACACGTTGATGGGCGCTTTGCCTTAGCTGTTACAATGTAATAAGGAGAAGTGGTTTCTGTAAGCAGGGCAATGAAGATTAGGCTAAAAACAACACCAGAATGTTTCCTTCCTGCCTTCCTTACAGGATTAGCCCTGTAAAGTGAAAAAAACAAAACAAAATGAGATTTCTTCCAACAACTAGTTTTCCAAACTGCTTAGAAAGTTAACAACCGGTTCTCCTGAATAGGTGGCTGAATCCCACCACTCCTCTGGAATATTGCCACCAACACATGAGTCTGTTCCAGAGTCATGTGATCATCTTTTGCGACCTTCTGACCAATAACCATATTACCAATTTAGCAAGTGCTGTGATTCACTTAACAACTAAGGTCATTAAATGAGGCAAAACTCACTTAACAGCATTTAGCAATGGAAATTTTGGGCTCAGTTGTGATCGTAAGTCGAGCACTAGCTGTATGAGATAAGCAAAATTCTTTTCTTATGCCACCCATAACTTTTTAAACTAGAGCAATTTTCTATTCTGTTTCCCTGAAAATAAGACCTTCCCGGATAATAAGCCCAATCGGGCGTTGGTGCGCATGCGCTAAAATAAGCCCTCCCCAAAAATATTGCAACACAGCAGCAGCCATGAGCTGACCATGCTCACCATCTCCTGCACCTTAAAAATAATACGGCCAACTGCTTATTTTGGGGGTCAAAAGAAAATAAGACCCTGTCTTATTTTCGGGGAAACATGGTAGTTACCTATGAATAATATGTAACCTTTTTTTTGCTGTTTAGTCCTTATTGCCACACCTGTTTGACCATAAGATACAACTTAATTGGCGCTTTCACCTGGAAGTAATGATAATCCTCAATGACTATATTTTCTAAATTTGGATGACTGCACGTTTCTCAAATTCAGGGCTACTAGCCAAGACCGTCAGGCGAACAGGTCAAAATCTGTCCTTTGCCAATTTGGCTAGAATGACAGGCTCAGAGCTGATGGCAATGTCCCAAAGGTGCTTTTTCAAGAGGCAACTGGACTTTCTGCTTTTTCTTTGAAGAGGTGTAGCTTCTCATCAAGAAGCTTCTTCAGCTCTGACTGGATGGTGGGGAATGATGAGAAGCCAAACGTCTTCAAAGGATGACAAGCGAAAGACAAGAAAGTCCAGTTCCCTTGTGAAAAAGCACCTTTGGGACAACCATGACCTGGATGACTGAGAATCTCCATCAACATTTATGCATGTCTTTCTGCTACCCAAATGTAAGGGTTACATGATAAATTAGCTAATAATAGCAATCAGCACAGGGCGTACCAGAAAATATGGCTGGGATAAAAAAAACAAAACCAATGAGATTTTCATTTAAACTGCAGAATGATTCTGTGAAAAGCTTCCCAAGTGACCTTCAGTCAGACAACCAAAGGTCAGAATTCTGCGAACTGTTACAACTTGGAGATAAGTGTGTCTGTCATTTAGCATTATCTCTGCTAATCCTAGCACTAATATCCATTTCAAAAAGAAGCAGTACAAATCTTTAATAATAATAAGCAAAATTTTAAAAATGGATGTAAACTGATTTACCGTATTTTTTTGGACTATAAGATGCACCAGTTTAAGACACACCATGGTTTTGAAGAGGTAAATTAAAAAAAAGGTTTTTGCTCTCTGCAGGCCTCCCAAACTCTCTGCATGCCTCGTTTTTTGCAAAAAAAAAAAAAAGGGGGGGGGCATGCAGAGCTTTGGGAGGCTTGTAGAGTGCTCCTGGGGGCTGGGGGGGGGATGAGCAAAAAAAGGGCATGCGGAGGCTTTGGGAGGCTTGTAGAGTGCTCCTGGTGGCTGGGGGGGGGGTGTGAAAGGTCCATTTTTAGCTCATTTTAGCCCTCCCCAGCCCCCAGGAGCACTCTGGAAGGCTCCCAGACCTTCTACATGGCCATTTTTGCAAAGGGGTGGGGGTTTCGGTAGGCCAAAAACGCTGTATTCAGTGTATAAGACGCACACAGATTTTCACCCTCTTTTTTAAGGGAAAAAGGTGCATCTTAAATTCTGAAAAATAAGGTAATTTCTATAACAATGTAACTGGATGCCACAAACTGGGGCAGGCCATTTTATATTTTCAGTGGCATTTCCCACGTTTGCAGGAAAATCAGTATAGCTTTAGACAACTATATTTATTTATTTGGATTAAAGGATCCATTTTATACAGCCTTTTATTTTAATCTTTTGAATTTGTTCCTCTAGTAATTGTATATTGTCAAAATCTTGCTGTAATTATTCTATTTTTCAGACTGAAAAGACAATAAAGTTTTGAATAAATATAACAAGTTTCGTATTAGATCAGATCAACATATTGTTTCGAAGTCAATCTCTAATATTGTGGATTGAAATACCTTTTGAATACACACACTGAAAATGTAGTGGTAATGTTGAAAGTAACTTTAACAGCCACAGTTTATATGCTTATTTCTCATCAATATGTAGCAGCTGAATTTGTTTCACTGCATTACAATGTAAAATCTAAATATATCAAATCTCTGACAGCCCTCAATATGCTATTTATTCAATATACAGAAGTCCTCAGTTAATGACTCCCCTATTTAACAACCGTTTGAATGTAGGACAGTACTGAAAAAGCAGTTCTCGAACAACTATTATAGCATCCTGTGGTCATATATAATTTTGCTTGTGACCTTCACAGCTGATTTATCACAAGCAAAGTAAATGGGAAAGCTGCCACAAGTTGTAGTCATGTGACATTGTGCCGATGATTCACTTACTGACCACAGTAGAAGTGACATCATGAGTTAGATATTGTCATGTTTCACTTAATGACTGTATCATTTAGCAGAAAGTTGCCTATCCCAATTGTGGTTGTTAAATGAGACTATCTATATATCCTACCTTTCTCCCTTGACACAAGAGGGGTGGCGCGTTGGCTCAACAGTTAAGACACTTGGCTTGTTGGCTGGAAAACTGGCAGCCCAGGTTCAAGACCTGGAATGTGGCGAGCTCCCATTCTTGCCCCAGCCAACCTAGCAGCTCAAAAGCATACAAATGCAAGTAGATAATTAGGTACCACTTAGGTGCAAAGGTAACAGCATCCAGTGACATCACACTGGCCACATGACTGTGGAAATGTCTTCTAATAGTGCAGGCTCAATGGACTTGAAATGGAGAAGAGCTCTGACCCATATGATTGGCAACAATTAGCATAGTAAAACGCAACAGAACTCCTTTACCTTTACTTGCCACAAAAGAAGCGAGATTTTGCAAAAGGAAAGAACGGGTTCTGATATTGTTAAATCTTAAAAACATGCCAAAATAGTTTTGAAAACCTGGCTTCAGAAGAGCACTTAATGCTGAGTTGAAAAGTCCGCAGCAACTTATGGCTGTGCAAACGATTAAGGAAGCTCTGGAATGCGTAGAGGAAAAGCTGTTTTCCCGGTTTTGTTCTGGCTCTGCCACTGGATGTAAAACTCAACTGAGTCAGCTGAGAGCTATATTTCTTTAAAAAAAAGCTTCCCATCCTCTACATAGCAATACCCAGCAATATGTTCAGTAAGGAAATCCAACGATATTTCGGAAGGGAAAGTTCGCCAACATCTTCAAAGGCAATTTTTAAACCTGGCTGACATGTTTATGAATTCAGACATGGCAGTTTGCTAATTTACTAAAGTAAGTCAAAAGAAGAAAGGTTCCCATTTGCAAGACAGTAACAGAATAACAAGAGTTGTAAGGGACCTTGGGGGTCTTCTCGTCCAAGCCCCTGCTCAGGCAGGAAACCCTATCCCAGCGATGGCGAACCTTTTCAGCACCAAGTTTGGGACGCAACCTGGAAGAGGAACTGTCCAGGGAACATGCCCATGCTGGAAAATGCATGCCAGCCAGTTAGACTTCCGGTTACTGGCGCACATGCGCGCATGACGATCAGCTTGCCAGCGCGCATGGTCATGCCAGAAAAGGGAAGACCAGCTCTTCCAGTTTCCGGCATTGCCACACACATGAAGGCCAGCTGAACATCGGCCATGCTTGTGCGCCAGTAACCCAGAAGAGAACGGGGGACGCCACACATGCCATAGGTTCACAATCACGGCCCTATAACATTTCAGACAAATGGTTGTCCAACCTCTTCTTAAACACCTCCAGTGTTGGAGCACAACTTCTGGAGGCAAGTTGTTCCCCTGATTAACTGTTCTAACTGTCAGGCAATTTCTCCTTAATTCTAGGTTGTGTCTCTCCTTGATTAGTTTCCATCCATTGCTTCTTATCCTGCCTTCAGGTGCTCTGGAAAATAGGTTGATCCCCTGTTCTTTGTGGCAGACCCTCAAATATTAGAACACTGCTATCATGTCATCCCTAATCCTTCTTTTCATTACTTTATTACTTCAGTTCATTCATAATAGCATAACCATGTTGAAGGATCTCAGATGCCATATTCTCCTCTGTAAAGAACAACATATGCAAAACAGCATTCAAGCAAGATGCACTTGCTTGTTTATCTTTAATTAAAAATAGTGATTGATACGTGGCTTTTTAAGAGCAATGAGTTGTGATAACAGGTCCTCCCCCCATGTTCTACTAGTTATCATCAAGACATACTCTCCATGTGTTCAGCTGTCAAGAGTGTAATTATACCACATCATAAATAGCAACCATTCATTCTATTGCGTTCTCCCATAGCCACAAACACAAATACACTTGATAGCAACATCTTGACCTCAACTTTCAGGGTAAGCAATCTGTCTGGATAGCACTTCCAATGAACTTCTGTGATGAGGTTATTCTCCGTCATTAGCATCAATGATGCATTTTGCTAATTTTACCCTATACACTTTTTCCAAACACTGTATTTATAACAAAATACTGCTGACTGACATTGTTTTTATAAAAGGTATAATATGTTAACCATTTCAGCATTGCAGTTACTACTTTTGAAACAACTAGATTCTATTAATTCCTTCTATGTTGTCACAGAGAAAAATGTAAATTATGTACAAAATCTGTTCTGTCTACAAATCTGTTTAGGATTCAAAGAGAATAATCCTGTCAGACAGAACACAAGAAATCCATCAGTTGTGTGCAGATCAAATTATTAAACCAACTGCCCACAGAATATCTTGAAGAAATACATACCGTATTTTTCGGAGTATAAGACGCACCTTTTTACCCCCCCAAAAGAGGGTGAAAATCTGGGTGCGTCTTATACTCCGAATGTAGCTCCACCCACCCGCTCCGTGCGTTGCATTTTCAGGGGGTTCCATGCCGCGGGGATCCTCACTTTCATATGGCGCCTGATTCCTGAAGCTGCCTGGGGAACTCCGATGAAAGCCTTTTCAAAGGTGTTTTGGGGCTGTAGGGTCCCTTTCCCAATTCCAAAAAGGGCGCATGCAGAGGCCAAACAAGTGCATCATGTTTAAGATGGCAGGCAGTTCCAGCACACGCTGCCACCTGAAAATGCTTTCCTTCCCAGTTCCCCGGTGCACATTGCAGAGCCATGCACCCTCCTCCTCCTCTACAGACTCGCCGCCTGTTTTCTCCTGGCCAGCACCGTCAGCTGGGAGAGGCAGGGAGAAAAGCGAGAGTGCAGCGCAGTCGGGCGAAGGTGCAGGAGCCGAGCGTGGACACAGGGCAGGCAGATTAGAGGCAGCCGGCCAATTGCTGGCTTGGCGCCTTGGCTGCTGGCCACCCGGAATGCGCAGGCAGCAAAGGAAACCTGTGTTGTGGCTCTATTAAAATGCGCATTTCGCAGTGGGGCACAATTTGGGTGGGGCAGGGAATGTGGTGCCCTAGCAGCCAGTACTTGGAATCCACTGCCCATGCCCTTAAGAGTCGCTGCCAGCGACCACAGTTTCGCGCCCCCTCTCCTGGATAACAGCCGACAGGAGAGGAGAGGCAGTGCGCCACGTGAAGTTTCACCACCCTCGCCCCAACGAGCGATGGCAGGGGAGAATCCAGCACTGGCAGTGACGAAGAGGTGCCGGTGCTGGACTGCTGGACTCTCCTCTGCCCTCGCTCGTTGGGGCGAGGGTGGTGAAACTTCACCCGGCACGCTGCCTCTTGTCTTCTGTGGCTGTTATCCGGGAGAGGGGGCATGAAACCAAGGTCACTGGCAGCGACACTTAAGGCCTTGGGCAGTGGGCTCCAAGAAGCAGCTGCCAGAGCACCCCATTCTCTGCCCCACCTGCCACCCCCAAATTGTGCCCCACCGCAAAATGCCTGCAAAGCATCTCCCCTTAAAATTGAAATTTTGAAAATATAAGAAGATGTAGCGTAACCATACTATTTTGTAATGGAAGCTTTGCTTACACAAACCTGAATTTCTTGATTTTGTTGACAGTCTACAACTCAAGGAGAGAATCATCCCAGAACTAAGGAGAAATTTCCTGACAATGAGAACAATTGGTCAGTGGAAGAATCTGCCTCCAAAAATTATGAGTGCTCCAACAATGGAAATTTTTTAGAAGAAATTGGACAACCATTTAGTATCTGAAAATGGTAGTCTCCTGCTTGAGCAGGGAGTCGGATTAGAAGACCTCCAAAGTCCCTTCCAACTATTTTATTCAGTTAAAGAGTCTCATTTTTATCTTTAAGATGACCTCAGAAAAACATTAAAGGCAATAAATCCTTAGGGTTAGCTGATCTGAATGGCTCTATTTAAATCATATTTTTCTTTGGGAACTTTCTCTCTGTGTGGGATACATAGCTTAAGCACAATTTTTGTTAGCTCAGAGGACAGAACTATGGGGCATAATTTTATAGCAAAAAGTATCCCATTCAACACATACACAAATCCTTCCTTCCTCTCCCTTATAAATTGAGCTGCATCGTAAGAGCTTCTGGTGTGGGTAACAAACTCCTAAACCAGTTGCCATATGAGACTCCCCATTTCTGCATCCTGTTTTCTTCATCTCGCTCTTCTTATGCGGATCCTGGTAATTTTCTTGAACCTCTGTGCTTTCTCTTTGCTATCTGCCATTCCTTATCTCTGGCTGATTATTTCCTCTAAGCACGGATGCCTCCCACACACTGCTCTTCCGTCCACCATCTGCTGCTTCATTTCTCCACAATCTGTTTTTTGGTCCTCGAATTGTCTCCATCAGCCTTCTCCAGTTGAGTGTTCAGCTCTCAATGTATGATGGATGATAAACTCTCCCCAGTCAAGACCTCCAGCTGGGGAAAATGTTTTTCACTCCCCTGGTTCGTTTTGGTTTTGAAATATATCAAGGCAGGTTTTTTTTTTTAAAGAGAATTCATCTTTGATCATCAAATAAGATGTTTTAAACAATCTCCATTTCCCCCCTTCTTTATCTTTTACTCCCAGCCCCCTCGAAATGATCTATGTACCGGTATGTTTGCCAAAGATTCGAGATTATTCTGTACTGGTGAATTGTACGATATATGCTTGCTTCTTCTTCTCCCTAGCAGTCATTCAAAGAATTTTGATGCAACTTGACACTCTCTTCGCACCTGATGGGAACCCTGTATGAATGTCTGTGGCTCATTCCCACATTTCATCCGAGTCAGTAACAAAATACAGATACGGCTTGAATCTCTGCCAGTTCTTTTCTTTCCATCTACTTTTTGCTTTGTTTGCCATTTTCCTTGACAGAGTCCAGAATCAAAAAGGTCGGAATTCATCTAACAAAAAGGTATTGCTTCAATGTGGATCTTTACCAGAGGTGGTATTCAGCAGGTTATGACCAGTTCTGGAGAACCAGTAGCAGAAATTTTGAGTAGTTCGGAGATTTTACAGTATCCTTCCCCTGCCATGCCCACCATGCCACGCCCACCAATCCATGCCACACTCACCAATCCACGTCCACAGAACCGGTAGTAAAAACTTGTGAATCCCACCACTGATCTTTACATTATTCTGTACAAATTGTTTTCCCCTATTTCTTCTATGAAAATGAATAGCCCTTCTGATCCAGCTGAAGGTAAGAATTGGTGTAGGGCTGTGACACAGGTGGCACACAGAGCCATTTGTCAGGGCACGCGAGACGGTGCTCTGTTATCTGGCCAGCACGCATGCACGCGGTGACCAGCTGACTTATGCCTTCTTTTGAGGCCATTTTTCAGGAACGTACTTCTGGTTTGCTCATAGGGCCTGTTTTAGCCCTCTGGAGCCTTCAGGGGCCTTCAGGAGACTTCCCTGAAGGCTCCGGAGGACAAAAAATGACCCTTCGTGTGAACCGGAAATTACTTCTGGTTTGTCCGTAGGGCCCTTTTTCGTTCTCCCATGAAGGCTCTGGAGTGCAAAAAACGACTCTACAAGCAAACTGGAAGTCCATTCCCAAACTTCCGGTTTGCCCGTAGGGCCAGTTTGTCACGCTCTAGAGGCTTCAGGGAAGCTCCTGAAGCCTCCAGAGGGCCTCCAGGGAGGCGGGGGAGGCTGTTTTCGCCCTCCCCAGGCTCCTATAAAGCCTCTGGAGCCCAGGGAGGGCGAAAAAAGCATGCTAAAAACAGGGGGAAGCTTTGTTGATGCGTGCATGCGCACTGGGGTCATGCGCATAGTATTATGGGAGTGGCACGCCTCCACACAACCCCCCTGCGCTCCCCCCACTTTTGGCATGCGAGCCAAAAAAGGTTCGCTATCATTGGTGTAGGGAATGATTCCTAGTTTGTGCAGTTAGCCTTTCTTCCACTTGTTATAGAACAGGTAGTCCTCAACTTACGACCTGTACCTTAGCAAATATTCAAATTTATGATGACCCTCCCAGAGCTACTTATGACCCAATGTCAAAGTTCCGATAGAGCTCCTTCCCCACATTTGGGGCACTTGGAAACCGGCTCACAATTTGCAGTGTCTCGTGATCATGTGACTATGATATGGCTTTTTTTTTTTTTTGCCAGAAATTGGTGTTTACATCTGTTTCAGCAAAAACCGCTCGTTGGGTACAATGTGTAAGCTTAACAACTGGCACGTTTGCCTAATGAGCGCCACAAAAAGGACACAACACTGGGCCTGGTCTCATGGTGACCCGCTTAATGTTTCCTATGACTGAAATTCCAGTTGTAATTTGAGGACTATCTATTTTACAGCACAGATGCCTTTGGGGGTTTGTATTATCAAATTATCATTCTTTGAAAGATGGGAAGAGAATGATAATTTTATAAGACCTGATCTCATGAAAAGCCAACAGGGACAGGGCCAATCGAATCCCAGGGGAATTGATGTTTCAAAGGGCAGGAACCGCAGCAGAAAAGGCTCTCTTTCAAGACACCGGCAGCTGATGCTCAGGGGTGGGCAACCCACGACTCTGGAGCTGCATGTGGCTTTTTTATCCTTCTGCTGCAGCTCCCTGTCGCTCAAAATATGCGTCACAACTGCCAATGTGCGACACCCGCTGGCATGCAATTTATTGAGCTTTCCGACCCCCCAGTAGGCCAGCCAAGAAAAGAAAAGTTTCAGAAGGAAACAGAATGTTTAATTCAACTACATATGCTAAGTTTTGTGGCCGGAAACAGTCAATGGGAAACGGGTCCAAATGGCTTTGATTGTTTAAGGTTGCCAATCCCTGCCCTAGATGATGGTACCCAGAAACAATTGGAGAGATAATACATTGGTTTTTCTGTACTGGTTTTGTCTTCTTATCATGGTTTTTATTCTGCATGCCCTCTTGAGTCTTTTTGAATCGGTGGCCTTAGAAATCTAATAAATTATTATTTTTATCTGCAGTGTACTAATCCTTCCACAGCTCTCTGGTCAGACTCCCTTGAAGTCTTTAAATCTCCACTAAAGCTGCCAGGACATTCCAAACCAACTTGTACATAACATACAGACAGAACACAACAAATGACAGAGAAGGAAGGGAATATTAAAATCCCGAGAGAAGGGAAAAATAGAACTCCTCTTTGAATATATTCTTATGATACAGCCTGAACAGCTGCAAGACTGGAATTTAGACTGTCAACATACTAGACCATTAGAAGGAAGGCTTGTTAATTAATACGCCATCAGTTTGCTTTGAGTTTGAAAAAGGTAGGGTACAATTTTTGAATTGTTCCGTGCCTGCTGGAGGCAAAAGAATCAGCTAGATGAAACATCCAAAAGGTCAGGCATTTCCATGCAAAGCAGCTGCAGCAATATTATTCAATTTCTGTCTATGTCTACAATTGACCAAGAATAAGATTCCAGGGAGAAAGCAAGCAACAGCTGCAGGACCTTCATCTCAGAAAACAGGAAAATATACCGTATTAACTATTGCATGACCATTATACCACTCTAACATTAATTGCAGCTGTTTCCAATGCGTTGCTAGACTCAATTCAAGGTACTGATCTTGTTTAGAAGTCTTAAACCTGGAATCACCACAGCTATTGGGCATTCACCTAAACCTTGTTTTGGAAATATTTGTATGCCACCACAATCATACAACTCTTGGTGGTACATAACATAAAATTTCCACAGCAAAATAGGTAGCATAAAATATTCAAGACAGACCATATTTCCCACCCCAATTTTCAGAATTTGTCTACTCTGTTTCCCTGAAAATAAGACGTCCCTGTATAATAAGCCCAATTGGGCTTTTGAGCGCATGCGCTAAAATAAGCCCTCCCCTGAAAATAAGCCCTTCCCAAAAATATTGTAACACGCAGCAGCAGCCATGAGGTGACCATGTTCGCTCCCTCCTGCACCTCAAAAATAATAAGACCCCCTGAAAATAAGGCCAAGTGCTTCTTTCAGAGGTCAAAAGAAAATAGGACCCTGTTTCATTTTCGGGCAAATACGATAGTGCCAAATAAATTGGAGACCACCACATAAATTATTTGAGACCAGGTAGCTTATGACTCTTGCCCAGCCTTTATTGACTTTTGTAAATGTGGCTGCAGTTTCAAATCTGTTTAAATATTCTGTTTCTTTCATCATGGAACTAATGTAAAAAGTGCTGCAAGAAACATACTTCATGTAAGATATGTGTATGAGTGTGTATGCGTCTGTTTTGTGTGTGTGTGTGTGTGTGTGTGTGTGTGTGTGTGTAATAACTTCAGCCATATCATTAGTTATTAAACTTAGCTTGCTGCAATTTTATGAAAGCACAAGTTAATTACAGAACAGTATCATTTCCACATGTATTAGCTCAATAAATGTTCATAACACAATGACTTTTTTTCTTGATGTTAAAGTTCCCCAATCTTGAAATATGGTCTGAAGTTTCTAGATTTTAGAACTATATTATGCTTTCAACAAATAAGGTACATTTCCAAATTAATGAATTCTTACAAGTTAAAGCTGAGAATGATCACCCTGAATCATCTTCTTCCAAATATTTATGTTTTTCCAAAGATTATCAATGGCCACAAATGGTCCCAAATTCCTTTTTGTGGCCCTTTGGTGTCTTTTTTTGGCCACTACTGCTACAAAGCAGCAGCAGAATTTCCTATTAGAGCAGCGTTTCTCAGTCTTGGCAACTTTACGACGTGTGGACTTCTGCACCTCTTAAAATTTGAAAAACACCAGTTGAAGCCAAAAAGACAGAAACACAGCCCACCTGAATCCCCCTGGAGTCCCCCTAGAGTACACAAAGCCAAACATTTCACCTCCTTCTATAATATCTTTTACTTGTAATTAGGGGTTTAATGGACAAGCTTTACAGAGGCTTAAGACGCTCATTTCGCTTCTAAATATGTTTTATTAAAGATTCTGAACCACTCAGTTTTGTTGAGGGCCCCTGATATGCTACAAAGCCTGGGACAGTCTGTAAACTGTTAGAAATTGGATGTTTCTAGTTAAAAAAATATACACAAGCTGTAGTATAGGGATTGGGTATAAATTTTAAAAGCAAACTTTTTCAACACTTGTCCCCCAAACTAGGAGAAAAACCTGAAAATCTTGATTCCACCCCATATCCATATGGTGCCTTAAATGATAGCCCAGTGCAAACTGGCATGTAGCTTGTGCATTCCAAAGCACCTCGTCATACTTTCCTGACTATTACTGGCATTAATATCCTTTAGCGTAGGATGTCTCCGGCAACTCAGTTTTCAGCGTCTTCTGTTTTCAAGATCTATTAAATTGTTTACCTTTTCACAACTGCATTTGTACTGTGAGTCATGCAATTACTTGCTTACAATCTCTCTCTTATTCACCTACCTGTCACCAGGTGAAACATGGTGATGTAAGCATCTGCAAACTCTAGAATGAACAATATCAATTTAATGAATGTTCTCCCCTTCCCTGACTAGTAGATGAAGTCTATTTTCACCTCTCTGTGCTGTCGTTCATGTACTAAATCTCTGGAAACAAAGAAACAAGCGCATCACCAGTGTAGAACCAACCTATGGTTCTGATCAGCGGTGGGATTCCAAATATTTTCCTGCCGCAGCACTCAAAGACCGCCCTCGGTGTCAGTGCTGGTGCGCTGAGCTGTTGTTTAGCTAACCTGAGGCACAACAATCCGCTCTGCCGTGAGAATCAGCTGAGCTAAAAAACAAGGGAATATAGGACAGGTAATGGCGGAGGCGGGACCAGCCAGAGGTGGTATTTGCCGGTTCTCCGAACTACTTAAAATTTCCGCTACCGGTACCCCAGAACTAGTTCGAACCACTGAATGCCTCCTCTGGTTCTGATGCTTGGAAGACAACTATTACTTTTTAGCCAGTATCTCTTTTAAGGCAATAGCTCAGGATTTGATCCTCTCACATTCAGCCTCTGTGTTTCTAACTGCTTGTTTTCTAATTTTGAGCCAAGGTACGAAAGCAAAAGTAATATTTACACACTGTACTTAGTTGTATTTAGTTTGTTGTAATAAGCCATCTCCAGTTCATTCCGACGACTGGATTATTCATTTTAACTTGGTTCATATTGTCAAAATCTCTTTGTATAAGCCATAAACCACTTCAGTGGCTGGGTTTCATTCAACATACTAAGCCAAAGCTAAGCAAACCACATCACGGCTTAAAATGTGTGCCACCAGTCATTGTGACTGATAAATCTGATTCATAGTTTATAAGGTGATGTGCATAATTTGGATTCCATAAAGATCCTGACCACAATTAATTTTGTTACATTTTAGCTTCCATGGAAACTATATATAAACTCAAAGTCTTTCTTAGGAAGAAATTGCTAATCGCCTGTAATTTTAAGGGACAAATCTAAATGGATGAATTGCTATAACAACAAATGCAAATCCTTACATTGTATTGTATATAAGGCAGTCGTCAATTTGCAAGCCCAGTTGGGACTGGAACTGTTACTAAGCAATGAGGCGAAGTGAGTTGCATCCAATTTTACTAACTTATTGCCACAGTCATTAAGAAAATCATGTGGACATTAAGCAAATCCAACTTTCCCCAGTGATTTTGCTTGTTGGAAGCCCCAAGATTGCAAATAGCAATCATGGAAACCAGAGGTGGGTTGCTCCCCGTTCAGCCGAACTAATAGTGGTGGCGGCAGGAGGCTCCATCCACCTGCCCGGATGCTTCTGCACATGCGAACGAGCAAACCGGTAGTAATACCAGTACAAACCCACCACTGATGGAAACTCCACCATCCTGCAACCATCCTAAATAAATGCTGGTTGCCATACTCTGACACTGTGACAGCCATATGTGAGGACCATTTTTTTTTAGCACTATCATAACTGTAGTCATTAAATGAATGGTCGGATGTTGAGGACTACCTGTGTTCATTATACAAGTCAAACAAGGAGCTCTGCTACTTCTGGTGAAATCTGTTCTAATGACAAACATTTCCTGGTCAGTAAAATCAATATATTGTTACTTCATACTTTAAAATCCACATTCTTTGAGGTCAAGAAAAAAGAGGAGACTATCTGAAAATCAAGAAATATAAAAATATTGAGCTAAAAGCCTAATCTTGGATGGAGATCACCAAAACTGCCTTATAAGAAACTGGTTTTTCTATAAGTTTTTTTTTAAAAAGAAGATTGGTCTATCTGCAAAACATAGCTTTTGTGTTTTTCCCAAAACAATTTAGAATCTTGTCAAGGCTAAGTTATCAAGAAGAATCAAGGTTTCATAAAAACCTTCCAAGAGGAACCACTACACCCTGATAATATTGTGATATCACTTCCGGAAGCATTAATAGCATTCTTAACCTTTTGGTCAGAAGTTACTTTTTTGACCATACAAAGGTACAAGTAATAGAAATATCTATGACCTGGTGAAGCCGTTTCCTCTTTGCAAAATAAGATGCAGTTCTCATGCATATATAGCTCGTTTTATTTATTTTAACTCCTTATTTTTCTTTAATGTAGGCAAATACATGGATAAAATACTACCATGTGAGTTATTACAGCATTACTTTATACTTTGCTTACACAAAAGCAGCCACATCCTATTATAAGGAAACTGATTTTATGTATGGAATTAAGATATGACATTTGTTTTTAATTATTCCACAAGTGCAATGTTTTACAAGCTAACCTCACTGAAAAGACCCTGGGTTGCTCAGCTGATCAGGCAAAACACATTGATTAAATGTGCATGATATATTAACCCTGCTATTATAAACCATAATTTATGACTTAATGTAAGACAATAGTGGGACACGGGGTTCAAAATATCAGAAAGACTAGTATTTCCCTATCTGATATGCCTGTACCTCCTTTGGCTTCCAAATATCTAATGTACTACCTGCATATTTAAATATAGAAACCAAGATTTCTATGATAAACTGCAAAAAAGAGAGGAAAAATATCTCTCTTGAATATGAAATCTTGGCCACATTAAGCCCTGGCTTGTTCAACAACTGGAGTCATATATAGTGCCAAATGATACAGGTAAGTATTACACAACCTACTTGCTAGAACCATACAACACACTAAGACAAAATCAAATAAACCATATTTAGAACCAGGCAACGGAGTGCATTCTAAATGCTCTCTTGTTAACTTTTATATTATTTATGATTAGAAAGTCAGCAAGTTCTTCTTAAAAGTGATAATACTCATAATAAAATTAAATAATGATATTAAGTAAAAGTTTAACACAATTTGGTTAAATGCAAGAAAGAATATTTCAATTTAATAGGATTGCAAAGTGCTTCAGAGTCAAAAGCACAAAGATGAAACACCTATCTCTCTGCATCTTCTGAAAGCAGCTGTGTCTTTTCTGAAGCTTTTGCAAGTGCTCTCTGCATCTGCAGTTCAGTCCTGGGAAAAGGCATAAAAGTAGTCCTTCATTTACAATTATAATTGGTAGTTGATTTCTGTTGCTAAGCAAGGTGGTGGTTAAGTTAGTCATGCCTAATGTTACAACCTTTTTTGCTGTGGTGGTTAAGTGATTCTGGCTTCCACCATTCACTTTGCTTGTCGGAGGCCAGTAAGGAAAGTCCCCAAATAGATATCATGTGACCCCGGGATACTGAAATTGTAATTGTCAATAGTAGTTGACAAGCTCCCAAATTTTGACCATATGAGCATAGGGATGCTGTGGCAGTCATAAAATATGAGGACAGGTTGTAAGTGATTTTTTCAGAGTTGTTTTAACTTTAAATGTCACTAAATGAATGGTTATTAGTCAAGGAATACCGTATTTTCCAGAGTATAAGACGCACCTTTTTCTTTTTTCTTTTCTTAATAATGGAATGTGCTGAAATGAGTAAATTGACATTTGAAATTAGAGAAGAAGAAGATGAACAATTTTATAAGGTATGGGATTTATTCTATAAGGGGTTAAAAAAATGAAATGGAAATGAAACAGGTTGGAGAATTTTTCATACCATAAGAATAATAAAATGCTATAAGTGATATTATAAAGATATATTATTATTAAATAGATTAAGATTGATGCAATGAAATGTTATTATACATATGAACCCAATACCTGGAATACTTTGTTCAAAATGAAGGAATAACAATTGCAGTTGAACAAATGTTGTATAATGATAATGTATTTATATATATTTGATATCTATGCACAAAAGCCTGTAACCAAATGACACGCTATATGCAATTGAAGAAGGTTTTGTTTTATGTTTTGTTTGTTTTTGTTTGTCAAAAATTTAAAAAATAAATTAAAAAGACGCACCTTTTCCCCCCCAAAAAGAAGCTGAAAATCTGGGTGCATCTTATACACTGAATACAGCATTTTTTGCCTCCCGAAACCCTGCCCCTTTGTAAAAATGGCTGTGCATAGCTTTTAGGAGGCTTCCAGAATGCTCCTGGGGGCTTGGGAGGGCAGAAATGAGCGAAAAATGAGCCTTTTTTTTGCTTGTTTTTGCCCCCACCCCGCAGAAGCACTCTACAAGCCTCCTAAAGGCTATTCATGCCCTTTTAAAAAAAACGGGCACGCTTTCATGAAAAACAGGCCATTTTTGGGAGGTTTGCAGAGTGCAAAAACTTTTTTTTTCTTAATTTGCTTCTTCAAAATTTTGGTGCGTCTTATACTCCAAAAAATACGGTACCTATATTTAGTTTCAGGTAAACTGCAGGGAGTGCTATATTGTGCATTCCTGTGTGTTCTGAAGTACCTTTTTATTTTTGAATATAAAGCACTGCATAGCCCTACAGTTTGGAAGAGATAGATTTTAATGCATGATTTATATTGCTTCTACAAAACTGTTGTCCTGTTCTTTAGTTGCATATTCATAGAAAACAAGAAATATACTGAGTCTTTTTTTTTAGTCCTGTGAATGCTCTTCATAAAAAAAAAAATCCTGAGAACTGGAAACTCCTATGTCTTATTGTTTATATATCTGTTTAATTAACAATTTGGGGGAAAGGCTTCAGCTCTGCCAATGAATTTTACAGGAAAATTAGCCAGTATAAAAATGACATTTCTTTTAAGGAGGAAATCAGACACTGGGAAACAAAAACAGATTATTTTTGGCTGGAGATGTACATATTTGAAAAGAGAGGAAAATTCATAATACATTCTACAATTA
Source organism: Natrix helvetica (assembly GCF_964273705.1). Taxonomy (NCBI): domain Eukaryota; kingdom Metazoa; phylum Chordata; class Lepidosauria; order Squamata; family Natricidae; genus Natrix; species Natrix helvetica. Next base: position 20,961,320 of record NC_138550.1, read on the forward strand.
TAGCTAGGCAGAAATTTTTATCCACAAGCAGACTGTTCCCAATTCTATGCATAATTGAACATTCAACCATCTTGCTCCTCCTACCTGTCTGCGTCATCCACCTTCACTAGAGAAGAGCATCCTGTAAGTCACTTGCATATTATGAAACCAGAGTCACCTCTTTCCCAGCTCAAGCTTTTTACCAGGAACTGTGTTATTAACTTTCCCGGCAGATGAAAAAAACCTCCCCGTATTTGCATAAGTATTTGATCTGACAATGTTGGCTCCTTTTCTAAGGAAAGGCTCCTTTTCTAAGGAAAGGCTTTCAAGCATCATAAATATATACTGCTGCATTTTCTAGAAACACAGCAATATTAGTCTCTTACATCAGATTGGGGGAAAAAGCATTGTCATCCACAAAAAAACACAACAAATTAATGGATGCATTAGCTTTTAGGGGACCTTATCATTTCAGAATGCATCTAGCACAATGCAGTATAATCAAGAATGCGGCCATAACAAATTTCAACCTTGTAACTTTAAGATAGGCATAAGCAGATGTTCTCAGATATGCTGACCCTTGTCCATAAGTAGTTATAAATATTCCACTGCTTCTCAGTCTTTTGGCTAAGATCAAGTGTTTAATATTTCAGATTCCTATATAATGTAGCTATACAATACTAAAACTCTTTTGTCTATAACTTTTAACTAGGGCAGGGATCAGCAACCCATGGTTCTGGAGCTGCATGTGGCCCTTTCATCCCTCTGCTGAGGCTCCCTGTCGCCGGTCAGCTCCACAATTGATAGGGCTTTTGGTTAGGACAGGTAGAGGAAAAAGGATGCCATGCTAGGAGGAGACTCTATGGTGGGGGAACCGGACTTCCGGTTTGCAGAGGAAAAAGGATGCCGCACTAGGAAGAGACTCTAAGGTGGGGGAACCGGACTTCCAGTCAGCTCAAGAATTGAATGGGGGGCTTCCGGTTAGGAACTTTGTAGCTCTTTGAGTGTTTAAGGTTGCCGACCTCTGAACTAAGGCAACATTTTTGAACCAAGGTGCCTCAAATGGGCTAATTTACACAAAGCACCCAAATTCTGGGAACCATGTCTTCAATGGGATTGACATTTGTGCTTGAAATTTTCAAATTTGTGGTCACTTAAGTCTCCTGAGCCACTGCCCAGAGGTTTAGTAGACTGGTCCCGCCCAAGCCCTGTGGAGGCCAGGTAGGCTGGTCCCACCATAGCCTGCCGGAGAGCAGTCAGCTGCAGGTCAAGTTGGCAGGAAGTTGGAAGCTTCTCCTGCTCCCACTGCCTTTTGGTTATTCCATTTCTCTGTTTAGGTAAGGAAATATCTCTGAAATGATGACCCAATAGGGCATCAGTTGTATAGCTATTAATCTAAAGAGCAGCCCCTTAGGGACATCCTTCAGCTCTGCCCAAGCAAAGAACTGGGAAGTGGATACAAAATTTAGCATTCTGACAACCACAGCTGAAACTTCAGATGCCAAAGAAAAGAGGAGGAGGAGAAGAATTTAACTGAGTGTCAAGAAGCAAAAATGCTACTGAGCTGAGCTTGAATTCTAGTGAAAACATGAATGCATCTATGCATTTTTTTTCAAGTAAAGAAATGGTCTGCCTTTTGTCTTCTTTCAATATATTTTACAACGATGTTTTTTTCACCCTACAATCCTGGGTTTTCTGTTGATCCTAATACCAAGAAATGGGGCAGGGGACTGATGCAGCTGACTTGAAAAGAATGGAGTATGATCAGATCTGTTTTGTAAGCTGCCTAGTCTTTTTTTTTTTTTTTTTTTTTTGTAGTTGGGTGCCCTTAACAATCTAAAGGGCAGATTTATAACATCAACAACAACAACAATAGCCACCACTAAATCTCAGGGCTACAGTGGATAGTGGGAAGTACAAACAAACCAGAAGGCAATAATGGAAAATAGTATTAGTGGAAAAACCAAGTGCATTCACATAGTTGCTCAAGGCATCTTTGTAATCCAATGACAAATTGCAACAATTCAAAAAGGTATATCCGCATTACTGATTTACAATGGAAACAAGAAAACCATGCCAGCTTTTTTTTTTTTCATCTCAAACAGTGAGAGAGAGAAAGATCACAATACAATTTAAAGCTCTTCAAGTGGTTGAACTCTTCCAATCACATGCTCGGTTGCATTCCATGAAATTAAAATGCTGAAAGCTACTATCTATAACTGCACACAGCATTCCACATTTAATAGCCTGCGGTGCTTCTAAATGGCTTACTGATCTGCAAGAAACACATCTGGCTTGTGCTCCACTCTTTCTTGAAAGGCTGCAACAAGCACTCTCAAGCTAAGCAAATTTTGTTTACCAGTTGGATAGGCCACTAACAGCATTTCTGGCTTCATATTTTTTAAATGAGCAAGGTCATGCCTTTTGGTATGAAGTTGTACAAGTTCTGGGACTATCTTATAATCATTGAAAGAGTAACATCTAAAGCAGTGTGAGCTTCATGCAGATATTACTAAGAGAGTAAAATTAATTGTTGTGGTTTTATAAAGACTTTCTTAGTAGATAGTTATACAGATAAAATTTAAAATACTTAAGAGACTGGGCTCACATACAGGATTATGCGATACCCCGCCTAACTATGCTTTGCTAAATAAGCCACAACTATCTGGGATCATACCTAATGCTAATCATAAGTGACAGTTTACCAACCACAATGCCTGGGTTAACACAACAGGCCACTTCACACAATGTGGGAACAGTTGCAACATTTATGAAGCAATTCAATAAATGGTTAAAAAAAAACATTATTTTTCAACAAATGATTGCTTGGCTTCAGTGTTAAACTTTCAACTGCAGTCATAAAATTTTCAGAGCATTCTAGTTGTTGGATTTATAACCCCAGGTTTTGCAGTGTTTACATCACATGACTTTCAATAAATCTGAAAGAACTGAGGACTAGGCAAAAAGCAAACGCAAAAACAACATTCCCCCCCCAACATTCCCCCCCCCCCCCAAATCTAGCCACAGTGCTTTTAAGAGCGTTTTTCAGGAAGTGTCAGAGGGTGTATTTCTCTTTAGTTCAGTAGTACAGTTTTTACGTAGAAGTGTATGATGTGTGGACTTCAACTTCTACAGTAGTGTTGGCAAACCTTTTCAGCACCAAGTCACATTCTGGCGCGCATACGCACACAAAGACCAGCTGGCCAGTGCGAAACCGGAAGTCCCAGCACGCACATGCATACCAGGGAGCTTTGAGTTTTTCCTGCTCACACCCATGCAAAGACCAGCTGGCCGGTGCGCATATGTGTGCTGGAACCCGGAAGAGAAATGGGCAACGGTTGCTGTGCCTGCATGCCATAGGTTCGCCATCATGGTCCTAGAGTTCCTCAGACAATGGGACTCTGGGAGTTCAAATCCACATATTTTAAAAGTTGCTAAATCGAAAAAGCAGTGATGGAGAAGATTCCAAATGTAATCCTTTGGATCTCTGTAGAGCAAGATTTTGCCTTGGACTGCATGGGAGCAGATTTGGAGCACCTCGTTTTGAATGGTTAAGGATAAAGAACGGCTTCTGAAACAGCCACACAAGCCTGGAAAATAGTGCAAGCTTGGACTATAAGACAGAGCTGCTTTAACATTCTGAAAGAAGACGCTTTTGTGCAAGCTCTCCTTATTTATGAAGCATCTTTCAGGATCAGAAAGATTATAGCAGGGGTGTCCAAACTTGAGAACTTTAAGACTTGTGGACTTCAATTCCCAGAATTCCCCAGCCAGCATGGCTGGCTGGGGAATTCTGGGAATTGAAGTCCACAAGTCTTAAAGTTCCCAAGTTTGGACACCCCTGGATTATAGACTGACATTCTGGAGTTGGGAAACAAATCAAAGGTTGGTAAAACAATGTTGGATTAGCTGGATCAAAGGCTTGATTTAGTATCAGGCAGATTCCTACAAAGCAGAATTAATCCTATGCAGTGAAAAATGCTTCCTCTGATCACCATTACTCAAAGATATTTAGGAGTTCAAAGGAATGTAGAATGTTCAATTTTGGGGAAAGCAGTAATAGTCCAAAACTACTGATTATCAGCCAGGTACAAAACACAATGGCTTGGTTCACAACTCCAACATTATCCAAAATCTTCAAATTGATGGTTGTAATATACAGAGCCTGTATTCACATATGACATGAAGTAGCCTGATTATTGTTGGCTTGGAATGCTGTTTCTCCCCTAACATTGTGATTTACAAACTAGGGTTTATGACTATAGGCCAGCTCATGACCTACAGGCTACAAGCAGCTGTCAGCCCCATTTGGTTACAGCATCCTACATTTCTCCAATAGGCAAACTGTCAGATTTTGAATGATGAATTTTTACTACTGTTTTCACTGAAATGAAGCTTAAAAGGGGTGCATTAAATTCCACATTCATTTGGGCTCTTAAGGCTTCCAGAAAACCTTGCAAAAAAAAAAAAGTTAAAATGAAAATATTTGGCTGTTCATCTGGTGCAGTTAAGAACATGAAGCCTTCACAGATCAACATCATAATTTTAAAAGTGTGGCCCCTTGGCCAAAAAAGGTGTTTATCTCTAGTAGTTTATCTATTCCTACGGTATGAAGTGTGACCTAATGAGTTACGGCCTACTCAACAAACTCTGATTAGCAAACCGTGGGATGATCGCCAAGCATATGAAATGGCAATAGGACCATAGAACAAAAGTCATATCCTAAATCAATGCACTAAATGTACTGAACAGCAGCTTAATTGCCCACTTGTAATTCCAATATATCCAGAAGTCAACACAACCTGCACAGAATGGGCCTTCTGGCCCATCTCCCCTGTAAATGCATACTCACCTGGTCGCATCCTGCATTTACCAGTTCCTGCAACATTTGTCTATTGACTTCAACAACTGCCGAGGTAGTGCCCAACTCATTAGCAAAGGGCAATAGAGAATATCTGATTTCTCGCAATGCTTTCTGGTAATTTCCAAATTTGGCAGCCGGTCGGATTTGCTGCTGTCTGGCAGCATCCTTTCCTACTAGAATTTTAGAGTCCAGAGAACTTTCACTGCTTGGTCCAATGGGTAATCCCTGACTAGAAGCTTTGGCAGGCTGTTTCAGACCTTCCCTGATCTCCTGTAATCTTTGTCTGCTGTTCCCAGAGTAAGTAGTAGCAGGGAAAGTCTTTGGCCTCATGGTTAATCCAATGTCGTTTCAGCATCAATACCAACTTCTTTTGCATATAACCAAAGGGATGTGGATATTCAGTGTCGTTCTTCTGGAAGGTATCAGTTTGTTATAAAACATTATTCCCTGAAATCAATTCACAGGCAGGTGGCAAACCTCCACAGCAAATCTTGTCACTTTTCCCAGTCTCTGGAACACAGAAGGATCAATAGTCATGGAGCAGTAGCTGATATCCTTTCTCTTCAGCCCAGTTTTTATAGTTCCTATGGTCAGACACAAATCCTAAAAACCTCTTGCTGATTTTTAAAAAATAACAAGAGTTGGAAGGGATCTTGGAGGCTTTCTAGTCCAACCCCCTGCTCAAGCTGAAAGCCTATACCATTTCAGACAAATGGTTTTCCAATCTCTTCTTTTCTCTCCAGTGTCTGAAAGAAAAAAGAACAAAGATACTGTTATGCAAGTCGTACTTTAATTTTTTTTCTTAATGTATTCCTTAAGAATTACCTGGAATTACCTTGCTTTTATTTATATAGTAATTGTTTTATAAAACCAAAATCAATAAATAATAAAATATTAAAACTATGCAGGATATAAAACATCCTCGGTTAGATTCAACCATAACATTTCATATTACACCAATTCAGCACTAAACACAGTTTTTTTTTAAAAACCACATGTAAGAAATTCTTAATCTTTTTGTTTAACAGCATTACATGTTAGAGGAAGCAGATTAGAAGGAAATTCTAAAGAAATGAAATAACAAAAACAGGCAGTTCAAGGTTGAAAGTAGAACAAGGAACCTTATGTTTTAAACCTAATCTATGAAGACTAGATCACTGCACAAATCACTTACGGGAGTTTCCCAGAGAAAATGATCCTGAGATTTCCCCCACCCTCCCCACCCTTCATATTGTCTTTAGTTTAGGGGAAGAATATTGGAGTTCATTTCATCAATGGCAATAATGAGAGAACCACAGGAATGGATCCAATCCCTTTACAAGTCATTGGGTTCATTTTTCTGATCTGGAATTGTTTTTCCAGCAGTTGAGAATGGGCACCGACTTTTATAGTTTACAGTCTGCAACACAAAATGAACAGGACTGGGGGAAAAGGCAAGTTGCTCAAAAGCAAGTTATGGGGGAATGGAATGCAGTGGGGACTGAAGCGTGATGAGATAAATTGCTATGCAGCAAGATGACCAGGAAATTTGCACTCCTCCACCTTGCAACATGGTACAATAGTTCAGTCATAATACTCATAAACATACAGGGACCTAGTGGGACAAAGCATATTGGCTGTTCCCAGAAAGAAATGGGATCATCTAAAAGGAATGAATAATGAAAGATGAAGCACACAGAGACCAGACCAGAAAAGTTGGAATAAAGAAGTCTTCAAGAAGCATGATGAACCAAAGACACACATACACCAGATCTGTGGTGGGATTATTATTTTTTTATTACCAGTTCTGTGGGCGTGGCTCGGTGTGCATGGCAGGGGAAGGATACTGCAAAATCCCCATTCCCTCCCGATGGGGGCGAGGCCAGTCAGAGGTGGTATTTACCAGTTCTCTGAACTACTCAAAATTTTCGCTAACAGTTCTCCAGAACTGGTCAGAACCTGCTGAATACCACCTCTACACCAAATGCTCAGAAACCACAAGATGACAACTTCTTGAAGAAAGCAAGGTTGATGCAGTAGTTAAAAGCAAAGGCTTGGACAGTTTTTTGGGGGGGAGGGGGAGGGGAAATCCATCCAAGCATTCATGAAAAGGTAGATCAATAAAGCAGAACTGCTTCATTCCTTCTTTACAACTGTCTTTATACACAAGGGGAAAAAAACAGCCCAGCCTATGAAAAGCAGCACTGTGGGAGACAGAACAGGAATACAAGTCAAAAAATATTTCTAAAAAAAAAATGGTAAGAGAACATCTATCCACTTTGGATGAGTTCAAATTGTCAGGACCAGATAGTTGATATCCCAGGGTACTGAAGGAGCTGGCACATATGATCATGGAACCACTGAATAAAATCTTTCATAGTTCCTGGAGCACAGGGGAACTGTTAGACAATCAGAAAAAAAGCTGCTGTGATTCCAATCTTCATAAAAAGTAGTTCCAGGAAACTATAGACCAATCAGCATGAATCAGTACTTGAGTAAACCCTCGAAAAGATAAGAAAGTAGAGGATCTGTGAGAAATGAACAAGATGATTGAAAGAAACCTGTATGGGTTTGTTAAAAACAGGTCATGCCAAGCAGACCTTATTGCCTTCTTTTGATAAAGTGACTAAATTAGTGGATCAAGGAAATGCTGTGCATACAATATACTTAGACTTCAATAAGGTATTTGATAAAATAGACCACTGTCTTAGTAAGACAGAACAATGGGATAGACATTACCACCACTAGATAGATTTGCACTTGGCTGACCAACTGCACACAGCATATGCTTCTCAACAGAACTACATCTATGTGGAGAGAAGCATGCAGTGGGATACCTCAAGGTTCTGTCTTGGGCCCAGTGCTCTTCATAAATTATCTAGGTGAGGGACACTCATCAAATTTGTAGATGATATCAAGCTTGGGTGTGACTTATAATAGTTTGGAAGACGGACTTAAGATTCAGAAGGATCTTGACAGACTTGAGCATTGGACCCATCCAGCAAGATGCAATGATGACAGTTTACAATGTCAGCCTATTGCTGCTCTATATAGCACTGGTAAGGCCACACTTGGGAATATTGTGTCCAGTTCTGGTCACCATGGTACAAAAAAAGATACGACGCCCTAGAAAGAGTGTAGAGAAGAGCAACAAAGGTGATTTGGCTCTGAAGCTAAACTATACAATGATGACTAAGGGAACAAGGTATCTTCAGCCTAACAAAGAGAAGCGTTGGGGTTACATGATAGCTGACTTCCAACACTTGAAAGGAATGTTATATGGAAGAGGGGGTAAATTTGTTCTCCAACCGAGGGCAGGACAAAAAACAACGGGTAGAAGCTCATCAGAGAGATATCCAACCTGGAACTAAGGAGGAATTTCCTGAGAGTGGGAATGACTAATTAATGGAAGAGGTTGCCTTCCAGAATCATGGGTGCTTCATTGCTAGAGGTTTTCAAGAAAGATTGGACAATCATTTGTCTGGAATGGAATAAAGCCTCATTCCACAAGGGGGTTGGAACTAGAAGATCTCCAAGATCCCTTCCAGCCCTATAATTCAATGATTCTATGACTTAGGATCCCTAATTTCAAGCCATGTAGTATCTTATTTCTTCTGTGCTGCAACCTACAGTATGTATTTTCAGCATTTTGATGCTCTCATGAAATTCCCATTTACCGGTACTTATGTAGGAGATTGTTCCAGAGCCAAATGCATGGTTAGGATCCTGATGCCAGAGCCAATGTATACAGAACTTCGTCTTTCAATTAAGAACAAAAAAGAATCTTTGCAGTTCTATTAAGACTTATGTGTTCATTATCATTCTTATACATTCATCGTAATTTGTAGAGCAAAAGAGATTTTCCTGCAGTCTATTTAACAATACAATACCAGGCAGCTTAGAAATAATATTTCTAAGCAGGAAATATACAAAACAAAATTAAGTATTTAAACATTTTTCCTCTCTAGCCATGCCGAAGAATGGGAATAAACCACAACCATTTCTGTCACTGCTTTGGAAAGGAGGCATATTTTCATTCCAGTTCTTACAACTCAGATTTTTTTGCAAAATGGAAAGCCCCTTTTCTTCTATAAATAGCTACAACAACCACATGTATACTGAAAGAATATAAAGATCAGCCACACACATTTATTTTACAATAACTGAGTATAGATATTAAATTTTGGGAAGCATATATTCCTCTTCCAAATCACCAATTAAAATATATTAAAAAGTACAGTACCATGAACTATAATATAAGCTATTAAATCTAATTCTTTAAAAAAAATCAAAAACTCCTTCAACTCATACTTGACTCTTGTAAATCCATACGTTTTCTTGGTGATAATACAAAGGTATTTTGTCATTCCCTTCTTTTTGGATGCATTTTCAATTAGTCCAAAGCCCTCATCATATTCACCAGGAGTTTATTCTCCGCGTAAAATGTCCGACTCAACTTAGCTTCTCAGCCCAGACAAGAGTCATCAAATGTTGTTATCTGGTGAAACATAATGTCTAGGGCAAATTTGAAAAGTACATTGAAGTTCTGAAAGCAAATATACATTTTAATTCATTTCAAAACAGATTAAGAGGAACATCTGGGAATAGAATGTACTCCTCAGGTCTAAATAGATGTAGTTTAGGACTTACTGTACATCAACAAGAATTCTTGACTCCCAATGTTTTAGCATTACTAAATAAAACCATTAAAAAAAAGGTTTCTGACATGGGGAGGCAACCTTAAATGAGCGTGCTCACAGTAAAAAAATGACAATAATGGTTCTCTTATCTTATTTGTAATCTTTGACCAAGTCTTTAGAAAAATCTCCTGGATACTTTGAAAAGTGCATATTAGAATTCCTGATCTGTTGTTGACGCAGATACAGATTTGTACATTTGGTGTAGGATCCATGGATTGAAATTTCCCCATCCTACCATTACTTTTCACCTAGCTGAGCTCTGCATCCAAATTTGGGATTCTAAAAAAAAATATCATAATCCCCATAAACCACAGCTTGTCTGATTATTGCCAGCGCTGGATTCAATCACTGTGACATTCATGCAAGATCAGAACAGTTTTGATAGTTTAGAATTGCATGGACTTCTTGAAAAGGAGGTTTTGTGCCTCCATGACCTAAGGAGTTATCAAAGAAATATGAACATTAAACAGGCAGAATGTTTCACTACATCCCACTTACATCCAAGAAGCTTTAGAAAAGGAGGCAGTCTCAACAATATGATACAGACACCTTCTTCATTGCTTATCTTGACTACTTAAAATTCTTTTACCCTGAATCTGGCAATTACAATACTATCTAGCGGCTAATGTATAACTTACATGTTGCAACCCTCACCTTGTAATTTACTAAAGATTTTCTCAGTAGAACATAGAAAGCCATATCTGACATTAAATGAATTTCATAAAGCTCCTTATCACAATTTCCACCAGAGGTAAGGAATCTTATTTTGTATGTTGCAGGAACTACCTAATTCTTCAGCAAAGGCAATTACTTAAAACAGCAGATTCTGAAGAGTGGGAATTAGGCAGAGCTGTGTGTCCTATATGACCCACATATTTAGAGTCTGAAGCAGAAGTAGACATTTTCCTACTCTCTAGATGCCTTGAATTTAACTTTTAGCACCTGTCATACTAAACTGGCAAGAGTTGATTTCTAAAATACCTAGAGAACAATCAATACAATATAATCAATATTGTTGTTAGTTGTGAAGTCGTGTCCGTCCCATCGCAACCCCATGGACAACATTCCTCCAGGCCTTCCTATCCTCTACCATCCTCTGGAATCCATTTACGCTCACGCCTACTGCTTCGGTGTCTCCCTCCAGCCACTTCATTCTCTGTCGTCCCCTTTGTCTTTTGCCTTCAATCTTTCCCAATCTTTCCCAGCATTAAGCTCTTCTCCAGTGAGTCCTTCCTTCCCATTAGGTGGCCAAAGTATTTGAGTTTCATTTTCAGGATCTGGCCTTCTAAAGAGCAGACAGGATTGATCTCCTCTAGGACTGATTCGTTTGATCACCTTGGCAGTCCAAGGGACTCCCAGGAGTCTTCTCCAGCACCATAGTTCAAAGGCCTCAATTATTTGGCGCTCAGCCTTTCTTATAGTCCATTTTTTACAGCCATATATTGCAACTGGGAAAACCATAGACTTGACTATACACACTTTTGCTGGCAGAGTGATGTCTCTGCTCTTTGGTATGCTATCGTCAATATTAGTAGAGCAAAATAAAACACAAAATGAAAAAATGGCATAAGTTGCCTTTGAGCATGAAAAACATTATCTATATTCTAAATTCTACCATAACATTTTCCTGTATTCTTCTCAATACGTCTACATTTTATTTCACATATAATCAATGTTTGCTACCATCAGTTTAGCCTGCAATCTTCATCCAAGACAAAGTTTATAAGTGTTTTTTTTTAAATAAGGAATGCTATAATTTAATTTTTGATATTCTTTTAGCATTTTATATATGCTCAGGGACACATCTCCTGATAAGGACTCCTGCTATTTCAATTCTCCATGAATAAGCCAGTCCTCATTAAGATGGAGAAAAGTATTCCTCAAAAGGACTACTGTAAATTCTTGAGGAAGATCAAACTATGCTATACAACTAGTTGTTACATATTCAGTAAAGAAACTATGCTCCATTTCAGATATAAACTGTGAGAGGTATCTTGGAGTCCTGGTGGACAATCACTTAAATATGAGCCAGCAATGTGCTGCAGCTGCCAAAAAAGCCAACAGAGTCCTAGGCTGCATTAACAGAAGTATAGAATCAAGATCATACAAGTGTTAATACCATGTTGTAATGCCTTGATAAGCCACACTTCGAATATTGAATCCAGTTTAAGTTACCATGATATAAAAAGAAGGTTGAGACTCTGGAGATAAGAGCAACAAAGATGATTAGGGGACAGGAGGATAAAACATATGAAGAACAGTTGCAGGAATTGAACATGTCTAGCCTAGGGAAAAGAACAACTGGGGCAACATGGTAACAGTGTTCCAGTATCTAAGGGGCAGCCCCAAAAAGAAGGGGTCAACCTCCAATTCTCCAAAGCACGCGAGGGCAGGATAAGAAGCAATGAATGGAAACTAATCAAGGAGAAATTTCCAGACAGTTAGAATAATTAATCGGTGGGATGGCTTGCTTCCAAAAGTTGTGAGTGTTCCAACAGAGGTTTTTAAGAAGGGTTTGAACAACCATTTGTCTGAAATGGTACAGGGTTTCCTGCCGGAGCAAGGGATTGGACTAGAAGATTTCCAAAATCCCTTCCAACTCTGTTGTTTTGTTAAATTATCACTGTTAAGAAATATGCCAGAACTAATTTATGATAGGTTTCTCTATCTGCAGCTTCAACCAGTTAAGAGTAATAATGACTTTTAACATACAACATGATGAATTTGTCTTCATTGGTTTCTTATTCATATTAGTAAGAAGCATACGCAATAATAAGATCATTTACTTTTCACGGATTGCCAATGGAATTCCAAGAAGATTATTTTAATGCGCATGGGTTTATTTCACTGGAAACTAGAATTGAAATATTCCCAAAGCAATCTTCCAGAGAAAAAATTACTATGCAGTCAGAAATTTAACAACACAGTACAGTAATGCACTATGCAAAGAGCATTTATGGTTTTCGTTACCAATCTAGGTAATATGCCCTCTTTTAAAACAGGAAAGTTTATGCATAGCCTCCTACCTGATGTTTCTCACCTTGCCCTTCCATTACATCCCCCCTCCACCCGCAAGCCCTGTGCTACACAATTCTGCAATTTGCATTTGCAAATTTGCCAAATCAGTTTAATGGCATTCTAATTGCTGCTACATTACATTCATTTGTGTGTTTGACATATGGAGAGAGCAGAACATTGCACAATTCCCTTGGCACCTTGAAGAAAAAAAGGCTAAGTAACAGCCCAGTTATCCCAATGTGAACTTAATACAGACAAACAACTGCAATATCTTGGGTGCAAACCATTCCCACATGTCCCTAAAGACTTCACCTTTGGCCCAGCATAATTTGTCTGCAGAAAGAAAAATCTCATCTCTTGGAAGCATCACTCATAGAGTAAGGTAAGGACACAACAAATAGCAAAGACAAGCCCACACAAATCAAAGTCCCATACTGCAGACATGCATCAATCTGTGATTACTTCCTCATGAATTTCTGTTCTTTGGAACTGTTTCATAACATAACATAATCATATGAAGGTATCAGTTTTGTTGGCCTAAATTCTATTTTACATTTCAGTTTTCTATAGTTATATCAATTAAAATCACTCTGGTGCAATCTGATGCTGATATATTGTTCATTGGGTCAAGTTTAATATACTATAAAGGTGTTTATATTAATTTAATTCTGATGCTACCCGATTCTAACCAACTCTGGGTAGTTGGCAAGCATGTAGAAGCTTGTATTTTCATGGAACAATTATTGTCAATACTGAACTTTTCTTTCTGGAATTAAAATCAGCTGAATGCAGCAGACAACAACAAAAAAAACCCCTCATTTTGTGGCCAAAAACATTTTTGTAACATTAGTTTTCATAGGAAAGATTCATTAGCTACTTGCCTGAGTGTGATAAAACAGAACTGTTGACTATAAAAGGCCTTAATATATAAGATGAGCAATTTTTAAAAAATAAATAGTTGAAAAATTTGATCTACCTACTCTCAATAAAAGTCACCAGGGAAGGTCGAATTCTCAAGAGAAAACTAACTCTATTCAGGACATTCTAAAAATTATTGATGAAATATATGAAACTAAAAAATACTTATCCCTGAAGAACGGGAAACTAGTATTTATAAATGTCAAAATTAGCTTCCTCTCTTACCAAAGTTATCAATTATGTCCTAGCAGTCCCATATTTCTGTCCAATAGGGTATCATTTAACTTTTTATGATATCACTGCTGCTATTTCTCAAACTGCAAAAGAATTCCTCCTGCTCAATAACTTTGTCAGGGGAACAAAAGAAAGTCACATTTCTAACCATATAGACTTCACCTTCATATGGAATATAATAGGTTTAGCACCACATGTAGAAATGTCTATAGGGTAGAGTTATGCAAGAGGTTCTTTTCTGGGTCCAGTGTTCATTTTTATCAATAAGTTAGGCAAGGGGATGCTCAACAAATCTGCAGATGACACCAAGTTTGGTCAGGTTGTTAACAACATCACTAAAACCAGACTCCAAGTTTCAATATGACCCAGGTGGCTAGAAAGGCCCAACAGAGACGCCACTTCCTTAGGGTCTTGCAAAAAAAATAAAGTGAAACAACAACGGATTACCTCCTTTTACCGGTCCACAATAGAAAGCATCCTCACTCATTGTATTACGGTGTGGTATGCTGGCTTGACAGCCGGAGATAGAAAGACATTACAGAGGGTGGTGAGCACAGCACAAAACATTGTGGGCTGTTCCCTGATACCACTAGATAAGATCGCTAGGGCTTGCTGCTTTAAAAGAGTGAGGAAAATCCTCAGGAACTACTCACACTCTGGATAGCCCTTCTTTATTCTCCTACCATCTGGAAGGAGATATAGAAGCATAGGTAAAAACAGACTGAAGGACACTTTTTATCCATGGGCTGTCAGACTCCCGAATGAAAAACAACTCTACAATAATATAGTACAATTGACTTGCAGGCCGGAGCAACGTACAATAAGTTCACAATGGTGCAATAGGACTGGGTTATGCCCTTTGTTAGTAGAATTCACTGGACTAGGGATTTTTTGTCTTTCACTGTGAGTTGTATTGTGTTGGGAGGTGCACGAAGGGAGGCTCAGCCAATCTCACTGTACACATGTTGTACTCTGACAATAAAGGTTTGAAAAAGGGATTTTGAGAGACTTCCAACACTCTGCCCTATCCAACAAAATGCAGCTGCATGTCAAAAAAGATGCAAGGTTCTCCTACAGCTGCCCATGTAGCCAGTGCAATCTTGAGCTCTATTGGTAGAGGTATAAAGCCACAAGGGCCAGACTGTGTCTGCTCCTGTTTAACTTCTAAATGAAACTGCTTTGGGAGATGATCCATCACCATGGGGAGTGAGATATTGTCAGGAGGCTGATGACACTCAGTTGAACATCGCTGCCCATGGTGAGTTATGCAATGTTGCAACCACCTTCCCTTTGTGCCAGGAGGTTGTTGAGGAGCAACAGGCTAAACCTGAACGCTGGCAACACAGAAAGGCTTTGGGTTTGGGGCTCCTTGGCTCTGGAGGAATCCCATCTCTGATTATGGATGGGACTGCACTGCCCCAAATAGACACAGTCTGTAATCTAGGCATCTCCTGGAGTCACAACTCCTGCCCTTTGCAGAAGTTTAAGTTGTTTGCCAGTTATGCTTCTACTGAACCGATATGTCCTTCTCAGTCACGCATGTCCTAGTCACCTCTCATTTGGACTATAGCAGAGGTTGGGTTCCTACCGGTTCGGCCTGGATCAGCCAAACTGGTAGTAGTATGCTGGCCTGGGTCGCAGAACCAGCAGCGACCGAGGCTGGCCACACTCCTGAATTGGTTCCCCGGTTGCTGCCATCACAATCTTTTTTTTTAGTTCTGCGCATGCAGAAGAAGTTCCATTGAACTGCGCATGTGAGCACACATGAAGCATGCACATGAGCGAACCGGCTAGAACCCACCCCTGGACTATAGTAATGTGCTCTAAATGGTGTGGTCCTTGAAGAGTGTCCAGATGCTTCAAATGGTTCGAAATAATGCAGCCTGCACAGTTTTGTGCAAGTCTAGATTGGTGCATATGCCACCTCTTTTGCAGAAGCTGCATTGGTTGCTGATTTGATTCTGGGTGCAATTCAAGATTCTGGTTATCACCTTTAAAATCCTATATGATTTGGGGCCAGGTTAATACCTCTCTTACCTTTCTTCAGATACATTGATCTGACTCGCCGGGGTGGAAAGGCATGACATGTTACAGGTCCCATCTATTAAAAGGTAAAGGTTCCTCTGCCCATGTGTGCTAGTTGTTCTCAACTCTAGGGGGCAGTGCTCATCTCCATTTCTAAGCCAAAGAGCCAACGCTGTCCAAAGATGTCTCTGTGGTCATGTGGCCAGCATGACTAAATGTCAAAGGTGTACAAAGCACTGTTACCTTCCCACCAAAGATGGTCCCTAATTTTCTACTTGCATTTTTAAATGTGCTTTCGAATTGCTAGGTTGACAGAAGCTGGGACAAATAATGGGAACTCACTCCGTTACGCGGTGCTAGGGATTCAAACCGCTGAACTGCCAATCTTCTGATTGACAAGCTCAGCATCTTAGCCACTGAGCCACCACGTCCCATCTATTAGGGAAATACAATTGGTGGTACAAGCAAAGGGTCTTCTCAGTGGTAGTGTCCTCCCTATGGAGTACATTCCCACAGAGATAAGACCGCACCTAATTACTTTTCTGGGAAGCACTAAAGATATGGTACTATCTGTAGGCCTGAGGACCCCATAGGCTGATACAGAAAATCAAGTGGTTGATATGATTGTATTTGTTGCCACTAGGGAGGGTAAGGAGGGGATGTATAGGTTTGATGCTTTGAATTGTTTTAATGTTGTAAACTGGCTGAAGCCACCCCATGTGATTTGGATGGCTATATAAATCTGTAAGCAGATAAATAAATAAGTAAATGTGCAGGAATAGTTTTGCTTTAGGCTGCCCCCGTCAAATGACATCTGGAATACCATGTTCAGTTCCAGTTGCCATAATACAAGGATGCTGAGAAACTGGAAAGAGGGACAAAGACGCTGATGACTAAACCCTATGAAGATGGCTGAAAGAAACGATACCTTTAGCCTAAAAAAGAGCAGGCTCAGGGATGTTTGATAGCACTCTTTCAATACACAAAAAACGGTCACAAATCAGAGGGTGCACATTTATTCTCCAGACAGAGCACCTGAAAATGGGATAACTACTAGTGGGCAGGATAGGATAGGCTAACAAAAATCAGCTGGTGGGCAAACAGAGATCCAAACTTGAAATAAGGAAAAATTTCATGACCATGGGAATTATTAAGCAAGGGAACAGCCTCTCTCCTGGAGTGGTGCCTGGGGATTTTAAAAGTCATTTGTCTAGGTGCAACGAAGATTCCTGCCCAAGGCAAGGGCTGGACTAGAAGACCTCCAAGAGTCCCTTTCAACACTATGATTCTATGAAACACATGAGGCAATAAAAGAAAAAATCCATTTATAACCGTGGCTCATTCCCCCCTCCCCATCTTTCTCAACCTTCGCCCAGCGTCCCATCCAGGAAATATCAGCAAGGGGCGGTGGTCCTCAAGGCAACGGCGCCGGGACTGTCCTGCCCATTCCTCATGCTAACTCCCATCGACCCCAGAAGCCAAGCCAAGCCCAGGGAAGAGGCGGCGGCGGCGGCGGCGGCTCCTCCGACGGAAAGTTTAAGGACAGAGCGGAATAAGGCGCAGCTTCTTCCTTCAGCGGAGCGCGGGGCCTGACTGACTAAAAGCTGGAAAGTTTATTCGGCGTTGGCTGCGGCTCTTCCGGTGGGAGCAGCGAGAGGCCTTCAGCGCGGTCAGAGGAAGCGCTCGCTCCGGCCCAAGGGCGGCGGGCTCAGGAATGGCCAGGCACCCAAAACCTTTCGGCCCGATCCTTCAAACTCGTCGGGTTAAGAAAATGTCTCCTGGAAAGGCGCACTAAAACAACCACCCCGGAGAGGATGAAGCCCTCGATGCTTCTTTGGAGAATGAGCGAAGGTCCCTCGGCCACTCCTGTCCGCCAAGGGTTGCAAGACCGCGAACCTTTCGCACCGTCCTTTGGCGTCTGTTTCTTTTGTTTAAACCAGGGGTGTCCAAACTTGGGAACTTTAAGACTTGTGGACTTCAACTCCCAGAATTCCCCAGCCAGCCATGCTGGCTGGGGAATTCTGGGAGTTGAAGTCCACAAGTCTTAAAGTTCTGGGAGTTGAAGTCCACAAGTCTTAAAGTTCCCAAGTTTGGACACCCCTGGTTTAAAACACACACACACACACACAAAATCTCAGACACGTTGCGTTGTATAGGATCGGGCGGCGTGGAGTTCCACCTTGGGATTGTGCATTCACGGCACACAGAATTAAAATCATAAAAGCCACACTCTCGCACTCCGTACATTTTTAATCCGAAATAAACCTCCCCCCCCCCCCAAGACTGTTCAGATTCCGCCATGTTACGCTCGGAAAGGACCGGACCTCCTCCTAACACTACCGCCGGCTCGGACAGGTCGACTTGTAGGAGTGAATAAACACTTTCCAAGAAGCGTCGATCAACGGTTCCAACGTTTCCACAAGTCCCGCTACCGCATCCCTCCACTGAGCCTTGCACTTTTCGTTCGCGTGCAAAACGCTCCGTTTCCCCGCGGCACGCCCGTCTAGACAACGCTCCGCCGTCCCCATTCTCACGAGACGAAAACAAACGCGCATCCCCTGACATCCCAAAACGCTCCCTAGACGGGATCGGGCTGCACGCAGCGCCTTTCCAGACGGCTGCAGCGCCCGCCCGGGGGGACGCCGTCCGTCTGCCCCCGCGTTCTCAGCTAGAACTCGTTCTGGCGACACCGAAGGGCAGGCGAAGAGTTCGGCTTTCTCTTGGCCACACACACACAAAAAGGCAGGATGGAGGCAAAAGGGTTTTTCTGGTCGGCAACAATTTTTTTCCCCGCCGAGCCCGGGACAGAGAATAATAGATGTCCCAACTTTCGCCGAATATATAAGACCGGCCAATTTCAGCGGCCGAAGATCCGCCTTCCGAACGGCTGGGCCATTTTCCGCGTCCAGATTTGGCGGCGGGGTTGAGCGGACTTCATCTCAGCCTCAGAGGGCAACGGGTGGGTTTGGCCCGGGGGCCTCCAACGGCTGACCAGTCACGCCTATTTAAGAAGGCCGGCCGATCCGGCCCTTCTACCTCCTTCCATCCCGGAGTCCCTTCCCTTCCCAAGACTTACTCGGTTATTATCCCTGTCTTCCCCGGCCGTTCCTGCCCGCGACCCCGCCACTCCGTTTTCCGCTCCTCGGCCCCGGAGCTCCCTCTCCTCCGCGGCATGGGACCAACTTTGCTTTCCTGAACCTCTTCCAACTTCCAAGAAGTCACGGCTGCCCTTGGCCGGCTCCCCGACTCTCTTTGCCCGCCCCAAGCAATTAAGAGTAATTTTTTGCACCAGAGCCGAAGAAGCTCCCGGGGCCAAATGCCCCCCTCCCCTTTCCCAGAACGGTGCCCACCTTGGTCTTTAAACGAAGGACGGCAGAAAGCTGCAAAGGAGCAAAAGAAAGAGGGAGGGGGGGAACCAGCCTGCCCGCGCCACCCCCCCCGGGGGGAAACCCTGGCCCCACCCCTCCGCAGCCCTCGCACTAAGCAGGAACGGGGTTTCCCGTACTCACCCCCCCCCCCTTCTTTCTCCTTAACGCCCAATGGAAAGTCTGGGGGCAGCTTCCGCGACTCCCCTCCTGTGGCTGCTGCGGCGGCAGAGGCGGCGGCGTCCGCCTCCGGCGCGCGGCTCTCTCTCCATTCTCCTCTTTCCCACTCTCGGGCTCCGAATGCGGCGGCCGCGGGACACAGTTGGGACATTCGCTACATTGTTAGCATTCCACACGCCCCACGTGACCCGGGCTCGGCGTCATTCCATCTCCCTCCCTTTTCGCATACCAGCGGGGAGCGGGGCCGGCGGGAGGGGAGGGTGGCGAGATCGTGAGGTCCTGCCCGTCAAACACCGGCAGGGCGGAGCCAGCCGGAAAACGTCTGCCCCGCCCCCTTCGTGGCGCTCCGTTCTGAAGCAAAAAAAAAAAAAGGGGGGGGGCTTTTTGGGCGGTAAGAGCTTGGCTGAGGCAACGCCGTGAGGGCTCGTTGAGTCTGCCTGCGCGATTGCCGGATCGCTGCAAGCGTGAAAGGTTATAGCATATTGGGGTTTATCTTTATTTTATTTTTTTATAAATGAACTGACGTGGAGCCGCGTCAGTTCTTTTATAAAAATAAAACAAAGATAAACCCCAATATACTATAACCCGGACTCCCAGAACTGATTCCCTCACAGCTCAACCGAAACATGGTGCAAAACCAGCCGTTGGCTTTATCTAGCGTGGCTTACGGTTGAGTGTGTCAGTGCGATGTTGGCTTATTCAATAAATAAATAATGGTAAACAAAAAACCGGGGCTTCTTAGTGTGATGCTGGGTGAAACTAGACTCTGGTTTACTGACTGGTTCATACATGTTGCTTATCCAGAATGCGGTTTAGTTTTGAATTGCATGGGTGAACCTAACACATTTGCGGTTTTTAAGTTATGATTTATAAGACTATGAACTGATTTAATTTTGGCTTTTCCCGCAAAGTACTTGTCTAGCTCAGCAAACTGGGCAAGGTGTGATTCAGGGGTGAAGTTAATGAGCTGGTCTAGCCAGCTCAACAGGTCTATTCTAATGGAGACATTCTGATTCTTTTTTATTTGAAAATAGACTGGACGTGCAAAGCTTTCATATTATGTGCCCTGCACCTTTAACAAGAGTTGTCTTGAGCGCCATTCTTACCATCATATCCCGAAACATTGGTTGTTTTGAAATAAACCCCATTCAATTTGGGATCACTTTCTGTTAGATACTTGTACTAACTGCAGTGGTTTCCACCAAGGTCCTCTGTTCCGGTGGGAACAGAGGTTTAATCCTATTGGTCGAAGGGTCTGACAGCTCTCTATAAAAGGGCTGCTGTCAGACTCAACCTTCGCTGATTGTTCTCACTTGTTGTGTTACAATAAAGAGCTGTTGTTACCGTAAGCCTGTGTGTGCCTATCCATTACCCAATCTAACACTGGCGACGAGGATGGGATTGGTAGGCAACTAGGCGAACCGAAAAGAGCGTAGCAATCCAGCAAATACATCCAGCCCATAGCTCAGCGCAGTTTCGAGCAGCCATTTTTGAGCGGCAAACTCAAAACGCCCTCTGAACACAAAATGGCCATGCATGCCCCACCGACTCTGTATGACCCAGTCACCGAGCACTGGGACTCGTACATGCTACGATATGACTGCTTCCTCGAGGCAAACGACCTCATGGGCATTTCGAAAGGCCTCAAGAAGAACATGTTCCTCCGGTACTGTGGCCAGGAAGTGTTTGAGACGGCGAAAGACCTCTCTGAGCCGACACCGCTCCAATCAGTCGCCTGGTCCGTACTCCAGCAGACGCTTAGGACCCATTACGTGCCCAAGCCGTCCAAGCACGTTCGCCAGCATGAATTCAACATCAGAAATCAAAAGGAGGGCGAGTCAATTAACAAGTACGTTGCTGCGCTCCGCAAGGCCACAGCGTACTGCGAATTCCGAGATTAAAGAATGGGTGACTACCTGCACACCATGCCAGGAGTCCAGACCAGCTCCCCCAGAGGCGCCCACTAAGGAGTAGGAGCAACCTCAAGCACCAGGATCAAGGGTGCACATTTACTTTGCTGGCCCAGTTCATGGCCAGACATTCTTAGTAGTTGTGGACGCTTACTCAAAATGGTTAGAGGTAGTCCTGATGAACTCCACAATGGCAGAAGCGGTCATCAAGGTGCTACAGAGACTTTTCTCCATGCACGGCCTGCCCAACGTCTTGGTCTCTGACAATGGGCCCCAATTCACGGCCATGCAATTTGAGACCTTCCTAGCAGCTCAGGGAATCAGGCATGCCCCGATCGCGCCATTCCATCCGGCCTCCAATGGTCAGGCAGAGAGAATGGTGAGATCTGCAAAAGAGGTCCTCTCTAGGATTGGCCCAGGAGATTGGCAAACACGGGTTGACCATTATTTGCTAATTCAGCACATCACACCCAGTGCCACTACTGGGAGAAGGCCCTCCGAACTTCTCATGGGTCACCTGCTAAGGTCCCACTTAGACTGGCTACACCCCAATTATTCTGCCTCATCGCCCCCAGACTCCACAAGCAAGATTCGGACGTTTAGCGTAGGGGATTCAGCATACACCCACAACTACGCCGGGGGAACTCTGTGGATTCCTGTCACAGTGATAGGCATCACCGGCCCTCGCTCTTACCTCCTAGAGCTCAAGGATGGTAGGAATTGGAGAAGGCATGTTGACCAACTCCATGGCCGCCTCTCCAATTCCACTCTGAGACAACCAGAGGTAACTCCTGCACGAGTTAGCCAAAGCCCTACCCAAACGGAGCAAACGTCTACTCCTTCCATGGCCAGCTCAAGCCCGAGACTACCGGGAAACTTATCTGATTTTGTTGCAGGCCTGCAGCGAGCTCCAAGCGAACCGGCTCTAGAAGCTCCAGCCGCGGCCTGTGAAAGGTTCCAGGAGCTACCATCAAGCGGAGCTGCGGAGCAAACAGGTCCGTTCGACCTGTCCAAGGAAACCCCTCCTACTGAACTGCGCAGGTCAGGCAGAGCTACCCAAAAGCCCGCCTACCTGAGTGACTACATTACCAGTAGGATTGTTCCATCTAAGAGAGGAGGGGTGTTAGATACTTGTACTAACTGCAGTGGTTTCCACCAAGGTCCTCTGTTCCGGCGGGAACAGAGGTTTAATCCTATTGGTCTGACAGCTCCCTATAAAAGGGCTGCTGTCCTATTGGTCGAAGGGTCTGACAGCTCCCTATAAAAGGGCTGCTGTCAACCTTCGCTGATTGTTCTCACTTATTCTGTTACAATAAAGAGCTGTTGTTACCGTAAGCCTGTATGTGCCTATCCATTACCCAATCTAACACCTTCCAAGCTTGCAGATCAATATAATTACTGCATCTAAAAATAAAACATAAAATACATGTAACATTAGGTTGTGGGAATTATAAATGTAAAAAGGAAACAGCAAATGTAAAACGAATGGAAAGTATACATGACGATAAACAAAATGGGATATACCAATGTCTTAGGAATGGGAAGAATGGATGTAGAATATGGTTTTTATGTTTTGTTTTGTAAAAAGCTCAATAAAAATTATTTATATAAAAATAAAACTCCAAATATAACTCATAATATGTATTATGTTTTTATGTTTGTGTAATAAAATAATAAATGACATATTCCTTAATAAAATATCACATGTGTGCGCATACGCGTCTGTATACACACACACACACACACACACTGTATGGGGGTGTATATATTTTGAGAGCAGGTATCAGAATTTCATTGTAATGTGTGCCGTTGTATACATAGAAAAGGGACAATAAAAGTTATCAAATCCATTTTAGGGCAAACCTTGTATTAGACAGCTCAAAGACCACCCCACCCCCCAAAAAGCTTTTAAAATGCTTTAATCTTGCTGTGCTTTTTTTCCTTGTTGCAAGGGACTGACAGAGCTTTCTTACCAGCCTCATCTAGTGTGGTTGGCCTGGATAAAGCTTTAAAAGAAATACAAAATAAGGCTATTATAACATTCAGCCTGTATAAAAGATGGGATGTCTATTGCAGATTGAACCTCAGTCATTAGAGTCTTTTTTAAAAAAAAAATCTGGTGAAAGGTAGAGCACGGAGTACTTCAGGCGTTCCCAAGGCTGCTGGTGGGTGATAAGATAAGGATTCCTAACAGTCTTCCTGCTTTGATGCTGAGTGGATGGATTCCTTTGTGTGTCTGGGTGTGTGCGAGGCACGTGTGGTATATGCATACACACACACTATCCCTTTAGTATTTGGCCAGTTTATCAGAGTGTGTGGGGGCAGAATCATCCTCAACCGACCACAATATGACAATGAAAAAAGCCCGGTTCCTGAGATACTTGAATACAAATCATTGTGCAAATACAATAGCAATAGAGTTTGAATTGCAACAGTCCAATTCTCTCAGTCCTTGTTGC
The DNA here is from genome assembly GCF_964273705.1 of Natrix helvetica. Classification (NCBI taxonomy): domain Eukaryota; kingdom Metazoa; phylum Chordata; class Lepidosauria; order Squamata; family Natricidae; genus Natrix; species Natrix helvetica. The sequence goes on from NC_138550.1 coordinate 20,984,951, forward strand.
TCCCTGTTTCTTCTGCCCCACCTGTAGGGGAGGACGCAGGGGCTGCACCTATGGAACCCTAAAAGCTGTGGGTTTTCCATCTCTGGAGCTTTTAAAGATAGACAATTTGTTTTCCTGCACATTGCAAAGATACTGGAGGATCCATGTGTTTATCCCAACTCAATAATTCCATGAGTTTCATGTTTCTAGTAATTGAGAATATAAATTTTAGTATTAACAGCCTCGTGGGTCTTTACAAGGGAAGGGGGATTAGAATACAGATAGTCCTTGACTTACAGCCATTCATTTAGTGATCGTTAGTAGTTACAAAAGCATGAAAAAAATGACTTATGAGCGTTTTTCACACTTACGAATGTTGAAGCATCCCTGTGAACAAAATTCAGATGCTTGGCAACTGGTTCATATTTATTATGGTTGCAGTGTTCTAGAGTCACGTGTTCGCCTTTTGCCACCTTCTGGCAAGCAAAGTGAATGGGGAAGCCAAAATAACTTAACAACGGTTTTACTAATTTAACAACTGCAGTGGTTCACTTAACAACTGTGTCAAGAAAGGCCATAAAATGGGACAAAACTCACTTAAAAATCTCAGCAACAGAAATTTGGGGCTCAATCATCGTAAGTTGAATAAGTAATCATTTTTTACTGTTTTCATGTTGTTTTGGGAGGGTCAGTTAGTGTGTGTGTTTCAGATCAAAGGTATGGATTTGGATTGGCGGCTGTATAAATTGAATGAATAATTCTCCCTTTCTCTGGCCTGGTTATCTGTCAAGCCTCAGAGACTAGTTTTTGCCTTCATAAGAACCTGGCTTTGCTCCCCTGTAGTGGCAGGTTGGTCCAAAATAAGTTCTGTATTTCCAAGGAAGCTAATATGCTTTGAATGACAGAGAATTGGCTGGGATATAGTAGAACTAGCCAGGGGAAAGCATTTGGGAAGTGGTGTGACTGTGATTCATAAGAACGATCTTCCCCTTATCAGGATACTTGTCATGGTAAGTTCAGGGCCTGAGAGATTCATAGACTGGTTGGGAAACCTTTGGCAGCTTCTGTAGAGGGAAGAAGGAATGGCCTTGAGGGATGGGAGAAACAGTCATGACCAAGACAGCACAGGAATGTAATCTGACTAAATGTCTCGAACAAGCTCCTCTCGAGTTCTCACAAAGTTAAAAGGAAAGAGGGTGGGAAGTGCATTTAGATTTGCAAAATTCTTTTACTATAACTGTACAATGAAAGTAGTACAAGTAGTCCTCGATGTACAAACAGTTTGTTTAGTGATTCTTTAAAGTTACAACAGCAGTAAAAAAAAAGTGACCCATGACACTTAGTTTTTCACACTCTCGACTGTTGCAGCATCCCCATGGTCATGTGATCAAAATTCAGATGCTTGGGAACTGGTTCATATTAATGACGGTTGCCGTGTCCCACTGGGCCATGTGATTCCCTTTTGTGCCCTGACAAAGTCAGTGGGGGAACCTACTTCACTTAACAACTGTGTTACCACAACTGCAATGATTCACTTAACAGCTGTGGTAAGAAAAGTCTAACATGGGGCAAAACTCACTTAACACATGTCTCACTTAGCAACAGAAATTTTGGCCTCAATTATGGTTGTAAGTCGGGGACTGCCTGTACTGATGTACAAGATATTGGATTCCTAGTCTGATCTATCTTGATGGAGTGACACTTCCCATTTCTTAATTTCCAGGATCTAAAAAATGGTCTTCTTGCCAATTGTTCTGACCGAGGCTTCCCAAGAGCATGAAGCAAACTCCTGGTTCTGCTCATTCACATCTGGCAAAGTCTTTCAAGGGAGGATTCACAGTCACAGACCTTATCTGGCTTGAAGAGCTGCCATGCCAGAGGTAGTATTCTGCCAGTTCGCACCAGCCACCCACCCAGACATCAGCACAGACCTTCTGCGCATGCTCCCGCTCCCGAACCGGTAGTGAAGAAAAGAGGATACCATTACTGTGCCAGGCCGATATCTGCAAAACATTGCAAGGAGTCTTGGAGAGTCATGAACCAATTAAGCAAACTAATTGCCTCCTGCAAACTCCACTCCCCTTTTGCTCCTCTTTTATTTCCTCTGGGAGGGGCCATTCATCATCTGGCCTTACTACCAAGTCAACCCCTGTTCTTTAGTTGTTCCCTTCGTCTGGCAATGCTGTTCATGCGCACACTGGGAACAGGCTGCAGCTGTTTGTCTGCCTGACTGACGTCTGACTCTGAAGGCAGCTGATAGCTGGCATATGGCTCTGGCCCCCTCTCTGCCTCTGACACAAAGCCCTCATCAGAGCCTTCCCCAGACTCCAGGGCTGGCCCAGGTTCCTCCCCAACCTCTTCACTGTCTGAATCTGCTGCCAACTCCATTGGCCGCTGGCGGGCCACAACACCAGTTCACAGAGGCTATTAGTAAATCCAAAATCAATGACCCCCTTCTGAGTTTCTGCCTCAGCAAATGGAGCAGTCAGGTGAGTTCTAAAATCAAAGCAATATAGCTGCTAAGATATTTGTAGTCTACTCCTCTTTAACAAATATTGTTGAAGGAAACTGGGAAATGTCATGCTTTGGTTGCAGTTGGCTGCCAAAAATTGGACAATACCTGGGAGGGAAGTGATTTATTCTGAGTGTGACGTGACTTTAGCAGTTGTGATACATTAACTGAACTGGTTTCAGCATTGGAAACTTCTAGGTTTTTGGTGTTGGAGAATTTCAATATTTACTTGGGACTGGTTCCTCAGGAACAGTTCAACATATAGCAGCCATGTATGAGCCCATCCTAATTGATTGCAAGGCCAAGACATGATTCACATCATTGTGTTCTGATTAGAGAGGTATTCCATGGTTGGGGACACCTCAAGTTTCCCAATTACAGGTAGTCCTCACTTACTACAATTAGGACCAGCAATTCTAACTAAGTAACATGGTTGTAAAATGGAGTCATGTGACTGTGTCAATTTATAACCTAAGATCATCACGTTCCAGCATCTAGCTGCAGCCGTTATGCAAAATATCGTGGACCATTAAGTGTGATGTCATGTGATCCTAACATGCGACTTCCTGCCAGCTTCCCCATTGACTTTGCTTTTCAGAAGCCAGCTGTGACCTCATTAATGGTGACCATGTGGCCATGGGAAACTGCCACCTGAAAATGGGTGCCAAGTATTCCTATTGTGATCACATGACTGGGGAGATGCTACAATGGCTGCAATTTCAAGGATTGTTCCCAAGTCTCTTTTTCAGCACCATTGTAACTGATTGCTGAACGAAGACTACCTGTATTATAGACAAAGCCCTATCCTGTTCAAGTTGCTATAGTCACTCCATCTGACCTTTGCAGACTAATGGACTTATTAAGATGATCTACCTGAAAAAAATATTGGATTCAGCTGGATTCCAAGAGACTATGGAAGGGTTTTGGATGACTACACTAGTGATTTTATGATCTGCTTGGTACCAGGAATAAAATGCTTACTAGGAAAGTCAACACAATTTCTCCAAAGTGTTCTCTTTGATCTCTTTCAAAAATGCTTCTAAAACATACAGATGAACAATGAAGCTGAAACAGCAAAGTAAACAGCTAAAGCAATGATGGAAGAACATTAACTCAAATTTGAGAGGGCAAAGCCAGAGTCATAGGAAAGTCAATGGTGGGGTTTTGGGTTTTGGGGGGATTCTGCATGTATTACATTTGCCTGCTGAGTTGTTTTATGCTAGGAAAGGGCTGAATTAGATCCACACCTACTCCTCCAGGCATTCTTTCATGGCATCCTCAGAGGTTTCTGCTTTCAATTAGTGTTTTTCAGATTAAATCTCTCATGTTCAAGTCAATCTGGATGCCAGCTTTGATGTACAGTACACACTACTATGACGGTGTCTAGTCAGTCTTCTTTTATTGTTAGACCAGTTCACTTTCATTTTGAGATACCTTAGGATGTAGGCAGGTTGCTTGGAGATGTATCGTCTACTGCTTTTTCTTTAGATCCTTGTTCAACTTGAACAGGAACTTTGACCTGTGAGGTTATTAGAAATGCCTTTGTTAATATGATATATTCTAAGGGAGGGAAGTGTCTGGTCCACAAACGTCAGTTAATTCAAGATTTTGGTAGGTAGGTTTTGTATCATGTGACATTTGCTTTTCAGCACCACGTAGGCCACCAACAAAGATCCAGACTAAGGGCGGAGAAGATGCCTCTTTCTATAGGAACCTCCAGATGTATTGAGAGTTGCTGTAAGTTTATGTGGCAGCGACTCAAGATTGATCATTCTGTTTGTTTGTTTGTTTATTGGATTTATATGCCGCCCTTCTCCCAAAGGACTCAGGGCGGCGTACAACATAAAAAAACCCCACATATTACAAAAGTTAAAAAGGAAATTAGATAGACTATCCAAAATCAAACCCAATTAATATTAACAATAACATTTTAAAAATTAGATTAAAATTAAAAGTTCTCTGCTACTGCTGCCCCAGATCTTTGAGAAACACTTCCTGCAGCGTTGAGAGGCCTGTTCATTAGCTTAAAAAAAGACTTTAAAATACATGTTTTATACATTTTTCACTGTTGATTTCAACTATTAATTGTATTTGTTTGCTGAAATTCCTACTGACTTGTTTTTTATTTGTTTTAATTGCAAACTTACTCAGTGGTTTTGGTTAAGTTGGTTATCAAGCTTAAGTAATTAACCAATTCAGGGGTGAAATCAACTTACCTTTGCTACCGGTTTGGATGCGCAGGACCATCCACATATGCGCAGAGCTTCAAAAACGGAAGTGATGACATCTGGGTGGGTGGGCGGAGCCTGCTACCGAGCACGCCTGCAAACGTAAGCAAACAGTGAGGGAGGGAATCCACTGTCCCATGCGATTTAGATTAGCTAGAAAGCAGGAAAACCTGCTTTCAAGCTAATATAAATCACGCGTCACAGCTGATCATCGGAAAAAACAGTTCGTCCGAACCGGTAGCATTTTTAAACTACCGGTTCAGGCGAACTAGTCTGAACCAATAGCATTTCACCCCTCAATCAACTTGCCTTAGGAGGAAAGTTTGTCCCATTTATCATTCACAGAATCTACAATTCATTGCTGAAGAATGTGGCACATATCACTTTAGTGGGAAAACGTGAGAAAGCATCTCTGATTTTGTCTGTGTATTTTTTGAGACCTCTGGTGGGGCTGTTGGTGTAGATGTGGGGGCAACGTAAACATCTGGGTTTATTGCAGGATCTGCTTCCCGTGTTAGCATCACTGTCCTGTTGCTTCCTGTTCCTTGTGCGAAACTGCTTCAGGTCAGATGCTTGTCAGTATACAAGCCTGGGTTTGTCACTCATTAGTAGGTACCATTGTCCAGTATGGGCTGCAGTTTATTAATCATGCATGTGACTGGTTTGAATTGTGTGTTGTAAGTTAACGATAAGTGGTATTCTCCTTGTTCAATTTTCGTGGTTTGTCTTTTAAAAGATTCTTTCTGGGAGTTTATCTGCTTTTATTGATCTCAGATCGATAGTTGTATCTTCCAAATGTCTGCGTTTCTTTTTAACTGTCTAACTCAACTCAGGGTGGTTGAGATGAAAGTAATGTCATGCGCAAGGGCTGAGATTGGTATAGTCAGGGCATGGCTGCACATAATAAAGTGGAAGTAAAGACCTTAGAGTACATTAGTAAGGAAATCTAAGGACTTTTGATTAATAAAAAACCCTAGGCTTTCTCCACATAAAACATTAAACCACCTCTAAGTGCCTGTTACTTCAATTTATTACTATGTAAACCTATTCCAAGTAGTTAATGCTGGAGGTGTTTGCCAGTGCAGAAAATTGAATTACCGTAACTAAGAAAACCATGGTTCACTTAATACAGTCACAGAGTATATTTGTCTCAGTATTAACCATGTTAAAATAGTTCAGAGGCATCATACACTGGAAAAATGTTGAAAGGAAAGGCAGATTTGCTTTATGCTCCGTTTTTTGACTTAATTAGCTACTGCTATTAGATGGACTAGCAGGTGGTTAAGCAGAGATGGAGATTGAATTCACACGTTGTGTGAACTGATGGTTCATTTAATAATGGTTCATTGAATGATCTGCAACTGGAATAATTCACAAAGTATATCAACAAATTATGCAGTGTGGTATTAGCTTAGTAGACTGTGTGAAATCAGCCAAATGTGGCTTACTCCTTACTAAGCAGACAATAACTTGAGCATAATGTGTGAACAAAGGAATGCTTACATACAATATCAGCCTACTAGAGAAACGGCTCAAGGGGACTATTGCAGGTTTTTTGTCCTTGTCTTATTTTTATATTCCATCAGTAGATATATGTGGTTGCTAAACAAGTGTGCAAATAACACAGAGCTAGATAAGTGGCAAGCATTTGGGAAGACAGAGTGTGTCTACACAAAAGTCATCACATGGCACTTACTGAATTTATAGTAAGAGCTGTACTTTACTGAATTAACCCAATTACTGGATTTGCAAAGTACACAGAATCATAAGTTAACTATAATGGTTAGCTCTGAGTCTGCACACATTTTAGTCTGGCTTATTATGCCAGTTTTTGAGATCCAGAAGGAACTTGACAAGCTAGAACACACAAAGATGGCAAAATGAAATCCAAGGGAAAGTACTAGATTTAGGTACAGTCCCTGTTCTTCCCCCAAGCAGACACAGGTATGAGATAAAGAAGATGACTTAGCTTGCAAACTGTATATGTGGAAAAAGATGAAAATCACAGAGGAGATCTCTACTCCAGATGGGGATTCAGCCTGCAGAAAGGTAAGAGTATCTAGTAATGTTTACTGAAGGGAAGCAGGATTTCCATCCTTATTCCCAAATATTTCAACCTGGAAGGAACAGGGTAGGCCAGCAAATCAATCCCTGAACTGAATATTCTGGTGGATCTCATATTGAATATAAATTAGCATCTAGTTCTCTACAGAATTAAAAAAAATAATGTAATATTGGGTGGCATTAGTGCAGATTATATGAAATAATTATACTCTTTTGCATGTTATTAAAACAACATTTAGAGAGCTGTAGCCAATTGTTGGTGTGTCCTTCTGTAGAAGAATGACCGGTAGGGTGAGTATTCAGAAATCAAGTTTGGTGAGGAACCATTGAAAGAGTTAGCTATGTTCATCCAAGGCAAAAAGACCACAGGAAAATGCAATTGCAATAAGGTTACTATGCAGAAGAGTAAGGAAACTGAAATATTTGCTTTAGAAGGACTACTAAACCAGTGGGTGAAAATGTCAGTGGAACAGGCTGTTTGAGGAGGTTGTGGTTTCTTCTTTCATTCAAGTATTTAAGCGGAACAGCCATCTGTTGGGAAATGTTCTAACTATGTACTGAATTGTAGATCCTGCAATAGCAAGAAGTTGGAATGAACTTGGAAGGAAGCAATCCGTGACCAGCTGCAGCCTCCACCCATGTTTTGTGACTCCAACAGTCTCAAGATTGGGCTGCTGAAATTCATTAGAAAGCCACCAAGCAACAGCAGGGTAGTTTTCCCAAGCAAACTGCAGGGACGTGTCAAGGCAGTTGCCAAGGTCGACACCGATTTGAAGGCACTAAAATAAAACAAATGGTACTCACAAGTTATTTGACTATGTACCATCACATTGTTGTTGACACCTAGCGACCCCATAGATAGATGTTCTCCATCATGATCTATCCCTAACCTGTTCTTTCGAATCTTCCAGTGGTGCCACTCATCACTACTGAAACAGAATCCATCCACTATGCTGCTGGTCATACTCTTTCCTGCCACATTTCCCAGCTACCTTTTCCATAGACCTGGATCTTTGCATCGTACTGGTCAGTGGTGGGATTCAAAAACATTTTTACTCCCAATTCTGTGGGCATGGCTTTGTGATTTTGTGGGTGTGGCATGGCTTTATGGGCGTGACTTTGTGGGCGTGGCAGGAGAAAGATACTGCAAAATCCCCATTCCCTCCCCACTTCTGGGAGAAGGTTACTGCAAAATCTCCATTCCCTCCCCAACCCACTAACCTGCTTTCCACCTCCGTCCTCCTGTCCAGGGCAACAAAAGAAGATCAACTGGGAGGCTGGGAGGCAGAGAGGGCGGGGCCAGCCTGTTTGCCCATTCTCCGAGCTCCTCAAAATTTCTGCTACCGGTTCTCCAGAACCTGTCAGAACTGGCTGAATACCACCTTTGGTAACCAGTATGTCTGAAGTAGGATAATAGGATAAATACTCCCCCAGTAAATAAAACAATTAAAATGCTCATCCCTTGGCCCTTCAAATTCTATTATACTCTGACACAAAAAGTTTTGCTTAGACTTCTTTATGAATCCTCTAATCAGACGTATGTATGACTGATATCTCCTTGCCATCTCAATTTCAATCTTCAATCTTTTTTTAAAAACCAGTTTTTTTAAAAAAAATAGTTTTTGCATTTTTCTCCCCTTAAAAATGAAGAAAATGTGGCTTCAGGAATATTTGGTACTTCAATTATCCTGCCAATTATTTAGCAGAATAACAGAGTTGGAAGGGACCTTGGAGGTCTTCTAGTCCAACCCTCTGCTCAGGCAGGAAACCCTATACCATTTCAGACAAATGCTTGTCCAATCTCTTCTTAAAAACTCCAATACTGGACCACCTACAGCCTATGGAGACAAGTCATTCCATTAATTAATTTGTGTAAAACACCCAGAGTTAGTCCTTAAGAATCATTTCTTGGTGAGAAGTTGGAAAATAAACTGTAGTTCAGATGAGAGAAGAAAATCCTTAAGTTCTTCAGAAACTTGCGGGCTAAAAGAATGGAGTTCCTTCTGTAATTATCAAATACCAGCCAACCTTAAATAAGATTGAAATCATATAAGCAAAGCAGTAGAACTTCATTTTTTGAATTATTGTAATGCTTGTCCCATGAAGCCTGGCAATGTGATTGCCTAAATTAGATTATTGCTTAATGGTGCTTTCCCAATAAGTCTGGCTTATAAAGCACACCTAAAAATAATGTTACATATGTGAATCAAAAATACCTCTGGGAACAAGTATAATACTGCCCTTAGATTGTTAAAAGGGGAAGTGTGCGTGTGTGTGTGCGTAGCCAAAATTATGCAGTTTATTTTTAACAGTTCATATTGACTAATTTTACACTCCAACAGTCTGCTTGGAACAGTATTTAAAAAGCAAGATATTGGAGGTCATACTATTGCCATTGTGAAGTAACAGTTTGGTAGCTAATGACTAGAGGAAGCCAGTGGGGTAACAGACAATAGTTTGCTCAGCAATGTTTGTTGCATTGCTCCCACAAAAGCCTTGGGATGTTGATAGTGCTTATAAGCATGCATCATACTCTACGTCCACTTCTCATGGTTTAATGTATGCTTTGCCTTGTATGTTAAACATTACATTTCTTTTTTGTACATCAAAGAGACTTTGTTCCCTATATGGTCTTTTAAAATGACGCCTGGTCATTTCCAATCCTGGAATATTGTGACATGTGTATTCATTGATCACCTCAGTTTCCTTGTATCTGACTAGTCAATTCTGGAGCTGACTGGTTTCCCTACCATAGAGTCTTCTCCTAGCACGGCGTCCTCTACCTGTCCTAATCAAAAGCCCTATCAATTATGGAGCCGACCAGCAAAAGGGAGCCACAGCAGACGGATGAAAGAGCCACATGCGGCTCCAGAGCCGCAGATTGCTGACCCCTGGACTAGTCCATTTAGAGATAGAGTGATGGTCTTAATTTGGCTGTATGATACTTTAGATGCTTCATTTAGTGACTGTACAAAGTTTCAACGCCACTGAACAAGTGACTTTATGTTGCAGTATCCCCGAGGTCATGTGATCAAAATTTGGAAACTTGGTAACTGGCTCATACTTATAACGGTCGCAGTGTCCCAGGGTTGCACGATCACCTTTTGTGACCTTCTAACAAGCAAAGTCAGTGGGGAAGCCAGATTCACTTAACAACCATGTTGCTAACTTAACAACGGCAGCAATTCACTTAAGAACTGTGGCAAGAAAGTTTGCAAAGTGGGGCAAATTTCACTTAACAAATGTCTTGCTTAGCAACAGATATTTTGGGCTCAGTTGTGGTCCTATGTTGAGGATTGTGCATACATTATTAGCAATGAAATGGTACTTGGAGATGCAAATAATCAGTATCCCAAAGACATAGGAATAGTCATCAATCTAAACTTATTTCTCTGATTTTGTGATCTACTCTTCAAAAACCTTTACCATGCAGGAGAGAATGACTTTGAACAGCCTTTCCCTCAATAAGGTGCCCACCAGATGTTTTGGACTAGAACCCTATTGATCTCATCAGATTGGCATAGGAAATATATGTAATACCACAGCAACATTTAAAGAGGTTTTGAGTCTGGTAACTGTAACCATGAAAAAAAGTAAAAAGTGATTGCTAATTGGTTGCCACTGTGTAGAAGCTGTTAAATCAATAGCAGGATTGATGCATTGCCTGCATACACTAAATATTAGCTCAAAGCTGAAAATCTGAAAACTGTGATGTTTGTTTGGTTTTGGCTTAGCGTAACATGTAAAGACAACTACCAAGATTTATAAACCTTGGTTTATCACTTAGCCTGATATGTGCATGCAGCCAATGGTAATTCAACCAGCTGTACTTAAACAATTATTCAGTAGGATGTGCAAGCCCAGAATCACAAGAATGCTTATGCTAAAAGGGAAACATTATATATAGACGTTATGAAATGATGCTGTACAGTATTAGTTTTAAATGCAAATTTGCCGTTTTATTTCTTAGTCTGATTGTTTAACATTAGCTATGGTTTTCATACTGCTATATATTCTACAACATTGGTAGCAAAGAGTCTGATTCTATTCTCTGTGTTATGCTTACATGTCACAGAGTTTGTAATAGCCTGTTTCCCCCAAAATAAGACCTCTCCGGATAATAAGCCCAATCGGTTTTGAGCGCATGCACTATAATAAGCCCTCCCCGAAAGCATTTAAATACATGCGCAGCTGGTCCTAGCCATTTCCTCTGGTTGCTTGCCATGCAAACAACACGAGGTGAGGAGGTGAGGCCAGAGGGGGGGGAACAGAGGGGGGAACATACCCTATGCACTCCACACGCCCTTACCTATTGGCTGCTCCTGCAACCTTAGCCACCGCGCTCCTTCTGTCACGCTAATGGCCACCACAAAATGAGCGGCAGGCTCAGCAACGTGCAACACAGCAGCGGCCATGAGGTGACCACGCTCACCGCCTCCTGCACCTCAAAAATAATAAGACTTCCCCAAAAATAAGGCCAAGCACTTATTTCAGAATTCAAAAGAAAATCTCCCACGTTTCCCCGAAAATAAGACCCTCTCTTATTTTCGGGGAAACATGATAGATATGAGACCATTTTTATGGGCGTTCGGAAAAATTAAAAGAACCCTTCCTTGGATTTAGTTTTTGTTGATCAGGTCTTTTCTCATGAGTCATTGTACTCATGGGCTGTGAATCTGAATCTGGACCACGGAGAATGTACTGTGACCTAAACAATGGCTTGACATTAACCTGGTTTGAAAGCAGTGGTGAAATCTAATTTTTTTGCTCACCGGTTCTGTGGGTGTGGCTTGGTGGGGAGTGGTGTCATGTGACTGGGTGGGCGTGGACAACTTTTTTTCACTTTTTAAAGCATTTGTTCCCTGCCGGTTTGGGCAAATAGCCAGAAAAAAAAATGCTTTAAAAAGCAGGGAAAAAAGCTTCCCACGATCCTCGGAAGCTTTTTTTTTTACTACCGATTCGCAGAACCAGGGACAATTGTCCCTACCGGGCCAAACTGGGAGGATTTTACTCCTGTTTCAAAGGCTATGCAACAAACAATCCCATTTTTTATCTCTGAGTTGTGGGTAGGATTAGTGAAAAGGTGGTGACATAACTTGTCACTAGACATCCACCCAACTTGAATTCTTAGCATGCCGAATACCCATGCTTGCCAAAAAATGTCTAGTCTAGAAGTCAGCATCTTTCCTAAGCCTACTGCCCTCTAAATGTGTTCCCAACCCTCACAACTGGGGTTTGTGGGAGATGTAGTCCCACATTTAGACAGCATCAGACTGGGAAGTGTGTGTATGTGTGCATTTCCTGCTACTATAAGGCACACATGGGCGAGATCATGATCATATACTGTAGCATTCATTAATGGTAATGAGAAATCAACTTGCAGAAAAGATACTTGCTCAAGATCAAGCAATACAGCTAGTCCTCGACTTATGATCATAACTGAGCCTTAAAGTGAAACACTTGTTAAGTGAATTTTGCCTCATTTTGCTACTTTTCTCGCCACAGTTGTTAAGTGAATCATGACAGTTGTTAAGTTGGTAACATGGTTGTTAAGTGAATCTGACTTTCACATTGACTTTGCTTGTAGGGCGCTCACAAAAGGTGATCACAAGGCCTTGGGATACTGCAATCGTCATAAATTTGAGTCAGTTGCTAAGCAGCTGAATTTTGATTATGTGACCACGGGGATGCTTCATCAGTTTAAGTGTGAAAAACCGTCATAAGTCACTTTTTTCCAATACCATTGTAACTTTGAACGGTTACGAAATGAACTATTGTTACGTTGAGATCTACCTATACAGTTTGTATTTTAGCAAGAACACCAGTCCTATATGTTCATGATATCACCTATTTGCGCCTTCACCTACTCTTAGGATCCACAGCCTTCTACCTTTACTCAAAACTGAAAATGTATACTGTTGACCTTCAACCACACCCCAAAACATTCCCTGACTATCAAAAGCTTTGCAGCCTAATAATAAGAATGATAATACCGCCTGGGGAATTGAGGCCAACAATGTTAAAGTCAACAAAAGAAGTCTAAGGAACTTTTCTAGGCTGACAAGGAATCCTGGGAATGCTAACCATAAATCAGCCACAGGTATTTCATTATTGTCATCTAATCCAGAGTTCATGGAAAGAATGTAAGATTTCAAAATGACCCCTAAACTAGTTCAGAGATTGGCATCTTGTTTACTACTTGAGACGACTTCAAAAATGTACTATGAGAAAAGCTTTTTTGAAGAAGAAAGGAGGAGGAGGAGGAGGAGGAGGAGGAGGAAACCTCACGCTCAGTATGCTGGTATGTAGACCCAGAGATTATGAGATAGAATATGACTAGGAGAATTGCTTCAATAAGCTTCTTTGGAGACATAATACATACTATAAACCTTAGCAGAGAATTAATTTATTTACTCTTTATTGTCTTTAGGATTCACATAGAAAAAAAAAACATACTGTTGGTGACTGCAAAGATGGAGCTATGGCTATAGCTGGATTGTGTGAAGCTACTGTGGCTCAGTGTACAAATTGTGCATGAGGGAGGGTACCAGCAGTAAATAAATACTGGGCGAACTGGGCGAATACTACCTCTGGTTGTAATGGGAAAAATCTACATAGTCACTAGGGCAGTGGTGAGATTCAATTTTTTTTTACTACGGGTTCTGAGGGTGTGGCTTTGTGGGTGTGGCAGGGGAAGGATACTGCAAAATCCCCAATCCTTCCCCACTCTCAAAATCTCTGCTACCGGTTCTCCAGAACCTATCATAACTGGCTGAATACCATCTCTGCACCAGGAGTTGAAAACAATTTGAATGTACAGAATCCTAATCAGGGTTTACTATGAATAGATACGTGCAGGATTGCACTGCAAAACAGCTGAAAAGAGAGTACTGAACATTCCCTGTAAAACTCTTACTGTTAGATATTAACATATATCGGGATAAGTCTTCCCTCTGGTCCGCTCCTACAGCGGGAAACAGGTATTCCTCTGATTGGTCGAGGGGCGTGCCCACTCCCTATAAAAGGGGAACCCTCCGACCTCAGAGTAAGCTGGATCACTATTACTACTAATAAAGAGCTGTTAAGTCACTTCGTGTCCGCAGTCTGTCTCTCGTTGCCCAGATCTAACATTGGCGACGAAGGTGGGATTGAGAGACAGATAGGACGAAGAACGCTACCTCCAGAATCTCCGGATTTGATCCAGCCCAGGAATTCGGCAGAAATTCCGACAGCCATCTCAGATCACCGCAGCGCGGCAAATTCAAACAGAGAAGATGGCGATGCATGCTCCCCCCGCTCCTTTCGACCCAGAAAACGACGAATGGGAAGCCTTCATGATTCGTTTCGAGTGTTTCCTCGAAGCGAACGAATACACGGGGATCACCGATGCGAGGAAGAAAAACATCTTCCTCGGCTACTGCGGAAAAGAAGTCTTCAATACGGCCAGAGACCTCACCGCGCCTACTCCAATACAAGCAGTATCGTGGGCAACGTTGCAACAGACTCTGCAAACCCATTACGCGCCAAAACCTTCCCGCCATGTCTGCCGCAAGGAATTCAACATGAGGACTCAGAAGGCGGGAGAATCCGTTAATCAATATATTGCAGCCCTACGAAAAGCAGCAGCTCACTGCGAATACAGGGATCTGGAAGAACACATCTTAGAGCGGCTCATCTGTGGGATAAGAGACATTTCGTTGCAAAAGAAGCTGTTGGCAAACCCGAGTTTAACCCTACAGACAGCGTTAAACGAAGCAAGAGCGTCAGAATCAGCGGAGAAATCATCGGTGACCATACAACGAGGGGCCAGCGTAAACCAGCCAGCACCGAGGCAAACCAGAGTTCACTACGAGGACACAAGCCCCGACTACGAGAATCCCGAGTTCGAGGACAGTCACCTAATGCAGAGCAGTCACGTGAGGCCTGGGGGGAGACCCGGATCCCGTTTGCCGCCCTGCGCAAGCTGCGGAGGGAATCACCCCAGGTCTACTTGTAGGTTCAGGAACGTTGTTTGTTCGCATTGCAACAAACTTGGGCACATCGCACGAGTGTGCCGGAGCGGAGTCCCTGCCTCACGGCAGCCACCCATGTACCGCCAACAGAAGCCCAACCCAGGGGCTTGGCGAAATCAAAAAGGGCGCCCAGAGAGAAATCCACAAGTGTTTACCCAGAGAGAAAATTTCCAAAGAGCTGAACGAGCGTATTCCCAGAGAGACTACTCACAAGGAAGTGAGCGAGCGTATCCCCAGAGAGAATACACACAGAGAGCTGAAAGAGCGTTCTATCAAGACGCTCAACAAGAGTATTTTCAGGATGTTGACGATGAGATAGAGTTGACCCAGAGAGAGGAGTTGCGAACGTATCTCACCACGATACATCAGGTCCGCCCTAAGCGGCCCAAAAGGCTGAAAGTCACAGTCCTCTTGGAGGGCTCACCCTGCGAGCTAGAAGTTGACACAGGATCAACCCTGACGATCATTTCATGGGCATCCATGAAACAGGCTATCCCTAGCCTCAGAAAGAGCCAACTGCGTGCTCCAGACGTCCTGCTACGAGACTACCAGGGGAACCAAGTCCCCATCGTGGGCCAAGGCACATTCCGCATCCGTTTCAAGGACATCGAAGCCCAGCTGCCCGTGACCATCGCCAGCGCGCCATTGCAGAACCTTCTGGGGCTTGATTGGTTTGAAGCCCTGGGATTAGAAGTCACCGGAATCAACGCCGTGAGAAACAGCAGCGCTGAAAAGATTTTTAAGGAGTTCGAGGATGTGTTCAGCCCCGGTCTTGGTAAGTATGTGGGCAAACCAATATCATTTAATTTAGACCCAAATGTGGCGCCAATCCGACTTAAACCGAGATGAGTGCCTTTTGCACTCCGCCCAAAAATAGATAAGGAGATAGATAAGTTAGTGGAACAAGGGATCCTTGAGCCGGTAGATCACGCGCGCTGGGAAACACCTATCGTGACCCCAGTCAAACCAGACGGATCAGTCCGCGTCTGCGCGGACTATAAGTGCACAATTAATGTCGCGCTACAACAGAGCGCATATCCTGTGCCTGTAGTACAGCACTTATTGCACTCGTTGGGGCCAGGAAAGATATTTGCAAAGTTAGACATGGCACAAGCTTACCAGCAACTGCCAGTGGATAGCGCCACAGCGGAGGCCCAAACTATAGTGACGCATAGAGGAGCATTCAAATGCAACCGGCTACAATTTGGCGTAAGCATTGCCCCAGGATTGTTCCAGAGCGTCATGGAACGGCTTTTGCAAGGGATACCAGGAGTCGTCCCCTATTTTGACGACATCTTGGTGTCCGCTGCAAATGAGGAGCAATTAAACAAAAGAGTCAGATCTGTTTTGGCCAGAATCAGAGAAAAGGGTCTCCGCCTTAAAAAAGAAAAATGCCAAATTAACGTGCCTAGTGTAGAATTCCTGGGTTATAGAATCGATGGTCAGGGAATACACCCCACTTCAAAGAAAATTAAGGCGATCCAGGACGCCCCCACACCATGGAATCAGACCGAGTTGCAGGCCTTCCTCGGATTACTTAACTTCTACAGCGTTTTTCTGAGACAGAAGGCGACCGTTGCTGAGCCTCTACACCGTCTACTCCAGAGGAACGCACCATGGAAATGGGGACGAGCCGAAGCTGCAGCTTTCGCCGGGGTAAAGCGCCTGCTCACCGCTGACTCACTACTTGTTCAATACAGTCAGACTCTACCGCTAGTATTGACCTGCGACGCATCGCCTTTTGGAGTTGGAGCAGTCCTCAGCCACAGGATGCCCAACGGAAAAGAAGCACCCATTGCTTTCTACTCCAGAACTCTTTCATCGGCCGAAAGGAACTACAGCCAAATGGACAGAGAAGCGTTGGCTGCCGTAGCGGGTGTAAAACGTTTCCATGAATACCTCTACGGCCGCGATTTTGAACTGATCACAGATCACAAACCGCTGTTGGGACTTTTGGCGGGAAACCGCCCCACTCCGGTCTCCCTTTCTCCACGCATGACCAGGTGGACTGTTTTCCTGGCTGCGTACTCCTACAAGTTAATTCATCGACCGGGCTCCACTCTAGGGCACGCAGACGCGCTCAGCCGTTGCCCATTACCAGACATTTTGCCAGACCCCACTCCAGAAGTACCGGTATTGCTCATTGACTATTTGGATTCGGGACCGGTTTCTTCCTACGATGTTGCAAGGTTCTCCTCTAAAGACAGTTTAATAAAGCAAGTGCAAACTTGGGTATGGAGGGGGTGGCCGAAGGGAAATGTGGACCCGGAATTCAAAATGTTTTGGTCGAAACGGGACGAACTCTCAGTATTACAGGGATGTTTGTTGTGGGGGGATCGAGTTGTTATTCCTTATGCTCTACGAAAAAATGTATTAGATGCTTTGCATATGGGTCACCCGGGGATCGTGAGAATGAAAGCGTTAGCGAGAAGTTACGTGTGGTGGCCAAACATGGACAAAGAAATAGAGGAGTGGGTGGCCACTTGCGACCCATGTCAGGAGTCGAGACCAGCACCCCCGGAAGCGCCCGCCACAGAATGGGAGAAACCCAAGGCACCCTGGTCACGTATACACATTGATTTTGCAGGGCCATTCCAGGGTCAAACCTTCCTCATAGTTGTAGATGCTTATTCTAAATGGCTAGATGTAGTCTTAATGACGTCAACCACGGCAGAGGCAGTCATAAAGGTTCTTCGGCGGCTCTTCGCCACCCATGGTCTACCAGATCTTTTAGTATCCGATAACGGGCCCCAATTCACGGCCATGCAGTTTGAAACATTTTTAGCGGGTTTGGGAATCAGGCATGCCCTCATCGCGCCATTCCATCCAGCATCCAACGGTCAGGCAGAGAGAATGGTGCGATTCGCGAAAGAGGCCCTCGCTAGGATGGGTCCAGGTGATTGGCAAACACGCATTGACCATTACCTCCTCATTCAACACATTACCCCGAGCGCAACGACGGGTAGGAGCCCCGCTGAACTACTCATGGGTCGCCGCCTAAGGTCTCACCTGGACCGGCTCCACCCGAATTACTCTGCCACGGCTCCCCCAGACTCTACAAGTAAGGTCCGGTCTTTCAGAGTAGGGGACTCAGTATATGCTCACAACTACACAGGGGGGACATTGTGGATGCCAGCAAAGGTCATTGGCATCACGGGTCCTCGATCGTATTTGCTGGAGCTAGAAGATGGGCGAAATTGGAAAAGGCACATCGATCAACTTCGAGGTCGCCTTACACACTCCAACATCAGGGATGAAGGCGAAAGTTTCCTGTCTACAGAGAGCCAACCGCAGGAAAACTCCATCGCAGGGAACAACGACACCGGCGAGCTAAGCGTAGAACAGGACAACACGCACGCAGCTGAAGAACCCCCAGTCAACGCAGCCGAACTAGCTCCTGAATGCCCAAGCAACGAAAGCGAAAGACCTCCAGAACGGAAAAAAGGAAATGCACCCGATCCTGCAACTACTTCGAACCAACATGCACCCGATCCTGCAAACACTTCAACCCAACCTGAACTACGACGTTCCGCCCGAGCAAGACAAACACCCACCTACCTAAAGGACTATGTCACCTACCGTAACGTCCCATCTAGGAGGGGAGGGGTGTTAGATATTAACATATATCGAAATAAGTCTTCCCTCTGGTCCGCTCCTACAGCGGGAAACAGGTATTCCTCTGATTGGTCGAGGGGCGTGCCCACTCCCTATAAAAGGGGAACCCTCCGACCTCAGAGTAAGCTGGATCACTATTACTACTAATAAAGAGCTGTTAAGTCACTTCGTGTCCGCAGTCTGTCTCTCGTTGCCCAGATCTAACACTTACTCATTTACAGAGATTTGGTGTTGTTATTGTTTTTAAATGGGGCACACATAGATATTGTCTTGCGTGTTGAAAAGAATTCCCATTGAAAACAAGCAGCATATTAATTAAGACATTTGGACTTATTTGGTACTCTCATCTCACTATTGCTTCCTTCCTAGGTTTTTGAAGGGCTTTTTCATTGATTTGCCATCTTCGTGCTGAACTTTCTGCCCACACCAGGTACCATTTTTAGCTTATTTTAAGGGTAGTTACTTTTTAATCTGAAAAGCTCATCAGTCGTCATGGCTTTATTTTCCATTTTTAGCCATTTTCTATTTCCGTTTCTGTTGTGTGAGCTATAATCTGATGTTGAGTGGGCTTTTATGACTCATGAGGCTGGGTTAGACCTGGAATATCTGTTTTGCCACTTATCCTGTCCACTAAAGTGGGCAAAATAATAACTGGTTTCCAAAAGCAAATGCAGAATAAAAACAAACTTGGTCTACAAACCTGTAGACAATATTAGAAATATAGGAAATGATCTTATGGCTGGACTACCTTTCTGGTAGCCCAATTTTTCTTCCCAACAAGTGCTCTCCAGTTGTGTAATGATTACATCTCCCAGAATTACCCAACCACCATGGTCCACTAAGAATGGCAGGAGTTGGAGTTCCAACGTATCTTTAAGGAAACAGATTGGGGAAGGGTGACCTATTGTTTATCTTATTTTGGATGGAGCTTTCTAGGTGTCACAGAAAGATCTTCCCCATCACTGCAACTTCAACATTTAGAAAACATGACAGATTGTATCTGGAGTCATCTTTATACAAACAATGTGCTTTCTTCACACAATGAATAGCTTTAAAAAAAAAAAAGATTGAGGGCCTACAGAAGCCCCAATCTGATTTTTTTATGAGATAGAATAAATTCTTCTTGACTCTTTTTACTTTATCTTATCCTCCAAGATTTTGGTCCACAGTTTGCAAAACAAGGAGATTAAGCTATCTCTGTAACACTTAGATGACCTTGTGAAGTGGTATGTAGAATATACTTCTGTTATTGAGAGCACAACATACAGTCTGTTTTAATTATCATAGACTGAATTCATATATCAATATGGTTTCTCTGGTTTTGGCTTAGTATTTTACATGAACTCAGCCAATAATGCTTATTCAATAAAATGTGGTTACACCAAGCATGGCTTAGTGTGAAGTGTAAGCTATGCCATAGAGTACAGTACTCCTATAACCAGTCTCCCCTTACCTAACCTCCTGTCAGTCAAATTTATGATCCATGGTTGCCATAATGCTAGTAGTAGAGTATTGGGAAGTTACATGTGATTGGTTATATTGCTGACATAGTATGACAATTTGTCCTCTTCCACTTAATGTTTTGGGCCTTTAACTCCAGAACTTCTCAACCAGCATGGTCAATATGTTCAAAGTTCTGTAAATGGCAATTTTAGGTCTTGTAGAATATATCAGACTGGAGAAGGCTACGTTGTAAGGTGGGATAATTATTGAAAACTATATTTCTTCACCAACTTTTTTCTCCTACTGTATAGTTTCTATGCATAAACTATTATTTTCTGCTAGAGCAGTCCATTTTTCTCACTTCTCCAAATTCATATTTTAAAACGGCCTTCCCTCCTGCGTTATTAAACTGGAATTCTATCCTCCCCAACTCTTTTCGCCTATCATTTTATTTAGGTTGATCAGAATTGTAAACCAAGAACCCTTGAGTACATCTTAATTAGTATTTACTACTATAAATTTCAAATTAAGAAATGCTAAAACTTTCAGAATTTC
Organism: Natrix helvetica; assembly: GCF_964273705.1. Taxonomy (NCBI): domain Eukaryota; kingdom Metazoa; phylum Chordata; class Lepidosauria; order Squamata; family Natricidae; genus Natrix; species Natrix helvetica. The sequence goes on from NC_138550.1 coordinate 21,005,359, forward strand.
TTCCTCCTTTCAATGCCCTGGATTTTCTTTCTTTTAGTCGTTCATTTGGCTGAACTATGTATTTGAGCCTATCTTTTTGTGAATGACCATGGGCGTATAAAATGCTTAAAGCCGAGGGGAAGAGAACAGCAGCTTTCCTTTAGACCTTCTGTTCTGTGCACATCCGAGCAGATAGGTTTTTACATGCGTCACGCAGCGGAAAGCAACCGGCTGTGCTTGCTCTCTAATTAAAACATCTCAGTGGCTTTTGCTTATGCAGTGTTAAAAAGAAGGAATATATCCAAAAACTCCTCCTTTGAACAGCCTAAAACAGGTTGGATTAGATTTTACAGGCAATCTAATGCCCAAATGGGAAACATATACTGTATTTTTCGGAGTATAAGACGCACCAAGGTTTTGAAGAGGCAAATTTAAAAAAAAAAGTTTTTACACTCTGCAAACCTCCCAAAAATGGCCCGTTTTTTGTGAAAATGGGCCAGATTTTTTTTTATTTAAAAAAGGGCATGGAAAACTTTTAGGAGGCTGATAGAATGCTCCTGGGGGCTGGGGGGGACATAATTGAGCAACAAATGGCCCATTTTTCACTCATTTCTGCCCCCAGGAGCACTCTGGAAGCCTCCTAAAGGCTATGCATGGCCATTTTGGTGAAGGGGGCGGGGTTTTGGGAGGCAAAAAAATGCTGTATTCAGTGTATAAGACGCACCCAGATTTTCAGCCTCTTTTTTGAGGGAAAAGATGTGTCTTATACTCCCAAAAATAGGGTAGTCAATATGTTGTTAATAATAATATCAAAAGACATCGCTTGCTCAGAAGAACTGGAGAAATACATGCTTATCTATCTCAGGCTGTTTGGAAAAAAAATATGTAATTGCCATATCATTGCCGTTCTCCAATGCTTTAGAAAAAAGAAGAGGTTAATTGTCGGGTTTGCACACTATGCTAACCCAAAGTCATAGTTTGTTTGCTTTGTGGCTGTATGGAATTGTATATCTTCATCATTCTGGGTCCAACATAAACCCCAGTCCTCTGCTTGGTACGTTGGTCTGGCTTTAGTCAGGAATGCAACTGATTTAGCCCTAGCTGTGAGTTAGATGCAGTTTCTGTTCCAAAGGCTTGTAATATGCATTAGGATAAAGAAAGCAAAAAGCAGATAGATACATCAGCAGTGGGATGGAGGGGTACCAGTGGTGGGATACGACCGGTACACCCTGGTATAGGTGTACTGGTGCCTACTGAGAGCACCAGGAACACTTCCGGTACGGTGCTCCGGAGGGCCCACCCACCTGCCCGCCCTCCTTACCTGTATTTGAGCCAATCAGGGCTTATGCACACGTACATGGAGCATATGGCGCCTGTGTGATGCTCTGCCAAGCAGCTGGAGCATCACGGAGTGTTGTGGAGCGTCATGGGTGGTAAGTACGCATGTGCGCGCTGCATGCATGCTGCGCGTGTGTATGTGGTGGACCTCCGGCCCCGTTGCACCGTACCATTTGCACCAGGATCCGGAACCCACCACTGATGGGTACATGTGTTCCATTAAATGGCAGCAGAGAAATAGAGAAACCATTGTTCCCATCCAACCTGGATATTTGGAGCATATATTGTAGCCCTAATCTGCATAACAAGGTGTTCTGACCCCCCTCTCCACACCTGTGAATAAACCAGAATGCAGGCCTGGCTGTTTGCCACAGTTTAATTACTGAGATAACGAATTTTTTGGCTGAGGGCCCAGAACAACTCACATTCAATAGAGCAACCCAGATAATTCAAATGAAGCAACGCAGATAGTCCAAACGAGCAGACACGGCTAGAATACACAGATAGATTTTCTTAACTACTAATTCGAACGGTTGTTTCCTGCAAATGTCCCCTCCCAACGCCTCACCTATAATCTCTCTTGGGAGGGGCCAATCCACAACCACCTGTGCTTAATCATCTTCTGTGAGTCTGCCTACGGAGTTGCTGCTTCCATTTCTCAGCCTTTCTCAATCTAGCATCAGGGACAAACTCCCTTTGATCCTGCCCACTGCTCCATGCCTCAAGTGCCTCCTGGTGGCCAACCAGCCTCTCTGGTCCCTGCTCTGAGTCTGAACCCTACACAGCGTCCTCCACATCATCCAGGGCAAACTCATATGGTTCCTCGCTATCCGAGTCCATCAGCAGCTCAACTGGATCCTGCTGGGCCACAACACAAGGTGTCTTCTCAAATCTTCTCAGATCTCTGAACAAGAAATTGGGAAGAGATACCAAAAGCTTGGCGGCAGAATTGGACAGGAGTAAAAGAAGTTCTGAGCTGCGACTCTATGCTTAGCTATCTGGGTTAAAAGGTCATTTCCTGAATAGATGTTAATTGCACTAGGTGTGTCCTGAAAGCTGCTGAAGGCTTTATTAAGGGTGACTGAGTAATTGCTTTTTGCTGAGAAAGTAGAGGGTGCTTAGAGGAGGAATATAGGATAAGCCACATAACAAACAGGGATAGCTAACGAATATGGGCAAGATGCTCAGAAGACGAATTCAGAAAGCAACTACTTTTCTTTCTGATAGTATGCAGTCAGCTAATCTAAGAAAGGAACAAATATGCACCTGAACAGCAATTAGGAAGAAAAAGAACAAAACTGGGCTTATGGGAGTTTGAATAAGGAATGTAATAGAGAAGCTGGCAAGATTCAAGAAGATTGCCACCTGATAATCCTTTCAACTCATTCATGTGTAGACAGACGGAAAGGGTTATCAGTTAGATTGGGCCCTCAAGCAAATGTTGGTGACATTGAGCTGAAGCCAAAGTTCAAGAAATTGTACCATGAGTTTTAGTTACAGAAAGAAATTTCTGATCGCTATCCTGCACTATGGACAGTGGTTAAGAAGCTCCTTGTTGCATTTCCAACATCATATTTGGTGGAACATGGCTTTAGTGTGGTCTCCAAGCAAAGAAATCGACTCCAGATTACTGAACGTGGTGATTTAAGACTCCTGCTAAGTGACTTAAAACAAGACATTGGGAAACTGGCATCACTTCATCAAGCCATCCATCACATTAAGAATTTACTGAACAATGAAGTAGTTACTAAATTCTACTGAGTTTACTAAGTTACTGGTTATTAAGGTTCTTGATAAATGACTATCAGACTTTGAAAACCTGGTATCACTGGATCATGTTCAACAATTTTGTTGAATTAACTAACTACAAAGATTTTTAAATTGGATTTTGAATAAATTTGCAATTAATTGTTACAGTTTTGAATTTTACTGTTACTATCTTTATTCCTTCATGCAAACCACCCAGTCACATGACTCCCCCAGCCACGCCCATCAAGCCACGCCCACAGAACCAGTCGTAAAAAAAATTGCATTCCACCACTGGGTGGGGGGCACTGAGGATCAGATTGTAGCACCAAGGGGGCGGTGGACTGAAAAAGTTTGGGAACCACTGAGTTAGAAGGTTCCTAAGTCTATCCACATCTTGGGTTCTGAAACTCAAGGAATGAAGAACCTGAGGATTTAGATGATGTTCTCCACCATCCTTCTTGTCCATGGAAGAGCATTGGAAACAGGAAAAATATACTATCATGGAAATAATGTCCACGGAAGATGGTTTCTCAGACCGTACAGTATCTAAATGATTAACTATGAGATAGGTTGTTCCTCCAAAGATGAGTAAAAAAGTGTTTGGACAAAGCAATCAAACCTGATCAGGGACACTTCAATGGTGTGAGAACTTCAGACAAAAGCTGATACATTGCAGGTGTAAGAGAGGGATAACCTTACTTAGACCTCCTGAGCCACTGTGAAAAAAACCAGGAAGAATCCTCAAGTTCATTGCCTTCAGGGTCCATAGAGTACTGCTCAGAGTAAAGGAAATAAGATGAGCTTGAACTCTTAGAACAGGAAAGTGAATATGATTGAATAGTTATAGCTAAGACATGAGATGACTCTCATTATTACAAAAGAGCTATTGAAGGAAATAACAAAAGACTGCAAATCAGAGAAGGAACCTGGGAGTGAAAGTGCCCAAGAGTGAGAACAAATACTCTATCCAGAGTAGGTCAAGGCAGTGCTGGGAAAGCTAAAAATCACAAGACGCAGGATTAGGCAAAGGCTGCTAAGAGGAATAAAAAACTTTTTGGAATCTATTTCAAATAAAAGTGCAAGAGCTCCTCAGTGAAGAGAGCAAAATGCTAACAGGCACTAAAAAAAGGCAGAATGGTTTAATCTGTTTTGGTACTCTCTTCTTTGAAAAGACATTATTGAGGTTGCAAGGGAGGGAGGGAGGGAGGGACTGCATTTTAAAGGGCTTCAATCACAGGTCTGTAACCTCTATTTTGACTTTTTTACCTCTTTTCTGTGGACGCCCCTGGAGGATTTGATATTGATTGAATTTCCTCCTCATCAAAAAAGAAGCAAATATAGCAAGAGCTGGAGAGCAACTTCTGAACTGGGTGTGTGTCTGCACGCCTGGTGAGACAGGATGCTGGCTGCATGACCTCCATTCCTGAACAGCTTCATCCTGAAGGGTTGTCAGGCTGCGCCGGACAAAGGAGCTTTCGTAACTTCAGATCTTAAGCATTAGCCCTTCACTCATGGAACAGGAACATTTACTTAAATTATCTTGCTTATTATTGACATCTGAACAGCATGGCCTCTCTTTGACTGCCAGGCAAGACAAGAGGGTTTAGAATAAATATTTTGCGGACAGTGTTGTGTGCTCAGACTCATTTAATTTATTTAGGGCATTGACACGGCCACCCTCCCATCTTCAGCAAATCATCCTGGGCCACGCACAATACAATATATCCCTGCCTTTATTTCATTTGCTGATCGCAGCAGCTCATTGTTCCTAGCCAATGTGGTCAGCTATAGCCAGAACAATGCTGTCAGCACCGAGCACCATTCATAAAGACTTAAAAGTGATATCTTAGTTCAATTGTGTTGCAGGAAAAACCACTGTACTGCATTTATGAGCCAGCATTTTAATCTCACAGTCAATGACAAGTTTATGGAAACTTCACGACCAGGATATACAGTAAATGCAAGTCTTTTCGGTTTGCAATTCCCAGTGGCAGCTATTGACAGACATGCTACCTCTGTACATACATGTAACATCTAAGTACCATGACTAATTGCTCTTCATTGCTTTCTGCTGCCTTAAATTGCTTATTCATCTTCTAATAAAACTATTCAAAGTACCAGGGCAACTGCTGAAGTGTGTGTGTGTGTGTGTGTGTGTGTGTGTGTGTGTGTGTGTGTGTAAAATCAGAATGGCAATTGCAAGCACACAATCAAATCCTTCACCCCCATGGATGTCCTACAGAATTCTCTACAGTGAGCTAGAGATGAGCCAGGGCCTTGTGTCTGCTTCAATATCTCAATTAGATAAAAGGGTTTCCCTGTAAATTTTCCACACTATGAATAATTCTACTTGTACAACATTACCAAATTCTTCTTACTTAGACATTGCTCTCACCAAAAGCCCCTAAATCATTTATCATCAGTGGGTTTGATGAATGTTAAGAAACGCCATTTGAGTTCTCTTCCAGGGTGTGGTCTCTGCCAAATTGTTCCTCATTTGGGTTGTTGTCTTTCCACTACAAGGCAGTTCTCATCTTAGCCATGATGATTTCGCACAGTCACTCATGCGCTTGTGACGTCCCGGCTAGACTACTGCAACGCTCTCTACATGGGGCTCCCCTTGGGATGCACCCGAAGGCTGCAGCTGGTTCAGAATGCGGCCGCGCGGGCAATTTCGGGAGTCTTTAGCTACTCCCACGTAACACCTCTCCTGCGCGGGCTACACTGGCTGCCTGTGGCTTTTCAGGTGCATTTCAAGGTGTTGACCATCATCTTCAAGGCGATCCATGGCACAGGACCTAGTTATTTGCGGGATTGTATCCTGCCCCATACATCCCTTCGGCCGATTCGCTCACACAGAGAGGGACTCCTCCGGGTGCCGTCCACTAGGCTGTGCCAGCGGGCGACGCCTAGGGGAAGGGCCTTCTCTGTGATGGGCCCGACCCTCTGGAATGACCTTCCCCCTGACATTAGAATGACTACGGACCTCCGCTCCTTCCGTCAGAAACTCAAAACCCACCTGTTTCAGCTAGCCGGCCTGGCCTAATTCCAGCTTTCCCACCTCAGTTTTATTTTCAAATTTTTATGATTGGTTTTATGGTCTAAGTTTTTAATTTTTATAAATTCGTACAGGGGCTATTTAATCTAATTTTAGCTATGTGTACTATTGTTTGTATGGTTTTTTAAATTTATACCTGTACACCGCCCTGAGTCCCTTCGGGGAGAGGGGGCGGTCTAGAAATCTAATTAAATAAATAAATAAATAAATGCCCTTACAGAATTCTTCTGTTTAATTTCCTTGTTTTTCTCCTAATCTACTGCATTGATTAGAGTATGAGATCTGCAAAAGAGCCTAAAGTGTGAAATTGATGGAAGCACAGACCCTGAATTGATTAAAAGGTGTTGCCCATCTGCACTATGCAAAGCTGAATTTTTAAATTACTGTCTTAACCATGAAATCATTTCATAGTTGCTTGAGCAAACTAGAATATGAATATTGTGTTGAAAATTAGGGCAGATAATTTCCATTTTAGACTGCATCCAGCACCCTCTCAGTTAATCCTTATATTCAGATCAGAGCAAGCAGACATCATTCAGTTCGGCTAGCAAAAATATAGCTTGATGTTTATGTATTAAATTAACTATTAAATTATCTATCTATCTGTCTGTCTGTCTGTCTGTCATCTGTCTGTACAGTAGTGGCCAAAATTGTGGAAACCTTTTGGGAAAAGTATACAGTATTTTTGAGGTTTGATGGCTAATAACACCACTTTTTTTTTTGAATAGTACCATAAAATTATATATCAATGGAAAGATAATTTAATCAAGAATATAATGCAATAACTTTTATGAAGGATTTGCTATTAGAATAGCAGTTATAAAGAAGGAAAGTGAAACACATAAAAAAAAATGAGATATACAAAAATTATCACCATAGAAATAAAAGAGATACAAAAATTATCACCATGTCAGTTAATACTTAATTGGGTAATCTTTAGCATGAATTACAGCCTTACAACGTCTTCCCATGGAGTGAACCAAGTCTTTTAGTTCTGCAGCTGTTATAATGTGAAACCAAGATTAAATGATTGCTACTATTAAACTGGGTGTTGTTGGTGGCTATATTTGGCTATAACTTTTCATAGAATACAATAATTGAACAAACTTTGTTGCATTACATTCTTGATTAAAATATCTTTCCATTGATATATAATTTTATGGTACTACTTGATGGGTTCAGAGATCAGTCATAGGAGGGTTCGTTCCAAAATGCCTCCCTGCCTCCGCAGAGTTTATTCTTTTTATACAGTTTTTACAAGCAAAGCAAAGAGCATATAGCAACAGCATTGTTATTGGCATATTCTCCTTGTCAGTCTCTAAGAACATCCCACCCAGGGTACAGCCTCACATATCTAGATGGTTCCCGGTACTGCCTGGTGAAGCTACATAGGTGAGATCATAGGCATCTGAGGTAAACAGCTACTGAGGTCATGACAGTGTGCTGCGCATGCCTCTACATAACCTTTCCTCTATCTCTACAACTACTAAAAAACGTGATGTTATTAGCCATCAGATCTCAAGAATACTGTACACTTTTCCCAAAAGGTTTCCACAATTTTGGCCACTACTGTATCTATGTATCCATCCATCCATCCACTTTCCAAACACTACTGTAGATACAATAGTTAGTATGGACAATATCAAAGGCAGTGGCCTTTGGTTATTCCAGCCTTAATTCTTTTATGGAATCAATTTGCTGCAGTGGTTAAGGCATCTAGCTAGAAACCAGGAGACTGGTTTTTTTAGTCCTGCCTTAGGCATAACGCCAGGTAGGCTTTTTCACTCTTAGTCCCAGGAAGAAGTAATGAAAATAACTTCTGAAAACCTTGCCAAAAAACTGCAGGGACCTGCCCAGGAGCTTGCCAAGAGTCAAAAATGTACTCAAAGGCAGAACAGAGATGGAATTAGAACACCAGGTTTTGTTCATGAATCAATTTGGCAGATGTGGATAATGTACAGTATCTGACCCATTGGCTTATGTAGCCTATTTTATTATGCAAACCCAACCCGTGATCAGTATATTATGCAGTTCCAGAAAACTGAGTTAAAGAAATTATATGACTACTATAAAAATAGGAAACAAGTTAAAACTTCTGAATTTAAAGGGATTTGAAGCCAGGAACAGACACACATTTGGTGACTGGAAGCCTGTTTATCATGTTTTGAAAGTTGGACAATTTTTGATGGAAAGTGTCCATTTTCCATTTGAAATTCCATTTTAAACTATGTTAGGTCTATTTTAAGGCATATGCTACAGTATTTTGTTGTTACACCTTATAATGGTAGGCAACCGTGCTATCAGTTTACAGCATTATGTCAAAGTAAAAAAAAAAAAAAGCCCATTCATTCATACCAAAAGCTTGGGGAATAAATTCCTTATCCCTGTTCTAGGGTAAGGCATATCTAACTTTTAATATTTCAAATCTCTATTCCTATTTTCAATTAAAGATTCAAAAGCCATCAGCACATTCAGTTGCAGAGGCCCGTATGATTTAGTATATTTCCCCAATCTAATGCTCTCCAAGTGTCCTGGATAGGTTGACTTACGACCATTTGTTTAGCAATCATTCAGCGTCACAACAGTGCTGAAAAAAATGACTTACGACTGGCCTTCGTACTTAAAACGATTGAAATATCCCTGTGGTCGCATGATCAAAATTGCAGAAGAATAGCAATCCTCCCAGTCAGCTTCCAACAAGGAAGTGTAATTGCTTAATGGATTTGCTAAATGACCACATGATTCACTTAAGAACCACAATAATTCACGTAACTACTGTTACAAAAAGATAGTAAAATAAGGCACGGCTTGCTTAATGACCCCCACATTTAATGATAGCAGTTCTGGTCCCAGTTGTGTTTGTAAATTGCTTTGCCCCTTGTAAAACCACACAAAATGTAAAAACAATACTTAAAACAATCAATCGGAAGGATGAGAACCAGTTAGACGAGTAAGTGAATAAAGCTAACCAAAACCAGAGAAGAATCAAAGCTTCACATTCCAGAGAATGTGGCAGCAATCAAAAAGACTCACTTCCATGTAAATACTACCTAGGAAGATGGGGGAGAACTTGAAAGGAAAAAAAACCTCTGCCTTTTACAGTTTGGACTGACTACATTAAATTTGTACAGGTAGTCCTCAACATGCAACTATTCAAACTTAAAATGGCACTGAAAAACATGACTTACGACCAGTTCTCTAAAACTGTAAAATTGATCATTGTAAAATTCTCAGAGTCACATGATCAAAATTTGGGCACTTGGCAGCCAGCATATATTTACAATGGTTGCAGGATTCCAGGGTCATGCGATCACCATTTGCAACTTTCCCAGCTGGCTGCGTGATTCACTTAACAATTGCAGTTATTCCCTCAATGATGGCCAAAAAAAAAAAAAAGCTTGTAAAATCAGACGTGATTCATTTAACAACCATCTTGCTTAGTCATGACATTTCTGGTCATAAGTTAAGGATTCCATGTCGTACAAATGCAAGAAACACATTTTTTACAAATATATGTTGTATTGATTGCTCACTGGAAATGTAGCTGTTGTTCCCATATTACAAACCTTGCTTGGTGGCCAATGCAGACAGAAGCAAAATATAACTTAATTGTTACCTTACACAACTTCTGCTTTGCAAAATAGCCATAGCCAGACACAAGTTCATATCTGAACTACAGAGGAAGTTGTTAGCTATTTGGGTAAATTTATATATTATATACGAATTACCTCCTTGATAATTATGTCCTGTTAAAAAAGGTCAGTCTATGTGTCCTTTTTGTGTATCTTTCCTGCCATCTTTGCACTCTGAGGTAAAACATTTGAAAGGAAGTTTATCAAGCTGAACATTCTTGTAAATCTGAACTTGACTGCCAAGAATGCAAATGATTCATTCCCTATGAGGAATTAATTTCCTGTCCACACTACTCCACCCCCTTTAAACATACATTTACTATTCAAAACAAGTGACCCCTCTGTTTCTTTACTCTGAGCACAGTGCATTCTTAACTGTATGATAAATTAAATTCTCCAAATATTTCTGACAATTTATTCTTAGATTAACTGGAATAAAATAATAAGCCAGAGCATCAGTATTAATGATATACACATATGATAGCAATATGACAGAACAAATTCAGAGGCTCTCAGTTCAAGTACGTTGGTAAGTTTTTAGCTGTCTGCTAAAAAAGAGAGAGAGAAAAGAATTAACTTATATGACTTGTATATGACATTCTATTCAAAATCTGCCAAACCCCAGCAACCTTATATTTGAAATGATACTAACTGCCATTCTGTTCCTTGAATGCATCGTACAAAGCTTCGTTTGAATAAATGTCCCATCCGTGTATATTCTGTTCGGTGCACAAAATGAGTTTTCAGTTATGCCAGCCTTGTAAGACAGTGTTTTTCAAGCTTGGCAAATTGAAGATGTGCCAATCACCTTCTAGCATGCTGGCTGGGGGATTCTGAAAGTTGAAGCACACACATCTTAACATTGCCAGATTTGAAAAGCATTGCTGTAGTGTAGACAAAATAGTTGATTGCCTCAGTTGACCAGTCAATTGATCTTGATCTTGCCTCGCTCTTGGGATCCAGTAAGCTTAGAAAGGCTACAGAAAGCTGAATCGGTGGTTCTGCCTATCTACAAAATGCCACAGCATATTCACTACTTTTGTCAATTTGAGGCAAAGGGCTTTATTGCTTTCTAAGATTTAGAATGGAGGTGGGTTTTTTTTTTTTTTGAAGAAATGGTTAAAACAGTACAATAAAAGCTTTTTTTGATTTGATTCCGTTTTCAATTCCCTAGATTCTACGCATGAAAACACACTTGAGTGCCATCTAGCTAATCTTCACAACATTTCAAAAGATCAACAATTGTATTTTAGCAAAATGATCTATGTGGAGAGTTAATTAAGATTATCCTGCATCCACAAGTTGTTTTGTGAAATTTACAAGAGTCCTTGAAAAACCAATATAGTTGGAAAAGAAACTACAACTCTCCAGATCTGTCTGTCTGTCTGTCTATCAATCAATAAATCAATCATCTGTCTATCTAGTATCTATCTATCTATCTATCTATCTATCTATCTATCTATCTATCTATCTATCTATCTATCACGTTTTTGAATCCACCATCTCCCTCAAGAGAGAGACTGACTAGTATACAATAAAATGTTAAAAAATAAAGAGCATATAAAAATTAATTTTAAAAAAGCTAAAAGGAAGAAAAGGATAATTAAACCTTGTTAAAAATTAGTTGAAAAGACAAAGGCTCTCAGGGTGCTGCTAACCAGTCCCACAGCTATGTGCTGTTCTGGTCTCTCCACACAAGACTGTAGAGTCACATTTTAACTCCTTTTCAGAAGGCCAGAAATGTAGGGCCTCATACTTCTGGGGGGAGAATTGTTCCAGACAAGATTATCTTTGTAGACCCCTGCCAGTCGGACCTCATCTGATGGACTCTGCAATGTACTTTTCCTTCCTTACCAGGTGGGGTTGGGCCAATGTAATGGGATGAATACAGTTTCATAGGTAGCCTGGCCCCATGCCATGTAGCATGGTTTTGGAGCAAAGGTGTTACATATGCCCATTTTTGGGGTACCCAGAATTGCTTTTTCACAGCTGCCTTCTGTAGCAAGTGAAGCTTCTGGTTTCAGGGGGATATCATATAGAATGCATTGTAGCAGTCCACAGCGATGACTAGGGCATGAGTGATGGAACAGGTTAGAGTTATGGGACTACACAGATCTGTTATCACTGGGCCACCATATTCAAAGGTGACTGTTGGTTAGTGTGTAATGACTAATGCTGAGTGTCACACCTATAAAACTGATTATAACAACAAATATATCTGCAGATAAATTACATCAAGAATTTGCTTGGAGAAATAACTATATGAATCTATTTAATAAACTTTACCCTTGATTTCTGCTTACTATAATTAAAAAACTGTGTACAGATAATCATACAGTATTTCTCTGTTTGGACTTGGCTATGACGTATGCACATAGCCTGCATTATAGAAAAAAATCAACAGTTAAAAAATTCCAAACAGCATCCTCCAAATGAGTATTACTCAGGCTTCCAAATACCTTATGGTTCATACAGTATTTTCATAGCACAAATTTAGCTAGCATATTTAACCCTCATGTACCAAATTAATCTGTTCACACAACACCTAGCTACCAGTTTTTTCATGCAGAACACTGTATAAACCTGGCCAGAGTTTAAGGCTCCAATCTTGGCAAGTTTAAGACTTGTGGACTTCAACTCCCAGAATTCCTCAAGAAGCAAAGCTAGCTGAGGAATTCTGGGAGTTGAAGTCCACAAGTCTTAAACTTGCCAAGATTGGAGACCCCTGGTTTAAGGCATGACCCATGAATCTGCAAACATAGATGGATATTAGGCCTCTTTGTGTGAGAGGAAGGCTACCATAGACAATATTCAAAAGCTGAAAGGCTAAGACCCAAGTTAGACCACCAGGAGTTCCCAATGCCTGAGGGCAAAATAGAGAAGCGAAGCAAAAAACCCCAAATAATGAATGCAATGGCAAACTACTTCTGTATATTGCCAAGAAAACTGCACGGCCACTTATTCTCGACTCTAATATCTTTTTTAAAAAAATGTGTGGCAGAACTCATTAAACAATTTCAATGCCTATCACCTTCTATTGCAATGTTTCTTAACCTGGGCGACTAAAAGATGTATGGACTTCAACTCCCAGAATTCCCTAGCCGGCATGCAGGGAATCATAGCGCACACAACGTCAAGCGGCGTGTACAGACATTTCATCCTTTCCCTCACTCCTCGCGTTAACATTCGTCTCTAGCCGCCGAGCCCTATTAGCCGTTTAGAAGGAACCGCCTTTCCAGAACGGGCGCACCTAAGTATCGCGAGAGGTGTGGGTTTTTTTTTCCACCCTCCTCGCCGGGAAGTCCAGTCAAGCCTCCCTACTTTGGTGGGCGCCGCCATCTTGTTTCGGCAGCGCTTGAGAAAGTGCTTCCGGGTGAGTTTGTCGGTTGGAAAGCAGCATTTGGCGCTGAAAGCGTCCTCGCGCCTTAGTTTCGTCGAGGGAGGGGGGGAGTTCGGACGAAGAGCCGTCGCGATGGCGGTGGAGTCTCGCGTTACTCAAGAGGAGATTAAGAAAGAGCCCGAAAAGCCCATCGACCGCGAGAAGGTACAAAGGAGGAGACGTTGAAGGTGGCGGTTGAGAAGCGGGGACGGCTGGCCGCTCGGCTCGCCTTGGTCCTGCTTGCATATTCATGGTGCGACGTCGGGTTGCAAGACGAGCAAACCTGACGTTCCTCATCCTATTTAAAAATCAGTCGGAGGTGAAGGATAAGCTGAACGTAGGGAAGGACTCTGCCAAGTGCAACGGGCGCTTCATGGAGTTTCATCTCTCGCGCCTCTTTTTATTTATAAATACAAATACAATAGCAGAGTTGGAAGGGATCTTGGAGGTCTTCTAGTCCAACCCCCTGCCTAGGCAGGAAACCCTATACCGTTTCAGACAGATGACTATCCAACATCTTCTTAAAGACTTCCAGTGTTGGGGCATTCACAACTTCTGGAGGCAAGCTGTTCCACTGATTCATTCTTCTAACTTCATTTATACAAATTTCATTTACTTATTTGATTTGTCAATGGTTTGCAAGATACAAGGTATAAGAATAAACATGAGTGTGAATGAAATGGGTACCTATAAATGGGGACAGTAGGACAGGGACGGTAGGCAGGATGCTGCGCTTATGCATGCCCCTTCCAGACCTCTTAGGAATGGTGCTGAGTCAATAGGAGACAGTTTAAGGTTAAAGTTATGGGGATTTGAAGATATAACAACAGAGTCGGGCAGTGCATTCCAGGCATTGACCACTCTGTTGCTGAAGTCATATTTTCTGCATGTGAAAGCCTTGGGGTGTTTTCTACCAGGGGCTTTCCTGCCGTTATGGGTCTACTGAGAACATTTGTGCCCACAAAGCATCAGTTAACTAACACGGCCTGGGTTTTGTATCTTGGAACAGGTTTGAGATGTGGTTGGCTGATTTGTGGCTCTTCGGGTTGTGCGAACATGGCAATTAAATAGCACTAGGGCTTTGACTTATATACCGCTTCACATATAAGTCTAAGTGCTTATATACCACTTATATAAGGGACTTATATACCGCTCCAAAAGGGACGTGGTGGCTAAGACGTTGAGCTTGTCGATCAGAAAGGTCGGCAGTTTGGCGGTTCGAATCCCTAGCGCCGTGTAACAGAGTGAGCTCCCGTTACTTGTCCCAACTTCTGCCAACCTAGCAGTTCGAAAGCAGGTAAAAAATGCAAGTAGAAAAATAGAAACTACCTCTGGTGGGAAGGTAACAGCGTTCCCTGCACCTTCAGCGTTTTGTCACGCCGGCCACATGACCACGGAGACATCTTCAGACAGTGCTGGCTCTTCAGCTTTGAAACGGAGATGAGCACTGCCCCCTAGAGTGAGGAACGACTAGCACATATGTGCGAGGGGAACCTTTACTGCTTCACAGTTCTTTATAGGCTTCTCTAAGCGGTTTACAGAGTCAGCATATTGTCCCCAAAAATCCAGGTCCTCTGGGTCGTAAATCAGGAGTTGCCAAGCTTTCAGACCTCAGGGACCACTAAATTCATAAGTTCAATTCCTGCTGATCACTAATATGATTTTTTAAAAAAGATAAATAGTATTTAGTGCAATATAAAAAATGCAAGTATTTTTTCTAGGGACCACCAATTTTTTCTCACAGACCATCAGTGGTCCACAGACCACTGATTGGTGACCGCTATCCTAAATGATGCTTGCTTACTTAGCAAATTAAGTAGTTTCACTCTGCTGCCATGAGCGACCCTGCGGTTTCTAAATATAGGTAGGTCTTGACTTACGACAGTTCCTTTTGGTTACAACAGCACTGAAAAAAGTGAGCTATGACCATTTTTCGTGCTTAGATAGCTGTTGCAGCTTCCCCATAGTCACATGATTTACCTTTGGATACTTGACAACTGGTTCATATTTATGACAGTTGCAATATCCTGGGGTCATGTGACCATCTTTTGCGATCTTTTGACAAGCAGTCGGTGGGGAAGCCAGATTCACTTAACTGTGTTACTAATTTAACAACTGCTGTGATTCATTTAACAAATGTGGCAAGAAAGGTTGTAAAACTCACTCAACAAATTTCTCACTTAGCAACATAAATTCTGGGCTCATTTCACCAGTCATAAGTTGAGGACTACCTGTACGTGTTTGTCATACTCTGCCTTAAAAGACTCATTAAAGACAAGCTTTACTTCTAATGAATTTTTGGGAATGGGCAAGAAATTTTATTGGCAAAAATTTAAAAATGGTTTTGCATATCCATTCTTTGATTTATCAACCTAACCTAGATATCTGAGCTATCCTGTTGGTTTCCCTTTTAAGCATTAATCATATATGATCTTGCTTAATTATATACTTAAATGCCTAATGCCTAAGTATCATTGGGCCTAATAAATGGAAATTTTTAAAATCGAGTAAATGTTAGAAAACCAGCTGAAGATTTATATAGCTTAGCTATTTTTTTGTATTTTTGTAAACCAACCTTAAGAGAAATTCAAGTAACAGTTGATACAAACAAATTAAAATCAATGATACATGGCATAAATACATTTAAGACTGACTGTTTTCTTTGCAGACCTGTCCCCTGTTGTTGAGGGTCTTCACTACAAACAATGGGCGTCATCACCGAATGGATGAGTTTGCGCGTGGAAATGTACCTTCCAGTGAACTTCAGATCTACACATGGTGAGTTCTTGCCTTTACAGGTAATCGTTTGCCTATATCTCAATATTGCATTAAAAAACACATGAAAAATATCTTTTATGGTGTGATAGCAGAAAGGGGTTGCTGCTTTTTTGTAATGTACAGAGGTTCTATTTCTGATAGATGAAAGGCAGAAACATTGGCAAGTCTGTTTTATAGCTTTCCTATTAATGGACAGTTTGTAGCAGTGGAAATTGCAGTCTACCGAGTAAAATGGAGAAATGTATTTTGAAAAAAATATGAATGTTACCATGTTCACTCAAGAAAGAAGTCTGCCTAATTTGTTTGTACAATTGTCTCTTGCTGATTTTTTAAATAAATATAATTGTGGATAGATACGTTGGTTAGGCTTCAAAAGACAGAAAACACGTATGTATGTATGTATATATATATGTATATGTATATATGTATGTATGTATGTATGTATGTGTGTGTGTGTTTGTGTGTTGTATTTGTGCTGATAAATACAACACAAACATAGCAAAGGCAACATTAAAAATAAAAATATGGTTTTCTGCCTGGATGGTCTTCTGTAATGAGCCGAAGAACAGAAAGGGGGAGTGGTGAGCTCCCTCCCATATTTGGGCATACCAGGGGTTGTAACACAAATACATACATACATACATACATACATACATACATGTGTGTGTGTTTGTGTGTATGTATGTATGTATATGTATATATGTGTTGTATTTGTGCTGATAAATAAATAAACCAAATACAACACAAATATAACAAAGGCAACATTAAAAAACATACGGTTTTCTGCCTGGATGGTCTCCTGGAGTGAGCCGAAAGACAGACAAAGGGAAACAGTGTGTTCCCTCCCATATTTGGGCCTACTGGTGTTTTCGGCTTCGTGTTTGTGTGATTAAAGCGTGGTCGGACCTGCCATCTTTCTATAAATCTTGGTGGGGGTGTGTGGAGTGCTGGCTTTGTTTCAGTAAGTGGATTGATTGGCTGTGTGGTTGCATCATGATTGGTAGATTGGTACTGGCTGTGTGTCCATTGTTGTTTGTGTTGTAACGGCTTGGGTGGTGGGTGGGGCTCGTTTGTTGACTAGGGCTGGTTCCCAGATGTCTGACAGGCGGGAGGCATCATCACTTAAATTTCATGTCCTGTAGCTTTAAGGTGCTGGAAAAGGGAGGAAGTTTTTTCTTTTTTTTCTTACTGCGTTCTTGTGTTCTGCGATGCATGCATTTATTCTCCTGTTAAGTTCAAAATGTTCCATGTCCTGACCAACCACTGCCTAACCAACACATACTTCATCCATAATGGACAAAGATACAAACAGATAGAAGGAGCACCCATAGGATCACCCCTCTCACCCATCATCGCAAACTTATACATGGAACATTTTGAAACTAACGCCTTACATAAATCTGAACACAAACCCAAACTCTGGCTTAGATATGTTGATGATTTGGCACTCTGCAGGCTTCAGCAGGGCTGGGGGAGGGAAAAAATGCCCCCATTTTGGTGAAAAATGGGGGCAGTTTTGCCTTCCCCCAGCCCTGCTGAAGCCTGCCTCCTGGAGGCCGGGGAGGACAAAAACTTTTATTCCTGACTTACCTCTTTGAAATCTTGGTGCGTCTTATACACCGGTGCATCTTATAGTCCGAAAAATACGGTACTTGAGCTGAAACTCTCAGAATAAGTGAGAAGTTTGAAGGATCTAAAACAAAGGGGTGTCAAACTCACGTCATCATGGCGGCATCACATGATGTATCGGGACTTTTTTTCGCTTTGCTAATCTGGGCATGGGTGTGGCCGGTGGGGGCCCTATCTGGCCCATGGGCTGGGAATTTGACAGCCCTAATCTAAAGTAATAGTATATGGATATGGTGGAAGCAAGGATGGTATATGGAGGGCTGTGGTATTGAGGTAAGCTAAATTTATGTCATTCCTCCTTTAATTTTCTTTGCTTACTATTTGTGAAAGACAGTAATATGGTTAATATATGTATGGATTTCTACATGAATGCTTTGCAAAAAAAGAACTAAGTGCTAATTCGAATCAAGACAGAATGACATGAGAAAATGCAAAATATCTCTGTGTTCTGATGCTCATATAATTTGGGAAATCAAAGGAAGCCAATTTTTAAAAACACGTTTACCACCAAAAGAAATATTTGTGAAGTATTTAGTGAGAAATATATTTCTTGATGCAATACTTTTCAGTTCTGTGGATCCTTCTTAGAATTAATACCATAAAGTGAGAATCTACACTTACTAAATTGACCTTGATTTTGTTTTCCTCCAGGATGGATGCAACTTTAAAAGAGCTGACCAGTTTAGTAAAGGAAGTCTATCCAGAAGCAAGGAAGAAGGGGACACATTTCAACTTTGCAATAGTTTATACAGATCTTAAAAGGCCTGGGTACAGGTAATACAACTAATGGTAACAGAGAGTCTACACAATGTTATTTGCAAGGTTTGAATATTGTAGCATGGAATAGGGAACAAAAATTAATACAATGATGTAAACTGAACTTAGCGTTTGTAAATTAAAGTCTTCTTACAATAGTTAATTATATCCTTTCCCCTATCCTATAAAATATATTTGTAAAGTCAGGCAGGTGCTAAATAAGTATATATCTCTGAACAGTAGCTGCCAATTATTTCAGGAGAAAGCAGCTGATTTCTTTCAGATGGAGAAAGTTATTTGATCCTAGGAAAAAATAATAATTATTCTCTAAAGAAAATTAGAGCTTAAATTTGGTAGCCAGTGTTTTAAGTTGCAGATATCAGATGGCTAATTATGTGTAGAATTTTTGTGTACTTAGAGAGCATCTGTTCTTCCAATGCAATTGCTTAGTTGTAGGGCAGCTTAGCATAAATTGAATAATTGTTTATATTATGCTTTTCTCAAGACCACATTCAAGCTGTCTTTCTTTCTGAGTTGCATGGTAGACATTTTCTCGAAATTTAAAGCATTAACTTTAAGAGATACATTTATTTTCCAGCTTTCCAGTCTTTGCATTTGCAGTGGGCGATAAATTCAAGGCTGTACTGAAACATTAAGATTGGCTTAACTAATACTAAAAGGTTTAGGTGAAGATAATTAACACATGAAGCAAAGCCTAGGATTATGGTTGAAAAGCTGCTGAGATCAATAAGGCACACATCTAAATGGAGGGAAACCGTTAACACTAATTGTTATATATAACATACAGAAAAATCATCTGAACATACACAATGGGATATATGCTTAACTCCAGTTTTCTGGCATATTTTCTTCATGCGCAGGGTCTTGATTTAAAACTTTGGAGATCTCGTATCAGTCAGAGCAAATAGTACTAGGGCAGAGGAGGTCGAACATTTCAGGTTGAGCTACATAATTATGTTCAACATGTTTTTCCTATTTGGTTTTGACTAACTTGGAGGAAAATAAGGTCCCTTTTGCTTCTTTCTACAGGGTGAAGGAAATTGGTAGTACGATGTCGGGAAGAAAGGGCACAGATGATTCCATGACGTTGCAGTCTCAGAAGTTCCAGATAGGGGATTACCTTGACATAGCAATTACGCCACCCAATCGAGCGCCACCTCCTTCTGGTCGTATGAGACCTTACTAATACTTTGCCTTACATTAGGCTGCCATCTGTAGACCTGCACCATTTTATTTTTGCATTATTGTACTGATTACCTTTTAAATGTAAAGTGAGAATACTAGAACATTTAGTGATCTTAAGAAGGATTGATGTTTGAATTATGTTATTGTACAAGGTATGCCCTCAAGCTATTAGTTTCCTCTTGTCAGGTTTTTTATAAAGTTGACCCCCAAGCAACACAGCTGTTTTCTGTATTTTTAAAAAAACTTGTTATGAAATAAATATGCCACTAAGTCTAACTTGTTTGTCATTTGAGGAATATGTATTTCATAAATATAATTTTATTGTAAAATGGACTAGAATACACATGGTGCTTATTTTGAATCAACAATGCTGTAGTAAGTAAATATACACAGAAAAATATGGACTACTCCAAGGGTGTATTTCTTTAATTTCAGGTGCCACATTTCAAAAAAGTTATGACATTGCTTTACTTTTCTGTCTGTAATTGTTTGCTCTCTCCCACCATGAATGCACCAGGCCCCACCTCTGTGCATTATTGTGCCAAAGAAAAAACCTGGTAACTATAGTTAGTTTACCTATGAGTAGTGTGGCATTCAGTGCCAAATTTTATTGGCAGACTAATTTCAATGTTAACTTTGAAAAACAGGAAGTTCAAGTTAATCTACCTCTTTTCCTTTTTTGAAACAATGAAGAGAAGGACTTTTCTGTAGCAAGAAGGCACACTTTCTTTTTCAGCAGTGGAAGCAAGCAATGTAGTTTCCTTAGTAAAAAATCATTGCTGCTTATTCTGGAAGAGAAAAGCTACTTCCTATTTAACATATGAATTAACAGGCAATAGTGAAAATTCTGCCACTCTAAAGGAACAAACAGATTGTATAAAGTTGAAAAGTTGGGAGGACTGGAAGAAAAGGCAGAAAGAGCAAACTAGTGGGAGCACATGCAGTCAGGAGGTAGATTAAGACTAAAGGATGAGGGCAGAGAAAAATATAACTACCCTTAGATGGTTTCAAATCAATGTGGGATTGCCCATCTTCAGCAGTCCAAGGCTGCCTAATTCTTTCCTTTATACTTTCCCCTTGTTCCCCAATTGCTCCTGTGTCAACTTTTTATCTCAGCTTAACACTCCCCCTCCCTCAAATGTGTGAAAAACTCTATTTCCGAGATTCTAGGTTATCAACCATAAGTACAGTCTGCATGTCTAAAATGCCACATGTCATCATACCTCTTGCCAATCACATTAGAGTCTATATCTGAGAAGGTGATGCTAATTTTTAGTGTTCCATTTTGCTCTTCTATATCTAGGAAATGCAACTGTACTGGAAACTTTTTCCTAAAATGTTGAAACGGTTCTAAATTTCTCCTAGTATATTATTTTGACTGTAATCCTACTTTACTAATAATTCAAACATCTAATCACAAAATAGCTTCACAAAAGTGTTAATTTAATCCCTAATATATTTTCTGGAATTGATAAATGCTGGTGAAGCTATTTTCTGTTAACTTCTAATCATTTGCTTCTAACAGGTGATTAGAAGCAATTAATGTTTACTTACATAACATTTTCCTTAATAAGCATTAAGGATAGTTCTAGCAATTTAAAATATTCTGTTCTTTACTGGAGCATTAAAGTGCTAATATGTTTTAGTCAGGTATTAACTGGTTCTGTATCAAAGCTGCTATAATCTTTGGCTTCTGAGAAAACCCCTGGCTTTATTCAGGGCAGATAAAATAATGAACTCAGGAATAAAACACAAATACAGGTAGTTCTCAATTTACAACCACTTGTTTTGTGATAGTTCAAAGTTAACAGCACTGAAAAAGTTACTTATGACTGGTTTTCACATGACTATTGCAGAATTTCTCTGATCCCATGATCCAAATTCGGGCACTTGGCAACTGGCATATATTTGACAAGCAAAGTCAATGGGAGAAGCCAGATTTGCTTAACAACTGCATGATTCATTTAACAACTGCAGTGATTCAAGACAACATGCTTACACATAATTTAATCAACTGACCGCATATAAATGATATTTAGTTCTTTATTTTATTTTGATAATTTTTACAGGAGAGTAAAAATGATTGAATAGTTTAAAATGAAACAGTTATACTTGACAAAGTAAAGAACCCTTAGACAGGGTAGTCGAAAAAACTCAGATTTAATCTTCATTTCATCCAGAGTAATTTCTGCAAATGTAATAATGAAGCACATTTAGATTACAATCTTGTTTTATTATTTCAGTTATTAATATAGTTGTTTCAATAGATACAAACATTTATTTTACAAGATTCTCAATTAGGAGAATAGCATTCTATTTGTGTTTCCATTTCCAGAGTTAGCTTTAATGGGAAACTTATAGTTGTTTTTCACAACTTTTCATTCATTTCTTTCTAAAAAATTGAGAACTAGATTTCAATTTGTTTAAGAGCTGTAGTGGCACAGTGGTTAGAATGCAGTATTGTAGGCTATGCTGTCAGCTGCCACCAGTTATGCTGTTGCATTCTCACCGGCTCAAGGTTGACTCAACCTTTCATCCTTCCGAGGTCAGTAAAATGAGGACCCAGATTGTTGGATTGTTGGGCAATATGCTGACTTTGTAAACCACTTAGAGGGTTGAAAAGCGCTGTGAAGTGGTATATACGGTATTTTTCGGAGTATAAGACACTCCGAAGTATAAGACACACCTAGCTTGTGGGGAGGAAAACAAGAAAAAAAGGCTGAAAATGGGGTGTGCAGAGGCAAAAAATGAGATGCAGAGGCCGAAAATGGGGTGCGGGGAGGCGGTAATAGGAAACGGCAATCATTGTAGCCTGAAACATTTGATGGTCAAGAGGCCGAGCAAACCAACAATCAGCTGCTTGTGCTAATCAGGCTGTGCTGAAGCTGAAACTGGCTCTTTGCTGCAAGGAAGCACGTTGCTGGGAGGCAGAGGCCAATGGGTGGGGCTGACGGTGGGCGGGGCCACATTAAGGGAGTATAAGATACACCCAAATTTTCACCCTCTTTTAGGCTGAGAAAAAGTGTGTCTTATAGTCCAAAAAATACTGTAAATCTAAATGCTGTTGCTATTCATTCCTACATCTTACCCACTTTCTGCTTTCTTCAGTGCATGTTGCATATTTATAAGTAAAGTCAATCATATCAAAGGCTTGTTTGATCCAATATATTCTTGCATTAGCCAACCAAATGCCTATAAAATGCCTATATTACAAAATGGGATTTTTTGATTTTTTTGCCCAAAGAGCGTAACTTCACAAGTTTATATTATTCCATATTTTATATTTGGGGGGCCATTTCCCCACATTGGAAAGATTCCTCTGATGTTCTTTTCAGTCCTTTTATTTTAATCATCTCATCCTAATTTGCCATTATAGCTGACTCCCTTATATTTTACTTAGAGCATAGGTGTCAAACTCGTCACATTGCTGTCAGGTGACGTTTCACGTTTTTCCCTTTCACGGAGCTCAGTGGCCTCCATGTGACACATACAGCCCATGGGCTGCTAGCTTGACACCCCTGATTTAGAGCATACTAATTTATACACAGATTAATATTCGGCTCTTTAAAGGACTCAAGTGTTTAAATTTCATGTGAGAACTGCCCATTGTATTCCTATCTCCTACCTTTCTCCTTTCATAATCCTACCCACTGGCTAAAGTGGCAGGGCTTTCACATCCAAAGCATCCAGGAAGGATGAGTACTTTGATTCCTTCATAACAGGTCTCTCCCCCCCAGGAAATAATTGTATCATTTTTATTTGATTGACAAATGATGTTGGGAAAACATAAGCCACAAATTGATTTCCTGACCATAATGACTAATGTCAGGAAAGTGTGAAAATGGCTTGTTTAGTGGATCATTATAGGTAGTTAAAAGACAAAATATTCACTAAGATAACTCATTAAAAATACAATACATTATCCTTGGCTGTCATGCAAAAACAAAAAACACTTGGGTTAACTTATTTATAAGAAACAATGTTTCTTAGGATTTTTTGTGAAGCAGGTCAAACTAAACATTGTATATAAGGATATAGAGTACAACTTACACTATCAATGCCCATCTTTTTTTCCCTACCAAGATGGGATAAAAATTATTTGGGGAAAGGAAATGGTGGCAGAAAAATATCAGGCTAGCAAAGATTTTGGTTGGCCACTGTTTAAGGCAGTGTTTCTCAATCTTGGCAACTTGAAGATGTCTGGACTTCAACTCCCAGAATTCCCCAGCCAGCGAATGCTGGCTGGGGAATTCTGGGAGTTGAAGTCCGGACATCTTCAAGTTGTCAAGGTTGAGAAACACTGGTTTAAGGCAAAAGATAAAATGTCTCAATTGCATGAAAGTGCAAAAAACTCAAGTTTCAAAAACGGACAGTTTTTACAGTCACAAAATATAAGGGAAATGTACTTTTTGCTCAAATCTTACCTGTTTTCTTTGTTATCAGTACAAAGAAATCGCTTTTCTTCAAATTGTGAAGCATTTTTTTCTTTAGTTCCTTTCGTTGCTGACCTGGGTACTTCTATATTTGGATTGTACCGGGATAAAATCTAAAGTTTAAACAACAAGAGAGTTTGAAAAAAGGAGGTTTCCAATTTTGCTGATAAAATGTTAACTTTAATGCAAATTAATTTTGCACATCAAACCTGCATAAGATTCTTTGGAATTACAGTTATTTCAGGCGGTGGTAATGGTAAATTGAAGAGGTCCTCATATCCTGATGTTGCTGGAGGAGAAGGTTCTTCAGCACATTCCAGATATTTTTCTGAATCCAGGATAGGCTCAACATGCTAGGAAAAAAAAATAGTGCTGAAATTTTGAAACAGTTATATTTTTCAGAAAAAATCAAACAACTAATTCAAACAACCATTGAGATATTATTCTTGAGGCATACATACTATGGACTCAATATGAGACAGACATTTTATTAAGATTCCTAAAATTTAAGGCTCAATACTTACCATAGGTTGTATTTGCTTAGATTTTGTATCAAGTGGAGGTATATCTATTGTGTGTTTAGGAACATCCAAACGATTACTTTCTCGAGACTCTGATAAAACAGTGGTCTTTCTGTGGGGAATTTTCACTCCAGGTGTGCGGAACTCAGGTATAACAGGTGAAGCAAAAGACTCATTATCTGAAAAGGATTGATTCACATTGAAAACATGTTAGATTATGTAGAAAATGGATCAAAGGATTGGTTTGGGAAATATACCGTATTTTCCGGAGTATAAGACACACCAAGGTTTTGAAGAGGCAAATTCTCCTAGGCGCTGCTTGGAGTGTCCAAGCACGGGTTAACATCAGCTTGCTGCCCAAGGACTGAGTTCGAATTCTTGTAGCTCCGCCTCTTGCTCCCCTCAGAGGCTCAGTTTTAAAAACTCAGTCGCCCTACAGGACACAATTTGGGGAGATCCAGTCCTTGAGCAGCAGACTGGACCCTTTGGTTAGTGTAGTTAGCTCCTTTTGAGTAAAATAGTCAAGTTTAGTTAGCTCCTAGATAGAAGTTTGTTATTTTTCTGTATTTTTCTTGGATTTTCTTGCATTTTCGGCTTTTTGCAGTTTGAATTTGGCGCGCGAGCCAGGCTGCCTGGAGCGCGACTCGCTTCTCGCAGCGACGAGAGCAATCGCACCGGGGGGGGTTCGTTTGGCGGCTGCCAGCGAACAACGGGGGTGCAGGTAGGAAACTAGGACCCCAAGGGACAGCATTAGGCTGTTGCCTTTTCCCCCGGTGCCGCTCCAGGCGCGAAAACGCGAACGGCGGCCATTTTTAGTTTAAAAAATTTGGCGCGCTTTTTCTGCCGAGGCTTTTAGCCTCATCGCGTTGCCTGCGCTCTCTGCAGATCGCCGCAGTAGGGGTTGAAGAGGACCATCGCAGGGTCTCCTGACTGGGTCTCTTCCCCTCCAGACCTACAAGCGGCCGCAGGGGTTCTTTTGGTCATCTAGACCATTCACCCTTGCCTTCTTCAGCGCTGATCTGCTGGCTTCCGACCTCATCTCAGCCGGAGCCATTTTCCAGCCACCACTTGCCTACAGCAGGAGGATCCCAGAGATGCAAGCCTCAGATTCTCCAGCACCTCAGCCATCGGGAAGGATTCCCAACGCTATGGAGAAGCAAGTGGATCAGCAGGCTGGCCCACCAGCAGCTAAACGCAGCAGGACCAACCCTGCTGCTAAAGGTGAAGGGGTGGGATGCCCAGCTAAGGAGAAGGCTCCTAAAGGCAAGCAGGCTTCTAAGGCTGAGGAGAGACTAGCTGCTAGGAGGCAGAGGGCCCTTGAAAAGCAATTCCAGAAGGCCCAATCTGCCCAGCAGGCCCTTCCCCCAGCCCCTACTCCTGGGGAAGAAGGGATTCCTGTTCCATCCACCTCCCAGCAAGGGATACTTCCCCCCCTTCCAGGGGAAAGAGAGGAATTCGATTTTTCCCCTAATCCATCCAGGGCCTCCATGGGTTCCCCAGGCCATTCCCTGGCAGCAGATTCCCTTGATGAGGCAGACTCCCTGGCAGAGGAGGGGTCCTTCATCTATTCAATAACTGGGCCAGATACCCCTCAGGCCCACGACCTCCCCTTGCCCAAAAGCATGCAGGAGGTGGTGGCAGAGGCCATCTCTCGGGGTATCACTGATGGGATGATGCAGCTGGCATCTAAGCTTCCCTTTGCATCTGTAAATCCCAGTAAGGGGAAACCAGCTAGGGCACAAGGTCCCCCAGCTAGGGAGGCCTCACCTGATCCCTCGGGCATCAGCGAGGTTTCTGACTCAGAGGAGGTGGAGCGTGATGCTCCAGACCTCTCTGAGGATGAAAATTCCACTCCAGAGCCTCCCCCCTCTCTGGGACTTTTTAACTCTTCCATGTTTAGGGCTATTCTGACTAAGGCCCGGGCTGCAGGACCCCAGATGGGCCTTCCAGCCCCCAAGCCCAAACCTACCTCGGATCAGGCTTCCATGGAGACCATCGGTCCCCAGGACCCAGGGGCAGGGCTTTTCAACGAAGTTTCCCCCCCCCCCTTAGACTTGGTTCCAGCCCCTCAGCTGTTCCTAGACATTATCCAACGCCAATGGACCCAGCCTGGTTCCTTGGCAAATCCCAGCGGGAACGACAAGAGGCTATTTACCATGGAAGAGCCTCTGGAGGAGCTTCTAAAGCTCCCCCAGGTCGATGACCCCATCATGTCCCTTACCTCCAATTCGGCTCTACCTGCTGAATTACTGGAGGGGCTCAAGGCAGAGGACAAAAGGGCTGAATCGGCTTCTATCAAGACGCATATGGCCACTGCCTGGGCCATGAGAGCTTCTTCTGCCTCTTCCTACTTCGGGAGGGCAGCTCTCTTCTGGCTTCGCAAACTATTGGCCGGCCTACCGGCTGGGGACACTAAAATGAGGCAGAACGTAAATAAAATCATAGCAGCCATAGAATATTCTGCTGATGCTTCACTTAGCGCCACTAAGTTTTCCTCCAGGGCATTAGCCGCCAATGTGACCTCACGTCGCCTACTGTGGCTCCGCCACTGGCAGGCTGATGTCAAGGCAAAGTGGAAGCTGGCTTCCGCTCCCTTTAAGGGTGGGAAACTTTTTGGGGAGGCCTTGGATTCCTTTCTGATTGAATCCAAGGATAAACGCAAGATACTCCCAGCCATGACCAAGAAACCTGAACGCAAGGGCCAGCCCTTTCGGAAGGGTTCCTTTCGGGGCTCCGAGCCTTCCACCTCCTCAGGTGGTCCAGGCCGTCCCTTTCCCCAGTCACAGGAACGTCCCCAGGACAGGTCTTTCTACAGGGATAGAAATAGACAACAGGGCTACCGTAAACCTTCCCGAGGGGGGTTCTCCAACCGCCCCTTCAGGAAATCCAAGTGACAGTCACAGGGACCCTCCCATAGGCGGCCGTCTCCAACTCTATGCCGCCCAGTGGGAGGAGACCACGACGGACGTGTGGATCCTCAACACGATCCGTCACGGCCTGACCCTGGACTTCCTTTCCCCCCCCCCCAAGATCCCGGGTTCGCTGCCCCACTCCCAGGTCACCTCACAAGCTCCAACTAATGAGGGCGGAGATAGACCACCTTTTAGAGATAGCGGCCATAGAAAGGGTACCCGAGGGTCAGGAGGGCACAGGCTTCTATTCCATCCTGTTCCTAGTCCCCAAGCCATCGGGAGGGGTGCGGGCAATCTTGGACCTCAAGCGACTCAACAGGCATCTAGAATACAAGCGTTTCAAGATGCAGTCCCTGCAGACCATCCTGGGTTGCATCAGGCAGAGAGACCTCTTGACTTCGATAGACCTGAAGGAGGCGTACCTGCACATTCCGATTCACCCGGCGCATCGCAGGTTCCTGAGGTTCCAGTTTGCCAACCAGCATTTCCAGTACAGAGCCCTTCCCTTCGGACTCTCGTCAGCCCCACGCACCTTCACCAAGCTGCTGGCCGCCATCGCAGCTCACCTACGCTCAATTCCAGTGAGGCTGGAGTGCTACCTGGACGACATCTTGATCCACTCGTCATCCAGGGATCAGGCGCAACAAGACCTCAACACCACCATTCAGGTCTTGCAACAGCACGGCTTCTCGGTCAACCTGGCCAAGAGCCATCTCAACCCGACCCACAGGATCCAGCATCTCGGCACCATCATCGACTCGGAGTCCTGCAAGGTCTTCCTCACACAAGAGAGAGTGGACAGCATCAGGTCCCTCGTGCGGAGGATCCGGTCCACCAGGTCAGCAACGGTAGTTTCCCTCTCGCAACTGCTAGGGAAGCTGGTGTCCTGCATTTCGGTGGTCCCGTGGGCACGCCTCCACGCGAGGAATCTCCAGTGGTTCCTGCTGCCCCTCCAGAGACGCATGGCCAGCAACTCCAAGAGGGTGATACGTCTTCCTCCCAAGGTAATCCGTTCCCTCCGATGGTGGCAGTCGGACGCTCTCCTAAAGGGTTCCTATTTCAAGGAGCCGAGGCGCCTGGTCATCACGACAGATGCCAGCCTCTTCGGGTGGGGGGCACACCTTCAGAACCAGGTGATCCAGGGCAGATGGTCTCCAGCGGAGCTCGCCCACAACATAAACTGGCTAGAGCTCCGGGCTGCCAGACTGGCCCTGAAGCATTTCCTCCAGCTGATCAGGGACAAGGATGTGCTGATCCTGACCGACAACATCGCCACGAAAGCGTGCATCAATCATCAGGGCGGCACACGATCCCTTGCTCTGATGAAGGAGGCGGAATCCCTGGGTCGGTGGGCGGAACGACACCTCAGGTCTCTGCGGGCAGACCACATCTCGGGAGAGGACAACGCGACTGCAGACTGGCTCAGCAGATCCACCATCCAGAACGCGGAGTGGCGCCTTCACCCAGATCTGTTTCATCAGTTGTCTCTGCGATTCGGCCTTCCAGTTGTCGACCTCTTCGCGTCTCCGGCCAACGCCCAGCTACCCAGGTACTTCACGAGGTTCCAGTGCCCAGGGGCGGAAGGCACGGACGCTCTTCGTTCTCCCTGGCCTCCGGGTCTGCTGTATGCCTTCCCGCCCCTGCCGCTAATCCCACAGGTCATTGGGAAGATCCTGACAGAGGGAGCGGAGGTACTGCTGGTAGCTCCTCACTGGCCGAGGAGATCCTGGTTCGCCGACCTGGTCAGTCTCTCAGTGTCTCGTCCCTGGCGCATTCCTCAGGACCGCATCTCCCTCAGCCAAGGGGCCATCCATCACCCGGAACCCCAGTGGCTGAAACTTGCCGTGTGGCACTTGAAGGGGAGATCCTGAGGCTCAGCGCATACTCGGAGAAGGTGATCCGCACCATCCAGGCATCCAAACGTCCATCAACGATTAGAATCTATGAAGCTACCTGGTCGGCCTTCTCTCGCTGGTGCCTTCATCACCAGATCTCTGCCACTTCTGCCACCGTTCCCCAAGTGCTGGACTTTTTGCAGGACGGCCTTGACAGGGGTCTGGCACCAAACACTCTCAAATGCCAGACTGCCGCCTTGGCCTCCACCCTGTCTACTGAGTCGCACCTGTCCCTCAGCAAACACCCGCAGGTGCGCAATTTCCTCAAAGGAGCCACCAATCTGGCTCCTCCTACCATCCACAGGTATCCCACCTGGGACTTGTCCGTGGTGCTACGTTCTCTGTCCGGGCCACCATTTGAACCCCTTCGGACAGTTGGACTACGCCACCTGACCCTCAAGACGACGTTCCTCATTGCCATCACTTTGGCACGCCGGATCTCTGAACTGGCGGCCTTGTCAGTCAGAGAGGACCTTTGCGTCATCCACTCCGACAGAGTGATATTACGTCTGGACCCGGCATTCGTACCAAAGATCAACAGCGTTTTCCACCGCTCGCAGGAAGTGATCCTCCCGGACTTCTGTCCGCATCCCAAGCACTCCAAGGAACGTGAGTGGCATAAGCTGGACGTCCGCCGTGCCCTGCGGATCTACATGAAAAGAACAGCTCCTTTCCGCAAGTCGGAGGCCCTCTTTGTGTCGTTTCAACCTGCCACCATGGGCAAGAAGGTCACCCGCTACAGTAGGGTGCTGGATAAGGGCGTGCATCCAGCTGGCCTACGAACATCAGGGCAGGCCGGCGCCTCCTCGTATCACCGCACACTCAACAAGAAGTGCTGCCACATCGGCCGCATGGGCCACCCAAGCATCCATCGAGGACATCTGCTGGGCTGCTACGTGGTCAGGCCCGTCACCGTTTGTCAAGCACTATAGACTGGACACTTTTGCCTCGGCTGAGGCAGCCTTCGGGAGAAGAATTCTGCAGAGGGTTGTGGCTAGCCCCGCGCCCGTGAACAGTTCTTCCCTCCCTGGGGGATCATAGCTTTGGCATGGCCCGTGCTTGGACACTCCAAGCAGCGCCTAGGAGAATGACCGTTGTCTTACCTGAATGGTCTTTCTCTAGGCGCTGCGGGAGTGTCCAACCCCACCCTATCAGGGGTCGCGGGGTAGTTTCTTCATTGGACTGGACTATTGCATTGACAGTTCCTTTGGACACTCCTTCGTTTTTTAAAACTGAGCCTCTGAGGGGAGCAAGAGGCGGAGCTACAAGAATTCGAACTCAGTCCTTGGGCAGCAAGCTGATGTTAACCCGTGCTTGGACACTCCCGCAGCGCCTAGAGAAAGACCATTCAGGTAAGACAACGGTCATTTTAAAAAAAGTAGGTAGGTAGATAGGGGGATAGAGAGGGAGAGAAAGAGAGAAATACAGTAGGTAGGTAGGGAGAGAAAGAGAGGGTGTAGATAGGTAGGTAGAGGGATAGAGAGAGAGAAATATAGTAGGGAGGGAGGGAGAGAGAGAGTAGGTAGGTAGATAGAGGGAGGGAGAGAGAAATACAGTAGATAGGAAGAGGGAGTGAGTAGGTAGGTGGGAGAGAAAGAGGGTGTAGATAGAGGGATAGAGAGAAATAGAGAAATACAGTAGGTAGGTAGGTAGAGAGAGAGGTAGGTAGGTAGGTAGATAGAGGTATAGCCTTGAGGGGGCTTGCAGAGTGCTATTGGGAGTGGGAGGCAAAAACGAGCAAAAAAAGGCCTGTTTTTCACAAAAACGGCTCCATTTTTTGTCAAAAAAATTGCATGCATAGCCTTATGGAGGCTTATAGAGTGCTCCTAGGGGCTGGGGGGGGGCAAAACGGTCCATTTTCTGCTCATTTCTGCCCTCCCCAGTCCCCAGCTCTCTGAAAGCCTCCATAAGGATATGCACAGCCATTTTGGTGAAGGGGAGGGGCTTCGGAAGGCAAAAAATGCTGTATTTGATGTATAAGACGCACCCAGATTTTCAGCTTCTTTTCTGAGGAAAAGAGGTCCGTCTTATACTCTGAAAAATACGGTATTTGCACAAAAAGGGAAGGCTTATTTAGCAGGATCAGAAGAGAGCAGGGGACAGTTATCTTCAACCATTTTATGAAAATTTGTGATTCCTGATTGTTCTCTTTTCCCCCTTTCACCCAGAATCTATTTGGAGATATCTGGGTGGGGTGGGGGCGTAGGAAAAGTGTCCCTGAATACTAGGGCCATGCTGCAGGAAGAGATCTTGAGTTTAGAGGGCTTAGCAGAAGCAAGTCCAGAAACTCTGCAGGATTTTCCTTCACAACAAGAGTTTTTTCATCAAATCCCAAATGTTGGATGAAATACATTAAGGCACTTTTTCTCAATCTTGACATCCTCAAGATAATTCCCAAGACTTCACTTAGGAATACAAGATGTCCTGGAAGTTATTTGACATACACAAGACTTACCACATGCTTCATTTGATTGCCTGAGCGCTGACAGATTCTGATTTAATGCCATCGCCCCTGCTGATCTGGTCGAGTTATTAGCAAAAGAAAAAAATATGTTATTATTTAAATGAAAGTACAGCCAATATATATCAAACCTTTCCCAACTATCGGAAAGGTGCTTTTTTTAAAAAGAGGAAACTGGTTTTTCTTTTTGCTTCGTTTCTCATCCAAGAAGCTTCTTCTGCTCTGACTGAATGGTAGGGAATGGAAGGATTTATACAAATCCTTCAGGACTAGATTCAGCAGTCCTTCTGCATTAAAAAGACAAAGGTCATTCTTTTGAAGACAGCAAAGCCCACATTTTGGACAGAGAGGACCACTGGTTTGAAAGGGGGATCAAGGAGGCCATCTATGTCAAAACTGAACAGCCCTCTCTCAACAGAGGGGGAGGGATACGACATCATCTATCTCCTGTCTATAATGCAGTCCCAAGAAAGTTCCATACCCATTTGCACCACTCAGGCGACCCTGATGGCACAGATAAACCTCCAGGCAACCTTAACAACCCCGCTAAAAGAATGCTAATGTCCAGCTGTCTGCGTGGAGTATAAATCCTTCTATTCCCCAGAGCAGTCAGAGCTGAAGAAACTTCCTGGATGAGAAGCAAAACGTCTTCAAAGAAAAACCAGAAAGTCCAGTTACCTCTTGGGGAAAAAAAGCATCCTTGGCACAACCATGCCCTAGATGACTGAGAATCTCCATAGACACTTTCCCAACTATATACACAAAGATAGCTCAGTTTTGATTTCCAGTGGATTTGTGCTTCCCTACAAGGCCATGGCTTGCAAGCTAGGGATTTTTCCAGGCTTACAGCTCTTCTATGAACAGCAGGAAAGGAGCTGGAGGCTTTGGCCAAGAGGCCCTTTGCAATATAATGGTCAATTTTAGTACAGAAAGCTTTGCTCACATCACAACAGCTTTGTTGTTACCTCTCGTTTACTGCAACTGATCAACCTAGGGCTGCCGTAGAAGACATTTTGGAAGTGGCAAGAGGATTGACCATATGCAGGGCCCAAATTGTTCTGGTCCACTCATGCAATATTACCGTTTTGAGAATTGCACTGGCTGCCTGTTAGCTTCCAAGTACATTTCAGTATGCTAGTTACTACCTTTAAAGACCAATATGGCTTAGCGCTTGTACATATACAAGATTGCCTTCTCTGGATTGAATTTGCCCTTTATGCGAGATATAGGGAGTCCTGCTTAAAGGGATCCTGAGCTTGCATTTTTCAGGGATGTTGTACCTCAGAGACCATCCCCTCCCTATTAGTTTTGAAGATCCATGAAAATATGACTCTTCAGAAAAGTATTTGGACATGTTTGAACATTTCACATGCATGATTCCTGCATTGAGATACATCATGGCCTTCTTGTTTATGCCCCTGTCTCTCTATATTTCAATATTATGTTAAAAGCTGCTTGGAATATTCAGAGATGGGGCAGCAGAAATGATACATGTATGTAAGAAGATAATAAAAAATAGTAGTCTTATTACTCCAGTCATAAAAGATACAAGACGACAGAAAACGATAATCATTATATGTTTGTAACGATTTCCAGGTATACCACTTACCTATTTTTTCTTGCTTTATTAAGCAAAAAGATTGTTTGGTCATCCATTAAATTTGTGGTTTCATCATTTACAGACAGATCACGCTCGTGGATATTGAAATATTCTATTTTGGGTAACAAGTATTCAGATTTATCCGCTTTCATCTCTTCGTTCTGGCTATGTGGAATGTGTACTGTGTCTGAAGAACTTGGAAAGGCATATTTTGAAAGCCCAAAATCTGAAAGTTGAGGAGTTCCCAGGACACTATGAGCTCCAGATGATTTTTGAGGAAAATCAAGAGGTTTGGGCTCTCTTTGATCAGGTAAAGCTGATCCAGCGTTGAGTTCATCATCAACCTTTATGGCTTTAAAAAGAGAATTGTTTCACTGAATCTGGCGATAAGGCATACCAAAAGTCAAGAAATTTGGATGCTTTTTTTCTGTATAAATAGTGCCCTTCTATCACTATCATTGCTTGCTCTGTAACCAAGGTTTGCTAACCCTACAAGATTTCACCAATAAATCAAGCATTTTAACCAGGGCTTTTTGAATAAGTAATAGTGATCTGATTTATATATATATATATAAAAGTGACTAATTCTGAAGCCAAAGCATATTATGTCTTGGCAATGTATATATTCAAAAAGTATAGGAGGATCATTTTTTAAATCATCAAAATTTAAAAAACTGACAAAGAACTATGAAATCACTTTTTAAACAAATACTTACTTTGAATGCAATATAATGTAAATCATGAACCTTTTAATCAAGAGGTTCCTTGTTTAATATTGTGAGGCATCAGACTGCTTATATCATTATGCCAATAGTTTTTATTTCATGATATGTCCTGTACTTAGTTATAAGAGAATAAAAAATTCTGAACTATTACTGTGATTGTAAATTCTCCATCACATCCCCACTATATAAACACAACGGGGAGATGGAAAATCTTGCTAATCTGACTTAGTTTAAAGAATTATGGGTTATACCAGAATGCCATGGAAATGGGAATAAGAAGCTACATAAAGATGACCTTTTTTTTTACAGAACTCGGGCCAGTAAACTTTGCATCATAGGAAAGTTGGCAAAAAATTAAAATAAATTGAGCATATAGTTTTTTTAGTACATAAGCCAGGGGTGTCCAAACTTGGGAACTTTAAGACTTGTGGACTTCAACTCCCAGAATTCCCCAGCCAGCAGAGCTTTAAGTCCACAAGTCTTAAAGTTCCCAAGTTTGGACACCCCTGACATAAGCATAGTATAGAAATTTTTAAACTTTTGACTTAAGCGGTGCTAAAGCTAGAAGCAATGTCAAGATCAGATGTTCAAGGCTGTGGAAGAAAAGTGATATTTAGGCTTTGCCAAGCTGAAGTCTCTATCCTTTTTAATATTAGTAATGCATACAGAAATAAATTGTAGAGTATATTAAAACCCCAAATATTCTAGATTGAGGGGGAAATTACCTTCATTCTTGCCAATAAGTGGCTTGTAACCATATTTCTGAAAGAAATCTCGTATTTTTTCAAGATTGGTTGCATTTCTCTTCATCAGAACTTTGCTGGCCTTTATGAAGTCGTATGTGGCATCTCTTTCCGAAGAACTTGTACGTAGAATATTATCAGCATCAGCCTATGATTTGTTTTTAATTTGAGTTAGGACTGATGATTATAAAGTAATAAACATCAATAGTCAATGCATATGTGTGTGTTAGCAAGCTACATGTCAGGTTTAGCATAAAAGCTGTTTATTACACAGAAGCAGCAACAAAATTTCTTAGGTTTTTCATTTTAATAAAAACATAGTTTATTTAAAAAAATGTCTAGTTATGACTTCATGCTATCCAAACCTACCTGTGTTTTTAAAGAATACGGCTATCATCTCCTAATAGAAGAGCTTAGGATTGGTGGGTTCTCTGGAAATATTACACATTTACCATGGAAAGTTTCAGGAGGCATGTTTCTGTCTTGGGGAATATGAAATACTATCATGGGATACAACCTAATACAGAGAAAGGGCGTTGGTACTTACCTGATATGCCTCTTCTCATAGTGGGGGAGGAATATCCAGGATGGGTTGACCTTGTCCTCTCATTGATTGGGATGAGTCAGATAAACTCTTTGGGCCACGCTCTGGTCACCAGGTACCACCCAGTTAACGGCAAAGAACCTTATCCAACTCGCTGTGTCATCCACTCCAGACTTTATCTTAGTTTCAACCTTTATTTCTTCAACAGAACAGCTCCACCATCAAACATAACACTCATGTTACATAACCATATCAGGGAGGGGCTGGATACTCCTCCCCCACTATGAGAAGAGGCATATCAGGTAAGTACCAATGCCCTTTCTCCATAGTGAGGGAAGGAGTATCCAGGATGGGACGTACCAAAGCTTACACGTCCCTAGGGAGGGTTACCCATGTTAAGAGCTCGCACAAACCTTATGCCTGGTGAGGCGTCACCTCCGCCCTGTGCACAGCCTGCAACACCCTACGCCCGAATGAAGCCTCTGCAGAGGTTCCTCGCGAATGGTGAGGGGAAAGACCACGTAGCTGCCCTACAGATCTCAGTCAATGAGGCCTGGGTGGCCCAGGCTGTTGAGGTGGCCGCGCTTCATGTGGAATGCGCTGTAATAGAGGTCGG
Source organism: Natrix helvetica (assembly GCF_964273705.1). Lineage (NCBI taxonomy): Eukaryota > Metazoa > Chordata > Lepidosauria > Squamata > Natricidae > Natrix > Natrix helvetica. The sequence continues at coordinate 21,041,313 of NC_138550.1, forward strand.
TGTTTGCAGACCCGTGCTTGGTAGGCAGTAACAATACAGGCTCATTAACCACCTGCCTATGGTGGTGGATGTCACCTTGTTCCCCAGGGATCCTGGCTGGAAAGAGACAAACAGGGCTTCAGACTTCCTGTTTGGACGGGTTCTTCTGAGGTAAATCTTCAGAGCCCTCCTTACGTCTAGGGTGTGCCACTTCCTCTCTAATGGGTGAGAGGGGTCCGAAGAAGGTCTTGTCCGTGGAAGTGGGTATGGGGCCTGCTGTGGGAGAGGCCCATTGCCACTTGATCATGTCTAGGAAAGACTTGGGTGTGGGCACTGTGTCTGCCTCAATGGCCTGCTCCTCAAAAATGTTTTCCACTAAAAACCCCTGGGGTTGTACCGGGGCTTCTGTTGGCCTGTTTCCAAGCTTGGCAGATGTCTTGGCCTTGAACAGAAGGGATTTGTACAAAGAGGGTTGGAACAATCCAGAGAAGGTAGGTTTGGGAGGTGGCATGCCTTCGTCCTCAGAGAGTCGATCCTCTCTGATTTCGCCTTCTTCGGAATCTGAATCGCTGTCCTCCTGGGAGGAGGCAGGTGATTCTGGAAAATCTTCCTCCTGAGTCTCTAGCCCTTCAGAGACCCTAGGCACGGGGGCTGCCTGGGTCTGCATCCGTGGCTGCTGAAAGCTTGCTGCCATGCACTGCTAGAAGGCCCGCATCATCATATCCTGGAAGTTGGGCATCCCTGATATGGGTGGTATTCCCGCCCCTGTGCCAGCAGGTGTGGATGGGAAGGGCTGTGGAGAGGGTCTCGCTGCTGTGGGGGTGATTGCCATCCTTGTGCAGCCTCCCAGATGCCCGAAGTATCAAAGGGAATCCTCACCTGTGGGGGGCGGGGGGTTCCCCATCTGCAGTCCTGCCAGGAGAAAGAATCCTTGGAAATCCTTCCCCAGGTTTCTGGCCAGGGGGTAGCCCTCTTGCTGCTGGCCTTGTGGCAAATGCGCTCCAAGTCTTGGTGCCTCCGCCTTTCGTATTTGGAGCCAGACTTTGGGGGCTTCGAGCTGCAGCTTGCCTCTTTGGCCCCCCTGGAGGAGACTGCTTTCTCTTTGTTTTGCCTCCTCCTCTTCCCTTAGCAGCCTCTGTAGCAGTCTCTGACCTGGTTAGCTGCTCCTCTGCTCCTCCGGTGGGGCTGCTGGCTGCTGGGCTGGAGGCTTGAGTCCTGCCAGCATCCTCCGTGCTGCTGGGTGCCACCATCTTGGATCATGTGGTTCCACCGGCTCCAAATTCAAAAGGTTCCTCTCCCTGGGAACACGTGGAAGCGGCTTGTGCCTTTGGGGATGCCGCGCGGCTTTCGCTGCCACTGGAGAGCACTCTCTCTCGCTTCCTCCGCGCTCTCCCGAGCTTTGCGAGCTCCTGCGGGCCACTATCTCTCTTCGGTATTTGCAGGCAGGTGTGGGCGCTCCACTGCATTTAAAAACGCTGCGGTTCGCCGCTCGACCCCCGGGGGGGGAAGCGGTGGAACGCTCCGGCGCCGGCTGAGCCTCTCCGACGTGACTGCCTTCCCGGGGCTTCCAGGGGAGCTTCCCCTCACCCACAGTCGTGATTAGTGCCCTAGGTCTCTCTTTATGATCTGGGCTGCGCTTTGCCCTGAAGGGCTTGCTGCACGTGCTCTCTCTCTCTCCTCCCAGCCACTCAGCCAAGAGCCAGTTACTCACTCAGGCAGGGAGGCAGCAAATGCAATCAAGTTAACAGTGACTTCAATCCTTTCTTTAAAATTATCCAGGAGTTTGGGATGATCACAGCCACCAGCTGAGGGGCTGAGCCGATAACTGGGTGGTACCTGATGACCAGGGCGTGGCCCAAAGAGCTTATCTGACTCAGCCCAATCAATGAGAGGACAAGGTCAACCCATCCTGGATACTTCCCCCCTCACTATGGAAAAGGCAACTTTCACACATATTAATTTTCCACTTTAAACACATTTAATATAAAAGCGAGGAAGTTCTAGAAAAGCAGTTTGAAGGTGAAGAGAATTAAGAGAAGCAGGTCATTATCTACCTTTAGTGTTCTCGCTTCAGAATACAGTTCATGTAGATATCTCATTGGAGAATCATCTTCAAATTCTTCAAAACATTTGAAAATAATCACAAGCAAAATCTTTAGAAAATCATATACAGCCATGTACATTAATGTTTGTTATTTAAAAAATGAAATGTTCTAACCATATCAGAAATTAGCATTGGTTGGGAGTCCTAGCAACATCAGTATGAGCTTCAGAATGAATGCAAATTAAATATATATTTCTTCTGAATTGAATCAGAAACACAATAATGTTCTAGTTAATATCTCAAATGCAGAATGACACTGTGCCCAAATTTACATACTGTGTTGTTTAAAACAAAATGCAAGTTGTTTGGTTTTGTCTTAGCATAAGCTTTCTGAAGCAAAGCAATTATTTACTACATTCTCACCTTCATCTTCCAGTAAAATTTGCTTAAACTGCTCAGCCTGCTTCTCCAAAGTGACTGCCAAAGTTCGCAGTTTGTTGAAGAATGTTCCTGTTACATCCATACTGAAGAAAAGCTAACAGGTTGTTTCTAAGAGGAATTTCAGAAAGAATATGAAAGTTTTCAACTTTTCAACATGTTAAAACACATTTAAAAGATTTTGAAAAAATACTATAGCTTAGAAATAGTTGAAACAACCTTTCCATACATAGGCAGATTTATTTAAAAGGGCACAGTTGATACAGTAGCACATATATTTATTATCTAATTCTAGATGTTCTCCCTCTATGTTGCATTTCTATTGTGGAGACACCCTTTTCCTCCCAAGCCCTAAACAAATCACCATGTATTCAGAAAAGATTAAAGGGCTCTCCCACAAAGCATCAGTATTAGGTTTGACTGCTGTGATGTGCTCTCCATAGGGCTGCCCTTGAAAAACCTGTCAAAAAACTTTACCTGGTCTAGAATAGAGCAGTGCAGGCAGAAAGATGTAGTGTGGTCAGTTGGCTTTGGATGCAATTCAGGATGAAGGTTATTATAAAGTCTTATCTTGCATCAAGTTAGGATATTTGAGGGATCACCAATTTCCCAAGGGACCTGAAGGACAGACAAGGAATAATGCAGGGGTGTCCAAACTTGGGAACTTTAAGACTTGTGGACTTCAACTCCCAGAATTCCCCAGCCTGGGAATTCTGGGAGTTGAAGTCCACAAGTCTTAAAGTTCCCAAGTTTGGACACTCCTGGAATAATGGATGGAACCGGAACAAGGACAAATTCAACCTAGAAATTTCGGACAGTCGGTTGAAAAATCAACCCATGGAACAGAAGTTGCCTTCGGAAGTTGTGGGAGCTTCATCAATGGAGGCTTTCAAGAAGAGATTGGACTGGCATTTGGCAGAAATGGTGTAGGGTCTCCTGCTTGAGTAGGGGGTTGGACTAGATGACCTATGAGGTCCCTTCCAACTCTGTTAATCTGTTAAAATCAGTTTTCGGGAGCCCAAACAGCCTCGCCTCCTCCCTCAAGACAGAGGTACTTGAAGCCTTCCCTGAATACCTCCGGCCATTCGCAGGAGCCGCCGAAATGCGGGAGGAACACGACTCCTCAGCTCGCCAAGACGACCGCCGCTCTTTCGCCTCAGGACGGCCGCGGGCAACTTCTTTCCTTTCGCGGCCTTTTGAATTCCCCGGGACGGCGGGCGCCGATTGGCCCACTCCGGCTCTGCCCCGCCTCCTTAAATGCAACCGCGTGACGTAGGCAAGCGTCATTTAGCCAGTTCGCATTTACCTCCCCCCGGCTTTTGATTCGGCACTCTCGCGAGAGACGAGACTTGAGGGTCGTGGAGCGCAGCGGCCTTCGGTTTGGCTCGACCCGGATCGCTCGTGGCGAGGAGGGTTTATCGACGAGGCCCGGTGAGTTGGGAAAGGCCGGGTTAGGGGCCATGAGGCGGCGAGGGAACCTGCGGCGGCCCGTTGCCTCATAAACGAGGGCGACGCTTGTAGGTCAGCCATAAGAATCATTGTGGGTGGAGGTCGCCGCCGGCCGTTACGCTGCGAGAGAGGCGGCTGTTTTCTGCAGAAGCTGCTTCAACACCCGGGCAGTGCAATTGGGGAGGTGACGAGAGCAGTTCTTCTCAACCTTGGCTACTTAAAAATAGGTGGACTTCAACTCCCAGAATTCCCCAGATGGAATTTGCCAAGGTCGGGGCGGAAAAAAGGAGATTTGCTGGCTGGGGAATTCTGGGAGCTGAAGTCCTCCAGACTTAAAAGTGGCCAAGATTGGAGACACCTGGGTTAGAGAATAAAAAAGGAAATTGGAAATAAAAGGAGTGGGGGAAAAAAAGGTTAAAAGAAGAACAGCAAATATATCAAGATAGAAATGAGAATAAAATGATAATTGTTAGCATGAGGAGAATAACTATGCTTAATGTGACAATGGTATTTTTGTTGGAAAATATGTTGATTTGGGAAAGGAAGAGCATTACAATGTTTAATTGCTCAATGTATTAATAATTCGTGGAAGGATGTTGCACAGAAATATTGGTACTCAGACCACACACTGCTTAAGGAAAGAGGGAGTGTTTGTATTTAAAATTTGGAAAAATAAATAAAAAACTTGAAAATGAAAAAAAAAATTGGAGTACAACATGAATTATATTTATATCCGCAATGGGGAAGGCAGATTCTGTAACAGAATAGCAGAGTTGGAAGGGACCTTGGAGGTCTTCTAGTCCAACCCCTGCTCAAGCAGGAGACCCCATGCTCTATATATCAAGTGGCTGCCAGTCTTTTCTTAAAAACCTCCAGTGACCCAAAACTTCTGGTTAATTCTTCCCACTGTGAGGAAATTTCTCCCTATTTCTAGGATGATTTTCTTCTTGCTTCATCCATTGCTTTTTGTTCTGCCTTCAGGTGCTTTGGAAAATAGGTTGACCCTCTCCTTTGTGGCAGCCCCCCAAATATTGGAACACTGCGATCATGTCCCCCCTAGTCCTTCTTTTCTCTAGACTGGCTATACCCCAGTTCTTTGTATGTTTCGCCTCCAAGCCCCTAATCATCTTTGTTGCTCTTCTCTGGACTCTTTCTAAAGTCTCAACTTTTTAATAACGTGACCAAAACTGGATGCAGTATTCTAGGTGTGATCTTATGAAGTTTTTATTAATGCAGCCTAGGATTGTATTTGCTTTTTTAGCTTGGACTCCCAAGATCCCTCTCACAGTTACTGCTATTGAGCCAGGTTTCACCTAATCTATATAGCAGGGCTGTCAAACTCATGGGCCAGATGCGTCATGCGCTGGCCAGGCTCATGCCCAGTTTAGCGAAGGAAAAAAGTCCCAATATATCATGTCACACCGCTGTGAGTTTGACACCCTTGCTGTAAATTCCAGTGGTAACTTTTATTGCAATGCAAATTGCCAAATATTAATCCAAATAATTAAAATACCTGTATCTTTCATAGCAGTACACCAATTGGCATCAGTCTGCAAATTTCTTTAAGGTGCCATTCCTGTTCATTTCATGAAAGCAATTGATCTAATTTTCTTTTCTTTCAAGGAGCCCTTTAGTTTGGGTATTGCTAGAGATATAATAGTTCATTAAAAGAACCTTGAAAAAGTGAGCTTTTCCCCCTTGCCCTTTTATTCTTGAAAAAAATGAAAATATTTCATTTGTTTTTATGTTGTTCCAGAATCTGGCAAAAACCTTGATTTTCCAAAAGACCTTTGGAGATTAGCTGTCGAGCCACAAATGCCTATGTTATTCTAATACATTATTAGGGATTTGTATTATGATATTCTTAATTTCTGTAAATAATCTGGAACGTCTCCAAATTGAGGGCACAAATTATTTAAATGAAATATAAAAATTAATTCTGTTCTTTGCTAACGTAAGTAACATTGACTTAGAATGTTTATACACTTAATATTTCAAATAGTTAACATTTCTTCTTTTTACAGGCATGTTTCTGACTCGAGTATTGTTTGGAAAAAGAATTCCTGGAAAACAATGGATTGGTAAACACAGACGGCCAAGATTCATTACTCCTTTAATGAAGGCAAATATGATTAAGAGACTTGAAATTGAAGCTGAAAATGAATATTGGCTAAGTTGTCCATATATGACAAAAGAGCAGGAGTATCGCCACGATGAAGAAAATGTATTTGCGTTAAAGCAGCAAAGAATAGCTGAAGAGAGAGCAAAGTTTCTTGAACACAAGTATGTTTCAGAAAATCTGAAACACCTTAATGTGACCAAGAGATGGGCAGGTTCCTGATCTGTGTCCTTTGCCTTTCTAACGGATTTTATGGATTCAGTGGGCTTGCTTTTAGTGGCAATTAAAGTCATAAAATAAATATATTCTTGTTTTCAACCAGCTATTGGCTTCATAAATACATAAGGTTTTCTATTAAATTATGTATGCTTTTTTTCCCTTTCAGAGTTTAATGCTATTGTTATAAAAAGGATTTGAGGTCTTTGTCTCTTTTTTAATTTCTAAAAGCTGGCTTTGCCTCCTTGTATTTCCATTCCTCTTATCCCCTGGAAAAGAAAATCTCCTAAACCATGTATCTACCTATGCATTCAGAGGCAGAAACCACAAAGAACATTCTCATTTTATCCATTTTGCAGTTTATGGCAGTAGTTCTCAACCTGTGGTTTGCAATGTTATCAGGGGTGTGTGTGTGTGTCCGTGTCCATGAAGGCTTCAAGAAATGTTATAATTTAAATCTTCAGGGTTTGTGGCTACAAAACATATTTAAGAGGACGTGGGGTAAAGAAAGGGTTGGGAACCACTGGTATAAAATCAAGCTTCCAGATTGGAAGTACATTTTGATTTAGGAGTCACCCGATTGAAAGAGTTATTAATGAATGGCTAAAGCAAGGCTGGATAGTTGCCATTGGTATAGGCTCAGTAAACCTTTTATTTGGAAGACACTAATTTAGGGTATGTTAAAGCTGCCCTTGAAATGTTAGTAGCAGAAAAGACATCCAATTAATTTAAGATTTTAATCATCAGTTAATGAGTGTTGTCTTAACTGAATTAAGAAGTGGAAGATATTTGCTTTTAAAACTCCCCAGGCAGTGTATAAAAATGGCTGAGGGATTTTGTATTTCAATAGAGGCCAAATGCATTTTAATGCCTTTCCTCTTTTTTTATGTCCCTACTCATTTATGACAATGCAAAATAAATAACTGAAATCGAAATATAGCGGAAAGCCTGTTCCCAAGTTATTTATTTTCTTATGCATTCATTATGTCATAACACATTAATGTATCATCAATTTGGCAAAGAAGGGCTTAAAGATTATGCTTTTAAAAAACAGTTATAATTAAGACACGATCTGTATTTTGATATACAAAAGTCAAACATGGTTGAAAATTAATTACACTGGTGGAAAATATACATGAAGATATTACAAGGTGCAGTTAAAAATAGGAAAATTTCAGGCAAAGTGATCTCTCTTACATAGTTCATTTATAAAAGCCCATTTAAAAAGTATTTATTAAATTATTAGTGGTAATATGCTTTTTCTGTGCATAGGAATACTATCTGCAACATAAAGAACAGATGCATCATTCACATGTATCCTCTAAGTGTCCTTGTACCATTTTAGATTTGAATACTTGCAAGCCTACTACTACAACAGAGAGATCTATAAGTAAAATATCTGCATACATCTTTGTCATAACAACATTGCAATGTGTCTGATGTACCCACTGGTATATAACACAGGTTGCGGCAATTTTGGCCAAACTATGCTATTCTATTAATTTATACTAGGGAAAAATAAGACGTAGTGGAAAACACTTCCGTAATACCCTATATTATAGGGCCTATAATGTGCAGTCTTGAGCCATATAGTTGTCATGTTCACAAAATAAGAGCTTCCAAGTAAATATATTTAGGATTAAATTAAAAGACCACATTCCATAAAATGCTTTCTGAAGCTTTCCTAGTGTAATTTTAAGAATCCTGGCAGATACTAGGATTGCAATAGAATATAAGCTGTTTGATAGTTTATCAGTTCTTTGGTACCAGGAAACAAAAATGTTATCTCAACATATGATCAAAGTATGAGCCATTTAATTGCTGTTCAATCTTGCAAAAGATCTTTAGTAATTTATTTTGTAAACATGGAGTCTCATTCTATTAAAATTTTCAAGTATAATCTGGAAAATACACACTGGATTTTTAAGACTAACTGAAAACCTGCTTTTATAATACAGGTGTATAAGATACATTTTTGGTAGCTATGGTCTAAATGAAATTGTATACAGTATTGTAAATAGTGTCATTTAATTGCTTGGACCTTGTCACTACATTAATAGAAAATTACAAAAATAACAATTGCTAGACATTTCGCCAAGACAGGATGCCAGAGATCTGTTTAATCAAGTGCTGTTTTAAGCCTTTTCTATTAATTACAATTCCTTGGAATAAGAAATAATTACTAGAAAATACTTTTCTTATTTAAAACTGCAGCATAAAATCTAATTTATAATAGCAGCCAGTAAATCAAGTCTTACGTTTGTAGAACTAAACATAAATAATACCTGGGAAGGGACTTCCTAAGGCAACCAAGAATCTATGCTTACAATATGCAAGCTATAATTCCCCAAAAATGAATGTACATAAAATGTTTCTAATTATACCATTACACGTTCATTAGCAAAATGCTTTGATAAAGCATTTAAATAAAATCTACACATCTTCCAATACAATCAGCATGATATATCATACTCTTTGGTATAATTTCTTGAAATTAATAAGATTTCCTACTTGTTAGTTACAGTTCAGTACTATAAACACTTTTCTTTCTGACCCAACACATAGATCAGGGCTGTCAAACTTCTGGCCCGCAGGCAGAATGCATCATGCACTGGCCACGCCCATCCCCGGTTTAACGAAGGTCGTAGCAAGGAAAAAAGTCCCAATACGTCACATGCTGCGGTGACGATGTGAGTTTGACACCCCTAATATAGATGGTTTCACTAGTCACTTGGAATTTTTTCAATGGCTTAATGATTGCAAAATAATTTAAAGTACTAAATATTGCCAGCATAGTTTTAAATTTACCCTAATTATTACTAGAGATACTGTGTAGATGCCAAACAAATAAGTGCGAAGAGCTATCATTTCTATACCTACTTTACTCAGAGAACCCTGTTATCCATTCATTTTTACTGATGCATTTGAATTTTTATTTATCCTTTAAGACAATTTTTGCTATAGTCAAGTTTTTGGTGTAATGGTACATGGGAATGACTTTGGGAGTTGGGAAGAGCCAGAGCCAGGGAAATGGTTGGACAACAGGCAACTTAGCCTAAGGAATCTATGGGGGTATGGCAAACATCTCTGAAGGAACCATTCCTAGTTTCCTGGACCAAAAAGGCAACAGCAGAGACATATAATTTCAGAGCTGCAAGACAGCCTTACAAGATGGTCCAGAAAGGAAACACGCTCAAGATGAGCTCAATATAAACCTCACAAGGATGACATCAGCCTTGCAAAACATTTCTCCCTTGCCATCTTTAAGGTCCAAGAAACCATAGAAGGTCCCTTCTGAGACATCCGCATCCAAATGGCTTCCATGGCTTAAGTTGCTGTTATCCAACTCTTCCCCTGGCTATGGCTCTTCCCTGTCTTCCAAGATCCTTCTCACATATCATTACAATTAGATTGCAATAACTGATCTTTCCTACGTACCAAATAATTTAAAGGATAATATATTTGCTGTAACTTTTAGTTGTGGATTTGCGGAATTTGTACTGTGTTCTAGCAGTCTGACTTCCTCTTATCTTATCTAGATGAACCAGATTGCATTAATTCATAGCACCAAGCCACATTATCTGACTAAGAGGGTAATGAGACCTTGGGCCTAACTTACACTGTAAAGATAGGATGCAGCATTGAGTCACAAGAACTGCACTGTCTTTTATTTCTTCTCATTTTAAAAATTAATTTGGAAAAGCCACATTGATACATATAATTTGCATTTATTCTACCTCCTGTTGTTATAATAATATTAGTTTTTTTAAAAAAAGAATATCACTTGTACAGATACAACCAATTGCAATAGATTTAAAAATATATTTCTAAATGTGCCAACATGGTTAAAGGTCATAATAATGAGAACATTGGTGAATTATGGGAAAGGAAATGCAGGCATACAGTTCTTGTCAGAGTCCAGCATCCAGTGTCTTCCTACCCTCTAACACAGGGATGTCAAACTCCCGATCCGTGGGCTGGATGCGTCATGCGCTGGCCACGCCCATACCTGGTTTCGCGAGGGGGGGAAAAGTCCTGATATGCCACGTGATGCCGCTGTGATAACCTGAGTTTGACACCCCTGCTCTAACAGATTAATGTAATCATTTACCGTTGTACTGAAAGTATACATCAGTATTTATTGTTAAGGGATAGGCTTAGATCCAAGATCAAAGAGAGATAGAAAAGACGGGGAATCTTGAACAATGAAAGCAGATGGCTGTGAACAAGATCCCCTTTCTCCAGTTCCTTCCCTAGTTCACTCAAATGTTCCTAGTACAGAGGGTTATGAAATCCAATCCCTCAATAACACTTTCATGCCAGCTTATTTTCTATTTTAAAAAAGCAAGAACAGGAAGAAGAAGAATGGAATGATTTCTGTTCATGGCTGAATAACCTGCAGACTTCAGAAAGAATATATATATTGGGGATATCAGGCAAAAATGCTAACAAATAAAATCCGCAATTATTAAACATTCTAAAACGGGAAGGGTGAACATCACTTAGCCACATTTCCTAGAAATTAAAAATAATGACTAAAATTGCTCAGGAAAATAATTTTCTCAATTAGAGCTTCAAATGGCTAATGAGCTGAGTAAGAAACCTTGCTTCTCTAATACTGTACAGTATTGTAACAACACTATTGCAACAAATCAAGTCTGAAAGAAAAGGACTTTGATTATCAGAGAAAGTTAGAAAGTCATAGTTTTCGACTGGCTGCTTTACAACACCTGTACCATTACTACTGGTTAACTCATGTGGGTTATGGGGGGGGGGGGGAGGAAGTACCAAATATCAGTAGTCCACCAGATGATGATTGAGCCACATATAACTGTATTGTGGAATGTTAATGGTGAAATGCTATAGTAAACTATATGACTACCCTTTCCTACCGCACCTTTCTTCCACAGAACTGTTAGGAAAGTAATGATACCAGCATGGCATTGCTTCACAAATGAAGTTTGCAGAATCAAGTCACTGCCACAGTGCAGTTGGAATGCATAGTTTCTGCACTTCAGAGTCTTGCAGACTCTTGCAGGGCGTTTGAGAATGTGGCCCTTGCAATAGCTTATGTCCATGTTGCAAAAATGCACGTCACGAATCTTAAGGCATCAGACTTTCTGCACCGGAAGTGCTTATAAGCATCCACTGGATACCATCAACAATCTCATTTTCCGTGTCTTGTTAACATGCTGGAACTGTTCCATTGATTTATTGGTGTCTTCCTTAAAAAAATAATATCCAAGCACAAATGTATTGTAGAAATCTATTTGGAAAACAAACGGTAGTAAGTATTGCATTGAATACAGGTAAGTAAAGGCAAGTAAAAGACACTAATTCTGCACTGAAAATGGATTTCTCTGCTATGAATTGCTGTATGTAAGAAAAGCTTTCCAGAAAAGATACTAAAACACATATGACACCTGATTTATGCTTTGCTAAATCAGCTTTCTCTTGCCAAACTAATTTACAAATTATTCAGTGGTGGGATTCAACATTTTTTTACTACCAGTTCTGTGAGCGTGGCTTCGTGGGCATGGTGTGGCATTGTGGTCGTGGCAGACGAAGGCTACTGCAAAATCCCCATTCCTTCCCCACCCCACTAACTTGCTTTCCAGCTCAATCCTCCTGTTCAGGGCAACAACAACAAAAAGATCAGCTGGGAGACTGGGAGGCAATGGGGCCGGAGCCAGGGTATTTGCCTGTTCTCCAAACTACTCAAAATTTCCGCTACCGGTTCTCTATAACCTGTCAGAACTGGCTAAATACCACCTCAGAAATTATTATTATTTTTATACTGAAGAGGTTTCTACTCGGTCAATGCTTTGCAAAGCTTCCATCTTTGGAGTTCTTTTATCTGTTTTTTTTTATTTAGCCTGCAACTTCATGAAATCTATCTACTGTTTTTGGAAAAAAATCCGAAATGATGTTTAGTATCAATACTGGAAATCCCTTTTCTGTATTTCAGACAAAATTTGGATGTAAAGCAGCATTTGCCCTTATTTCATACACTTATAGTCATTTCTTTTGCAGAACAGAATTAAAACCTGCTAAATTTGGAAGCAGCTCAAATTAAATTAATGCTTAATATGGTAACCTTGTGGAATGAAGTGGTGAAAATAAGCTAATATAAAAAAATATATGCAAAGTAAGACAGAAAATATTTTATTATTAAGTGCTACTCAAGGTCACCCTATAGTGTGGCCCATGTTTTCTTTCCTGTTTACATAAAAGATTTTGGAAGCAAAGTCATATTGACTTTTCTGAATATACATTTTCTTACCATTTCTCCTTCTCTGAAAGAAATGGATTCTGAGATAAGATCAGCTCTCCAATGAAACTATAATATGTTTTTTTACACCTGAAAAAGAAGAAGAACCTGGTTTAGATGTTTTACACATCAGAAACAAAGGAGGGCGCAATTACTTCTTAGTTTGGAAGGGACCTTGGAGGTCTTCTAGTCCAGCCTCCTGCTCAATCAGGAGAACCTATAACATTTTAGATAAGTGACTGTCTAGACTCTTGTTAAAAACATCCAGTGATGGAGCGCCCATGATTTCTGGAGGCAAGGTGTTCCAATGGTTAATTGTCCTCACTGTTAGGAAGCTTCTCCTTAATTCCAAGTTGCTTTTCTCTTTGATTAGTTTCCAGCTATTGTTTCTTGTCCTGCCCTCTGGTGCTTTGGAGAATAATTTCACCCCCTCTTCATTGTGGCAGCCTCTCAAAGGCTAAAATACTGCTATCATGTCGCTCCTAATTCTTCTTTTCTTTAGACTCCTTCATGTTTTAGTCTCCAGGCCTTTGATCATCTTAGTTGATCTTCTCTGAACTTTTTCCAAAGTCTCTACATCCTTTTTGTAGTATGATGACCAAAATTGGTTGCAGTATTCCAGGTGTGGTCTTACTAGGGTTTTATAAAGTGGTACTAGTACTTCACACGAACTAGTTGTCTTTTGTTTGCTGATATTCACTGCCTCCTATGCCAGGTGTTTTAATTATTTTAATAGTGACTGTTTATGTTTTAAATAATGATTATTTTAATGTACTTATTGTTTTAATTGTAGCATTTTGCTGAGAATCTTTTTATGAAATGGGCGGCCATATAAATTTGACAAATCCTCTCCAGATATTTATTTTCCATAGGAATTGTGAAATCCTTCCCCAAGATGGCTGCTGCCCGGTAGGAAGAGTTTTATCATTTGCCGATGATCTGCTGTTTTTTGTTGCCAAAGTTAATTCTTTGGCAGTGTTGGTCCCCAGATTTAAATGGAGGCACTTAGGAATGACCCAAGATGACTTTTGGATGGCTGTGGAGCCACCTGGAAGGGGGGATCTTGAAAACTACAGTTCCCTATGGGAGCAGCCAGAAAGTCATTAGTATTTTATTGAACTTTTCCTATCAACAAACCATTCTGGAAAGCAAGCGTGGGTTTTAACTTCATTTTGCTTTGCTATTTTCATCTTTAAAAGGTAATTGGTTAGCCAAATGCTGAATTATTTCAACCCCTTGCTGGATTTTATCTGTTCTTTTTTGCTTTTTTCCTTTGATCTATTTGGCTGTTTTTATTAACTTCAGCTTTTCCATATGGAAACATGGCCTTACTTTGGATAGTGAAAGTGGTTTTATATTTTTATTGGACCTGATAACCCGGCATTGCCCAGGTATTTATTCATAGGGGGAAAATGTCCAGAACAAACGTAATTTCTGGATTTTCCCCCTTACCAGAGGGAGGCCCCTTGTGGAGTACTGTGAAGCATGGCAACTCCTCTGCACGTACAGTAGAAGCCATTTTACAAAAGTACAGTAGAAGCCATTTTAAGGCACAACAGGCTGTATCTTAACACAACACACAACCTGAGGTGTGTTAGGAGTGATATATATATATATATATATATATATATATATATATATATATATATATATATATATATATATATATATATATATATATATATATATATATATATATAGATTGATTCACTACATGGATTTTTAATTTTATCAATTTGCAAAAAGTTTGGAGTTTATTTTTCTTAATCCTTTTTAATTTTGGAACAAAATATCCAGAAGAACTCTTATCCACCACATTGAACAACAATGTATTGGACAACAGAAAAGGGAAGGAGGGTGATACTTGTCAGCATGCAATTCTTAGCCGAAAACTTTTTTAAATGGTTTGATGAACTCATAATGACTGTGGAAAACATTCAGAGGCAAGTGACTGTAAATAAATTAAACCCACAAAAGGAATGTAATTTCAAAGCAGTAGATTTGCTGGGAAGAAGTATGAACTCGGATTTAGAAATAACAGACTTGACTCCATATGCCTCCCTGAAGTTCAAGCCTGCACTTTTATAACAATAGAAAATGGTCTGGGTCAGCGGTGGGATTCACTTACCTTCCCTACCAGTTCGCAAATGTGAGCGCATGTGCCACGTCTGCGCATACACATTGCCTTCTATGCATGCACAGTGCTCAAGCATTATGTCAGGGCAGGTGGGTGGAGCCTCCCACAGCAGCCCCTACCGGTTCGCCCAAAATGGAGAGAAGCAGATGAATGCCACCTCTGGTCTGGATGGATAAGTTGTAAATTGGTCTTTTTAAAGTGGAATGAAGGCAGTTGGGGAATATATCACATTTAACTAGGGACCAATTTCATCTGAACTTTTTTGGGAGGACAAACTGACTTTGGAGATTGGATGTATTATATTTAATCAGTCAACAATTGAAAGGAGATGGTATTAGGAAACAAACATGGATATTTGATTCAGGATCAATCAGGGTTAATATTTGGAATAATTTGGGATAGTTACGAAGCCATAAATTTTCTACGAGTTTATTATCATATCAGTTCATTAACAGAGGTTTTTGGAATTTCAATTTTGTCTTTTATTATTACTGTTCTTCCTGTTAAGTATTTTTTAATTAATACTGCATACAGATAATAGGTTAACAACTTGTAAATAGAATTAGTAATTTTAAATTCTTTGGGCCTGTTTCACAAGGGGTGGGAAACAAATATTGTTGTATTAATCAACATTCAACTAAGGAGGACAATATGTGTATATGTGTTAGTCTTTTTTTAATGCACCTTTTTCTTTTTAAAGTCTTGCTTGTTCTCTTTTCTTTTTTTCTTTTTAATTTTTTGGGGTGATTGGTATGCTAACTTTTGTTGAATAAAATAAAAATAGATTTAGGGGAAAAAAATGAATTGTAAAATTCTGCCCTGTAACAAGCTGCCATAATTATGCATACCTGATTTAACAGTTTCATCTTCTGAACTGACCTCTACCCACTGGTTATCACCGGCGAGCAGTCGATTTTGAGATTCGCTGAGTGGCCTAGTAGGAAATGGCTGACTAGTAGAAGAGCTGAAAAGTAAAATTTCTGTTAGAGAGAATGGATTCCCACAAAGGTTCACTCTTGCAATTCTTCATAAAATATGTTTAGAACTACACCTCTGTTGCTTCTAATTATCTACTCCTATAGTCCAACAGATGTAAGCTGCAAGCCTTCAATGATTTTAGATTTTTCTAAATCTAATCTAATGATCGTTCAGATTTTCAAAGCTTAGATTTGTAGCCCTAACTACTGTATAACATTCATGTTTAGCCGAAAGAAAAACAACTCTAAATTTATAAGAAAGTCCCACAAACAAGATTAGATTTTTTTTTTAAAAAAATCATAAATATAATACTCAGACGCCTATCAGGGATATTTTAATTTGGGTACTGATTGGACTCATTGGCTTATATGCTACTTTCAAAATTTGAAAGACACAGCTAGAAACCTTTTGTTTCTAATTTCTCCATTTGTACATCAAAAACAGATGGCAAGAATCCAATCTAGGCTCAGCAAACTTCACAGAACAGAAATACAAAGTCACGGAAAAGTAGTCCTAAAGTTTGTCTGCACATTTTCAGTTAAAACAATTTAACTGAATAAGAGTTTTCAATACACATCCCCTATTTATTTCATCTGCCAGAATCAGCAAGAAATTAATGTACAATTATAATAAAAATAAAAATGAAGCTTAAAAAACAACAACAAAAAAGGGAATGCAAACCAAAGAACCAAATTGATGTATCCCATATAGTGTTAGCCTAGTGTGTAACCCAGTAATGTGACTGGCTAGATTAATTCTATTTCATTGTAAGCTTACTGTAATAGGACTTGGCAAGTTTGAAAGTACAACTTTCATTTGCATTTACAACCCAAGAAACAAGGGAGTGTCCCTTCTAAGACATTTACCACACCCACATTCCTTTTGTGGACTTAGCTGCCTCTTGTCTGACCATTCCTCTTGGTGTGGCTCTTCACTCTGCCTCCCAAAGCCATTAAACCAGGGGTGGGAGTCCGACGGTTCAGACCTGTTTGGGTGAACCGGATGCTAATTTTACATCTGGTTCACTGAACTGGTAGTTGAAAGGACTGGCTGGCCCCACCCACCCCACCCCTCCTAGGAGTCTCAATGAGGCCCATTTTTGATTCCAGGCAAGTTCAGGGCCCATGCGGAGGCTCTGGGAGGGCAAAAAAACGGGCCTCCCGGAAGTGGGCTTGTTTCCAGCCTCCGGAGCCTGGGGGAGGAAGTTTTTGCCTTCCCGGAGGCTCGAGGAAAGCCTTCGGAGCCTGGGGAGGGCAAAAAACAGGTCTCCCGGAAGTCCGGAAATGAGTCCATTTCCGGCCTCCGGAGCTTGGAGGAGGCTGTTTACACTCTCCTGGAGGCTCGAGGAAAGCTTCCGGAGCCTAGGGAGGGTAAAAATACACCCCCCACACACACTGTGGTGGAGGAGACCAAGTAGGCCACACCCACCATGGCCATGCTCATGGCCTATCCCGTATTCTTATCAACTCTGGTTTCGTTTCTATGATCAATCTTACTGGTTTGTCATCAAAAAACTGGAAGAGTGGTTTCCCTCTGCAGAAACCCACACCAGAATCCTTATTAGCTCTGTGTCTGAAGAGACTGGGATTCCCAAATCAGATTTTTTCTCTCTGCTCTAGAATAAGAAACTTCGCAATCAGTCCAATATACCGTTTCAGACACAGGGATGATGATGGGCAAGCAAACTGAAAGTTCCATGCCAGGCTTCTTCATATGTGTTACATTATCCATTCATTCTCTCATCAATGCTCATTGCAATTAGGCTTAAAACTATCTGGGAAATGAATTCTTGTCTCTGATTATCTGCTGATGAGATAAAAGTGGTCCCCTGTGTGTAAGAACGTGCAGTAACAGACCTCTGTGTACCTATGTAGAAAGCATTGTATGCACCTTTTAACAGTTTCATTTTGGCTTGAGACAGCGAGCTGCTCGGGATCCATAATCACCAGGCGTGTTGGAAAGCTGCAACCATCTCCTAAGCTGCACAGTACAATAAATAAGACAGAAGAAGTATTTCATTAGTCTGCTGAATACACACAACAGAAACATCTATACAATTTATGCTTTTAAACATCACATTATGTGGAAGAGGGGTACATAGGCCATGAACATAACATATTCAGCACCAAGTATTGTACCTGTGGCAAGAAAAAGCTTATTGTAGCTTCATGTAGCTTTCAGAGAACATTGACAATTATTTGACATTAATAATTTGTCTGCAAATGTCAAAAGATGTCATCTAAAAAAAATTAAACGTTCATAAGCTGCTTTTCAGATCAGGAACGTCTGAACAGTATGTTCTTGCAATCTTTATCAGTATATTCCTGGTGCAGTCTAAGTAATTCCAGAGTAAACTGTACTCTTGCTTCACTTTTTGGGCCAAACAATTCTGAACCATTTACAATTTTTAATAAAGGCCTTTAGATATTGCTAAATAAATCATTCCTGGAAGCAATATGGACATTAGGAATTCAAAATTATTTGATGGTGCATTGTCGATAAAAAAAAATGTAACTGGCTAATTGGACTGCTGACTTCATCAAGTATTATAGGACTATTTGTAATGGCAATTACAAAAAGGCAGTATATGTAATAAACACCTTTTGAATTTATTGGTCTACATGCATTAGTAGCAACTAAAGTGCCTACATTATTGTCAGTACTTTGTATGATTAAAAGATGAGACTAATTCAGCAAAAAGTGTGTTTAATGCACTACATCGACCATGGTATCCTGCTGCGCCGGCTGGAGGGGTTGGGGGTCCGGGGCACCGTTTTGCGGTGGTTCGGCTCCTACCTTTCTGGCCGGACGCAGCGTGTGTTGGCAGGGGAGGAGAGGTCGACCCTACGCCCCCTTACTTGTGGGGTGCCACAGGGGTCGGTCCTCTCGCCACTCCTGTTCAACACATATATGAAGCCGCTGGGTGAGATCATCCGTGGTTTCGGGGTGGGATACCATCTGTACGCTGATGATACTCAGCTGTACTTTTCCACCCCGAACCACCCCAACGAGGCCATCGAAGTGATGTCCCGGTGTGTGGAAGCCGTACGGATCTGGATGGATGACAACCGACTCAAACTCAACCCCTCCAAGATAGAGTGGCTGTGGGTACCGGCTCCCCGGTTCAGCCAATTAATTCCATCATTGGCCATCGGGGGCATTCAACTTGCCCCCGTGGAGCGGGCGCGCAATTTGGGCGTCCTCCTGGATGCCCGGCTGTCCATGGATGACCATGTGACAGCCGTGGCAAGGGGGGCGTTCCACCAGGTTCGCCTGGTGCGCCAATTGCGCCCCCTACTGGACCGGGACGCCTTACGCACAGTCACTCATGCGCTGGTGACGTCTCGCTTGGACTACTGTAACGCTCTCTACATGGGGCTTCCCTTGAAATGCACCCGGAGGCTACAGTTGGTCCAGAACGCAGCCGCGCAGGTAATTATGGGGAGTACTAGGTACTCCCATGTGACACCATTCCTGCGCGAGCTGCACTGGCTTCCTGTGGTCTATCGGGTGCGTTTCAAGGTTTTGATAACAATCTTTAAAGCGCTCCATGGCTTAGGACCTAGTTACTTGCGGGATCGTATTCTGCCCCATACATCCCTGCGACCAATACGCTCGCACAGAGAGGGCCTCCTCCAGGTGCCGTCCACCAGACAGTGTCGAGGGGCGGCGCCTAGGAGTAGAGCCTTCTCTGTGGCGGGCCCAGCCCTGTGGAATGACCTCCCCCCGGATATTAGGAATACCTCTGACCTCCGCTCCTTTCGTGTAAAGCTCAAGACCCACCTTTTTCAAGTTGCTGGCCTGGCTCAACTTTGATCCAACTATATCGCTCCTGACGGGTTTTTTATTTGGGGTATTTTAATTGCATTCAATTTATTTAGGGGTTTTTAAACATTGTGTTTTTACTTGTTTTTATCTATCAGTTCACCTCCTCCTTGTATATGTCGTATATATGTCTTGGTATATGTTTTGTTATATGTATGTCGATATATTTATTTCCTATGTTTTGTTGTACGCCGCCCTGAGTCCATCGGGAGAGGGTGCGGCTAAGAAATAAATATTTATTATTATTATTATTATTACTCAGAACATTTAAGAAGTGGATGTTGATTTCACTAAGCACTAAGTATAATACAGGCAGTCCTCAGGTTATGACTGCAATTGGAACAAGAATGTGTGTTGCTTTACTGATACAGTTGTAAAGTGTGATGTCATATGATCACATTGCCTATCAACAGCAATCTGTGTGGGTTGAAAGAGATGATATATAGGGGACTGTGGGTGGGCGCTCTGAAGTGCAGGGAGGTGTGTGGTGATGAGCAAAAGACACCCCAGAATGTGGTTGTGCAGTTGCAGAGGGAGTGGGCCCCCCAAAAGCAGGTGCTACTGAATGCAGGAGGGTAGATGAGTTAACATTATAGTGCACGGCTGTCAAACTCGCAGCCCGCAGGACAGATGCGTCACGTGCTGGCCACGCCCACGCCCAGTTTAGCATAAGGGGGAAAAAGTCCTGATAAGTCAGGTGACACTGCCGTGATGACGCGAGTTTGACACCCCTGCTATAGGGTATATTAGAAGCAGGAGGATCTTCCAACTTCCTGCCTATTTCTCCAATGACTATTTTTGTGAGAAGCTGACAGGAAATGTAGGAAATTGAGATCACCTGACACATTGTAATCAGAAGCCAGGTATTGAATATGTGGATTGTGATCATGTGACCACAGGGATGCTACACTGGCTGCATGGTTGCAGTAAATCCCCTTCATTCAGTGCTGTCATAATTTTGAATGGTCACTGAACAAGTGGCCCTAATTCAAGGATTACCTGTATGGCTAAGAGTAATCATAAGGTACCATTTTGGTTTAATATTAGTGTGTTAATTTAGAATGCTATATCAATTTTTAATTCTGGTCCCAGACCAGAATATAGTATATAGTGGTGTTAGATGAATATCATTTAAAGATTTATATACGTCTGAACTCTATACCCAAAGTTTAGAATTTATAACTAAAATATATAAATGACAGTACCTTGTAAAAATAGGGAGCAACCAGTATTTCTTTTCATCTCCAAAAACTTCTCTTAGGTTTTTTTGACATCCAAGAGAGAAGCCATTTTTGTCAGGTCCATTTCGAAACATTGGTGCCCGAAAAGCTTCTATCTCACACATAAAGAAAGGAAAACAAATTAATCAATTTAGGACAGTGAGAAAGTCTTCCGTGGCGGAATATTAAGAATAACAGTATAAAGCATCTCTTAGATTGAGTCATCTCTCATGAAAATACTGTCTCCTGCAAGGCTATAAAACATGTTACAGCTGTTAAACTACATTTGAGAAAAAAAACTGTTTCAGATACAAATCTACAGCATCAGTTTTATTTCGTTTGATCAGACCATTATAATTTTAAAAAAAAACATCAAGAGAAAAAAACAATACTTTAGAACACTATCATTTGTCTAGCTAAACAGGATTGTGCAATATTTATTTTGGTCAGCAATTAAAAAAACACAATTTTCCTTCCAAACCCTTTACAATTATAAATATTAATTTCTGGATACAGAATAAGCTACTTTGCTGTAATTTCCATTTTGTGTAAACTAGAAGCATGCATGGTTAAGGTCAGAATATACAGAAATACTTATTCATTCCCCTTTAAATAGGCAATGGGTGTATAGTCCATAACAAAGTGATTGTGGCCTGGCATCAAAGTGATTGGGGCCTGGGAGATTTTTTTTTTCAATCTCCCGAAACGTTTCTGTAGCCAGAAATAACTCCTATCATCATTCCCATTTCATTTATTCATTTTCTTAGCTATGTTAAGTTTAGTTTGATAAGAAAAGAAACAGAAATCTGACCTTTGCTGATACAAGATTGTAAGTCTAAAGACACTTTAGAGGTGCTTACAAAAGGACACAAGGAGAGAAGCAACCTAGAACTAAGGAAAAATTTCCTGAGAGTTAGAACAATTAATCCAGTGGAACAACTTGCCTCCAGAAGTTGTAAATGCTCCAACACTGGAAGGTTTTTAAGAAGAGATTGGATAACCATTTGTCTGAAATGGTAAAGGGTTTCCTGCCTAAGTATGGGGTTAGACTAGAACAGTGGTTCTCAACCTATGGGTCGGGACCCCTTTGGGGTCGAACAGCCCTTTCATAGGGGTCGCCCAAGACCATAGGAAAACACCTATTTTCGATGGTCTTAAGAACCGAGACACCAATTTTATGGTTGGGGGTCCCCACAACATGAGGAACTGTATTAAAGGGTCGCAGCATTGGGAAGGTTGAGAACCACTGGACTAGAAGATCTACAAGGTCTCTTCCAACTTTATTATTCTATTCTGTTCTGTTCTCTTGAGCCTAATTATATGCAAATATGATCAGATATTAAATTTACAGGGTAATCTTGGGTCAGATACAACTTAACATAGACACAGCTTACAGAATTATTGTGAGAATGAGTTGGGAGAACCTGGAGCTGCTAGGTCAATGGATGGGGTAGGAACTAAAGAATAACAGAAATAGTAAGAATAATAATCCCTGTAATTTACTAACCAATTGTTGATCTGTTTTTACCAACTAGCCAGCAGTGGTAACTAAACAATGACAGTATGCTGATGAAGAACATGGCAGCCACAAAGAATAGAAAAAGTACATGGAATTTTGCACGGGTGTCTGGAAGTTCATTCTGAGAAGAAAAAGAAAAGAACTGTATTAATGCATTTTCATCCATTTTCTGTTCAAATGCTATTTTCTTATAACTATTTTATTCCGAATTAAAATAAACAACATGAATTCATGTACAGCAACTAACATTTATATGTGACTTTGACAACACACAGTGTATTTCTTTATGGTCATACTTTCACAACTAACAGACAAAAGTCACTGAACTGGAAAGGTTAACAACTGACTGCCAGCCAGTCAAGTCAGGAGGAAAAGAAATATTGTTCAAATTCATTTGGTTAAATTAGACGTTAAGGAAGGATAGAAGAGCTGACAAATTTGGCACAATGGAATAACTAATGATTTGCAAGGGAATAGTTGTTGCACTGGTTGAAGTAAGAAAGATTTAAGCAATGTTTTCATTAAGGAAGAAAATAATGATAATATAAATGATGCATTAAAAAAATTTAAGGAAACGTCTTGAAAATACAAGATTTTAAGGGAGGAATTCTTTGAATCATCAGAAGACTTTTCAGGATTTTCTCCACTAAGGGAAAAAGCAACTCTATCTATACAAGAGAAGGCTGACTTTCAGATTGTATTTCCACCAATAGATATGGAAACCTCTGTAGTTGATATTTAGCAGGGGCAGTGATCTGAGAAAAAAAAAAATCTTGGAATCTGCAGAACTCATGGTATTTCCAATCCCAACACACTCCAAACCATGTCTATTTCAGCTGATGTTGATTAATGCCTTTTCTTGAAATCAATTTAAAGATTACTTTGGTGTTAAGAAAATGGCTGTGTATTAGGTGCAGACAAGCAACACTGCAGCCTTCTCCCAATATAATCTTGAGAGAGAATCAGAGAAGGATTAATCCATAGGCTAATTAAATTAACTCAAAGAAGGAAGTATTCCACTTTGTTTTTCTCTTAACTGGAACAGATGTGTCAGCGGTGGGATTTACTTACCTTCCCTACCGGTTCGCAAATGTGAGCGCGCGCTGTGCATGTGCAGTGCTCACGCATTATGTCAGGGCAGGTGGGAGGAGCCGCAGCCGCCGCTAGTGGTTCGCCTGAACTGGAGAGAACTGGCTGAATACCACCTCTGATGTGTGTGTGTGATATAATAGCAATAGCACTTAGACTTATATACTGCTTCACGGTGCTTTTACAGCCCTCCGCAAAGGGTTTACAGAGTCAGCCTATTGCCCCCAAAAATCTGGGTCCTCATTTTACCCACCTCGGAAGGATGGAAGGTTGAGTCAACTTTGAGCCTGGTAAGATTTGAACTACCAAATTGCAGTCCAGTAGTCAGCAAAAGTAGCCTGCAGTATTGCACTCTAATCACTGTACCACCACGGCTCACGTTGATAATTTTTATTTACTGTCTTACTACTATTTTTTAAAAAAAATATGTTAACCGTATATTCTTGAGTGATATGGATTAGACACTTTAAGGGATACACAAATGTTTTAAATCCACAATTGTATATTTTTGACTATCAATGAGGGAATTAAGCCAACTTTTTCCACTTACAGCCTACACAAGAACAACAGTTACTAAAAGAAGGAGCCCACAAAGCACTGTCCACAAAGAAGGGGAACAAAAGGCTACTGATTTTTTTGGGGGGGGTGCTGCCCTTCTTCCCCAAAATAAAGTGACTTCAGAAAGCATAAGTTTATTTCTGTTCAGTGAAGACTCTTTTGGCAGTGAACAAAGAGCTCAAGGAATCTGATATTAATGGTTCAGGAAGGGCATAATCTAGGCTGGAAGAACAAGACCAAATTTCTAACAGGTTTTCCTCACCATGTAGGCATTTTAAAGTTCAAGGGAGGAAGACCTTCCTTTCTTCTCTTTGTAATGATTATTTTTCTGTGGGTGCAGGGAGAAATGGGAAGAGAATTAAACTGTGAGGAAAACACCCCGAGATTCTGAAATAGTATGGCTCTGGATCACATCCTCTGAAGACATACGTAGCAGTAGCCTAACCAGAATCATCTCACTTATTTGCAGAAGCATTTTGCAAAGATTTTGAGGGTTTAAATCAGGACTGTCAAACTGGCGGGCCGTGGGCCGGATGCGCAGACCACACCTGCCCTGGCTCTGCAAAGGCAAAAAACATTGCGATATGTCACGGTACATCACATGACACGATCGAGCGTGACAGCCGTGGTTTAAACTATTTAAACAAGATTATACCTCATACATTTCCAAACAGCTTTGTATTGTAATGGAGTACACGATACGCAGGAGAAAGAAAAAGAGAATTCTTTATATATAGTCTCCCTTTATTTATTTATCAGCACAAATGTAACAAGGGAACATAAAAAAATGGCTTTCTGCCTGGATGGCTCCTAGGGTGAGTCGATAGACAGAAAAGGGAAGCAGTATGCTCCCTCCCATATTTGGGCATACCAGGGGTTGTGACACAATATATATATATATTGTGTCACAACCCCTGCTATGCCCAAATATGGGAGGGAGCATACTGCTTCCCTTTTCTGTCTATATATATATATTCCATATACTGAAGATTCGTATGTAGAGAAAAAAGTTTAGTATTTTATTAATGCAGCACAATTTTTAGGTGCTCAAATTGCTAAATACCTTATTAAACAATTAATAGCTTCATATTAAGAATTGAGAAGCATATTCCTTTTAAACAATGACAATACAACGGGGAACTGAAATCGCTTCTTTATTAATAAAATATAGATAACATTAACATCCATTTAATTTTCTGTCAGTATATGCTATGCTTCAGAGCACCAATTTCTCCCTCAGGCATTAAATAAAATCCATATTGCTAATTATAAAAAAAACTAGAAATATTGTATAATAATATTGTAACCTACTATGAGAAATAAATGTACAAAATAACATACTAGCAGAGACTACTGCTTAAATTGCATTTTACCTTTGGACAATTCTCAGCAGATTTCCTGCGGCAAAGCTTTGTGCAAATAAAGACAATATTAAAAGGCTATAACCCCTTAAGACTAGTGTTTAGAAACAAGTAAAAATGATGTTAGGAAATTGATGGTCTTTGCGTGCACAAGGTGTAAAGCGTGCAGTATTCAATGTCAAGAGGCCACCAGTTTACATTCACTGAATGAATATGTGAAGATGAACTTGTGTTTGCATAATGAGATAAAGGAGTCACTGATTTTAATGGTGTACATTCAAGGCACACCATTAAAATGAAGAGATCTAGTCATTGCTCTCTCTAATTTTCATTATCAGAAGCCCAACTTGGAACCATCTCTACAATAGAAATCAACTAAGAAACTTACTGGTAAGTTCTGTCTACATTCATCATAATTTGAACTAAAATTTGTTACCCAATTATGAATCAAAGCATTTTGACAGTATGATTTATTATTTGATTTCTCTGATTCCTTAATCCAAATTGTCCCTGTACTTCTTCATCTCCTGGAAGAATGTTTAGGAAAAGTATTAACACAGGCAAAAGACACACGCTCTGTCCAGCTTCTCCACCTGGTAATCTTAGTTGCCAACTCCAGTTCAAAACAGGTTTGCAAATTCCTTCCTGCTTATATGATCAACATGTACAATAAAATACATATACAAAACCTTTTTAAATGTGTGCATATTAGCTGGAAATAATATTCCAACAAAAAGCCATATTAAAAAAGATTAATAACCTGAACAGGCATGAACATGCAGAAGACTATCAGGGTGCATCCATAAACATCAACTAGGAATCAGAAGACATGAGGAAAACACCTTATTCTCTCAATATGGATATATTCAACCATAGTTTCAACTGCGGAAAATGCTAGGGAATGTCTCAAAGCATGACATTCAGACAAATTAGCCATAAATAGATACACTATATTGCCAAAAGTATTCGCTCACCCATCCAAATAATCAGAATCAGGTGTTCCAATCCCTTCCAGAGCCACAGGTGTATAAAATCAAGTACCTAGGCATGCAGACTGTTTTGACAAACCTTTGTTTAAAGAATGTGTCGCTCTCAGGAGCTCAGTGAATTCCAGCGTAGAACTGTGATAGGATGCTAACTGTGCAACAAATCCACTCGTGAAATTTCCTCGCTCCTAAATATTCCACAGTCAACTGTCAGCTGTATTATAAGAACCTGGAAGTGTTTGGGAATGACAACTCAGCCATGAAGTGGTAGGCCACGTAAACTGATGGAGGGGGGTCAGCGGATGCTGAGGCGCATAGTGCAAAGAGGTCGCCAACTTTCTGCAGAGTCAATCGCTACAGACCTCCAAACGTCATGTGGCCTTCTGATTAGCTCCAGAACAGTGCACAGAGAGCTTCATGGAATGGATTTCCATGGCCGAGCAGCTGCATCCAAGCCATACATCACCAAGTGCAATGCAAAGCATCAGATGCAGTGTGTAAAGCACGCCGCCACTGGACTCTAGAGCAGTGGAGACGCGTTCTCTGGAGTGACGAATCACGCTTCTCCATCTGGCAATCTGATGAATGAGTCTGGGTTTGGCGGGTGCCAAAAGAACGGTATTTGTCTGACTGCATTGTGCCAAGTGTAAAGTTTGGTGGAGGGGGGATTATGGTGTGGGGTTGTTTTTCAGGAGCTGGGCTTGGCTCCTTAGTTCCAGTGAAAGGAACTCTGAATGCTTCAGCATACCAAGACATTTTGGACAATTTCATGCTCCCAACTTTGTGGGAACAGTTTGGAGCTGGCCCCTTCCTCTTCCAACATGACTGTGCACCAGTGCACAAAGCAAGGTCCATAAAGACACGGATGACAGAGTCTGGTGTGGATGAACTTAACTGGCCTGCACAGAGTCCTGACCTCAACCCGATAGAACACCTTTGGGATGAATTAGAGTGGAGACTGAGAGCCAGGCCTTCTCGTCCAACATCAGTGTGTGACCTCACAAATGCGCTTCTGAAAGAATGGTCACAAATCCCCATAAACACACTCCTAAACCTTGTGGACAGCCTTCCCGGAAGAGTTGAAGCTGCAAAGGGTGGACGTCATACTGAACCCTATGGATTAGGAAAGGGATGTCACATACAGTAAGTTCATATGCAAGTAAAGGCAGGTGAGCGAATACTTTTGCCAATATAGTGTACATAGAGATTACACATCATTCAAAAAAGTCCATAAAACATTAAAAAAAACAAAACAAAAACAAGAGTACATTCTCTCCAGCAGCCAATATCCAGAATAAGCAAAGATCAGACAAAAAAAAAAAATCAAGACAAAAACAATATCCAAATCAAGGAACTACCAAAGAGAAAACCATATCCCTACCAACACTGATAGGGCAAGCTACTATATATATAAACAGACAGCAAACCCAATTAACTCCCTGTTAATGATGTTACCTATTCAGATAACTAAATAGCTGCAAGCAAACAACCAAACTCAGAGACTACTAGGACTTCACACATGAATTAATATTTGAGTAAGTTATATTGAAATGCTGAAATGTACCATTTGACAAACAGAGCAAATTAGGAATATTTTTTGGAAAAACAAATCATGGAAACAAGTCTCAGACACACACACACACACACACACTCTCCTAGGGATTATTCAAAAACTCACTTTAGAAAATGAACTGAGCTCTAAGAGGAAGATGGAGGGTCTCTAAATATGGTAAATTAGCTGATAACCCGGAGTTGTACAGGTATTTATTTATAGGGGGGAAATGTCCAAACCAAATGTAATTTCTAATGTTGGATTTTCCCCCTTACCAGAGGAAGCCCCTTGTGGAGTATTGTCGTTACCATGGCAACTCCACTGCGCTGTATAGTAGAAGCCATTTACTGGCACTACAGTAGAAGCCATTTGAAGGCACAACAGGCTGTATCGTAACAGAACACACACCCCGAGGGGTGTCTTACCCCCACAGTATTTGTTTCCAGAGAGTCAGTCATTTGTGTACCAAGTTTGGTTGAAATTGCTTGAGGCGTTCCATTTTTATATATATAGATAAATAAATTGGATTTCCTATACAGATGAATGCAAGCTAACACATATTCTCTCTCCCAATCCCCATCTCAATCTTTTCTCCTTCTGAAGAAAAAAAGAATTCTAATGATATAATTACATTGGAACGGAACAAAAAAGCAAAAAAGCAGCAAAATTGGGTGAAGATAAGGCAAAGAGATGAACTCCTGTTTAGGTGTCACAAAAGGCTTAAAATTCACAAGGCAACAGACCTTCAGATAACTATCATGGTTCAGGATAATCTTCAAAGGCATTGGTGCTTTGCCACAATCTCTGCAGCCATTTTCACTTCTTGGTTATGCCTTTAGTTTCAACTGTTTTTATATATTTTTCAATGAATAGCCAGAAACGTCTCCAGGGACATCAGCTGATTAGTAAATTGGAAACTTCCTTAGCTTTATTGCTGAGGTTCTGTATACTTGTTCCAATGAGGCTAAGCCTGTAAATGATGCTCCAGGTGGCTCAAATGCTGTCTTCTACAGTTTTCCCTTGATGGTTAAGTGTGCAAAGTGGGGACAGACAGATTGGGGGGGGGGGGGGGGGGAGCAGGTACTATCAGAAAAAGTTGTCCCCTAAAACAGATAATACCCATTCCCCTATTTACTGGTAATTAATCTTTTTTAAAAAATCATCTCAAGTTCATACGATAATACAAATTAAATTAAAATAATTGATACTTAATGTGAAATGTTAAGGAAATATGATGACCAATTTTGCTCAAAATTAATGCTACATAAAAAACCCCACAGCCGGTGAATCTAGAAAAGCCACAGATCTAGTGCATCCATGGCTCTATTCCAGATTCTGCTCAAATCATTGGGCCAGTGGACTAATGGAAGCCGGCAGTCCAAGTACATCAGGATATCTATAAATATTTTTTTTTCATTCTACTTTTAACAACAATTCATATTTTAGCCATAGTTTTGGCAAAATTAAGTCATTTTGCCAACACCTCCCCCCAGGGATTATGAGACACACCCACACACAAATACAATACATACAATAGCAGAGTTGGAAGGGACCTTAGAGGTCTTCTAGTCCAACCCCCTGCCTAGGCAGGAAACCCTATACCGTTTCAGACAAATGGCTATCCAACATCATCTTAAAGACTTACACACACACACACACACACACACACACACTTATGCAAAATGTCCTACAGAATAATAAGTACCAAAGCTGACAAAAATATTGACATGGCTTACCAATAAATTTCATAAACAAACAAACAATGCTAAACTATGCTTTACTATGATTTTCTCACTAAGACACAAAATAATAACGTATCATGGTAAACAATAATATGTCGTTATGAATCAAAATGCTGGTTGCATGCAACCCAGTAAAAACAAACCGTGAGAAAGAAAGAAAGGAAGGAAGGAAGGAAGGAAGGAAGGAAGGAAAGAAGGAAAGTGAGAGAGAGAGAGAAAGATGAAAGATAGATAGATTCTTGTTCCTAGATATTTAGTAATAACAGAATAAATGCAGTGTCAGAGACACAATGCTCGAGTGGAAAACGTAGCCTCCAGGATATCGGCTGGTTGAATCAGTAATCTCAGCTTCAACTAACTTTTCTCTCAATAGGAACATACATATTATGCCTTAATAAGACAAAGTACTGATATGCGAAGATTATTTTAGCACATATCACCTTTTATTTCAGTGGGCCATGCTACAATATCCAGGAAGGTTTGGTTAACTACAGTTTTCCATTACATTTCAAAGTTTGGAATGCATCAAGATCTTAAAACAAACTCAAATCAAATTTCAAAATCAAACGTTTCAAATTTCATTAAGAATCCTTTTATCTTGCAATTTCTCAGCTGTGACTCAGTACAAAGTCTTCATTACTTAATGTGCATGTACCACAACATCCCAAGAAGAGAAAAGGAACTGCATGAATTGTACCAGGCAAATATCTGTATTTGCCTGAATCATGAAGAGATATCACAGGTGTGTACAGGTTAACAATAAATAACCCCTCATGTTAAGGTTTACCCTGCGTAAATGTGTGTGTGTGTGTGTGTGTGTGTGTGTGTGTGTGTATATATTTATATTGCATGTACAAATTATTTTTACTATAAACACGTTTCATTTTGTGCTTACTTACTGTATAACTTATTCACATTCAAGTAATGTTTCTCACAGTCTATGAATGATAGCCAATTCTTTTCCAAAACCACAATGTTGCTATTCCAAAGGTTTAAAGCAATATTAAAAATGATCTGACTTATGGAACCAGGTCATGCTATTCAATCAGAATGAAGATTAAAAATCAGGTTTATTTTGAAATTAGAAGAGGGCAATGTTGATATGAATGTCATACGGTACATATATAATGTGCTTTCTTAAAACATGCATGAAAAGCCGACATAAAAGGTACAATCCACAAGACAGCAAATTCGGCTGCAGCGAAGCAAAAACCATGTATTATATATAACATTTAATTATTTAGTATTTTACTACTTCACCTCAAACTGATAACAGTTAGGTATACTATGACGCATAGTATATTTCATGAAGCATGAAAACACAATGCTTCTGTATTTTTTTTAAGATTAAAACTTTTAATTTTAAAGAACTTACTGTCCAAAACTTTATGAAATACTGAAGAACCGTAGCAGCAACAAACAGACAATACAGGAGGGAATAAAATAAAAAGAGGAGAAAAAACTTGTAGTTGGAAAATCCCACGCAGTTATTCACCCTGGAAAAGGAAAAAGAAATAGCCGTTTTTTTCCTTCTACAGAAGAGTTAAACAAATTTCGGCAGCCATGTTATAGATGGTTTCAAAAACAGTTGCTAATGGGATTGCCTGTAACCTCACAACATGGCTCTAAGTATCACAGTCAGTTACTTTTTCCTAGAAAGCAAACTAAAGGAGTTGCTGTTTGTCACCCTTCCAGAATATTTTCTAGCTCTTTAGTTTGTTTTTAACCTTTTGTGTGTGGGGAGGGGGGGTGAGGAAAAGAAGAAGGCATTAGATTCATTTCTGAACAAAGAACTAGGAACACCTATAGACCTATCTGGAATTTAACACTATTGCTAAAGATGAAGATGGTAGTAAAGACTGATATTAATGTTTATTTTATTTTAAAAAATCTTAAAATAAAAATCAGATTGGACTCTTATGCTTTTAGTATGACTCTACTAAAAGCATAAAAGTTTGCATTGCAGCACGTTTTATTTATTTTAATTTATATAGCTTCCGACCTCATCATAATGACTCAGGGTAGCTAACCATAAAAAACACAACAGTAACAACAAGGTAACAAAAAATACATAACTTGACAGCTGACATGAAACCACAAACCACCATCAGAGTAGCCATGTCACAGGGTCTGACATACAATACTAAAATAAAAGTGTCTTTGTCTATTTACAAAATTTACTATAATTCAATATATAAAGTATATTATATACATATAAACATTCTTGAGGGGATACTTGTTTAATGTCCATCACAATAAAGGGCCAAAAATGCCCCTGGGACTCGGGGATCCTCATCTTTCTTCTAGTCATTGTGTAACAATTAAAAACAGAACATTAATATGTATTTATCAAATATCGCTAGGAATGTTACCATTTAACCTTACTCTTAATAAAGCTTCCATTAATTTAATGAGTCACGATTGTCTAAGACCATTTACAGACCATTTACAAACTAGTGATTTAAAGCATCTTCAGAGAATTACTCAGCTATTCAGTTGTCTTTGAAGCATTATAAAGCCTCTCTTGTAACTATTATTTTGACAAAGTTGTAGTAGATGATTCTAGAATGTGCTATTTACTGTTGGTGAGAAAATAACCTAAGGTTCTTATTGTAAGAAAATAAAAATAAACCTAACTTAAATTTAGACTCTGTTTGTAGTTCACTCTTTAAATTTCCACCTAATTATTCCTACTCTTTACTTATTTTGTGCATACCCAATAATAAAAGAGCTTACTTATTGGTTTTGGTACAAAAACAAGAAGGAATAAACAAAACATACCAAGGACAATGATGATCCATTTTCAGTACACATCTAAAATAAAAGAAGCCATCCGAATCAATGCAAAGATGATAAATGAATATTATTATGCTTTTTTCAATAAATATGTCTAATCTCAAACTTTCAAACTTTTTTCCCCAGCACTGTAACATCTTGGAAACCATTGATCACTCCACCTCTGTACCCAGATTGTTTAAAGCAGTCAAGAAGCAGCAAAATATTACAAGGTAGGTTCATGGAGTTTTCCTATATAGCTTCATTCACAATAAAATACAGTCAAGAAAATCAGAACACAGTTGTAACTTGAGAAAAAAAGGAGAGGCATGCTTAAGCCTTAGAACCCCCTTTTCACTCAATCCATTTTACAATAGGGAGAAGAAATGAATAGAGGAGTGCATAATGTGTACATATTCTCTTGCATGTAGAAGAACAATAAAGAGGCACTTAGCACAAAAGTGGCAAAACTTTGCTATTCTTCCACATAGTTACAACTTTTCTACAACTACCTTTCATTTTCAAGTTCCTGGAAGGATTTTTTTTCATGCATCTGGTGTTTACTACCTTTAGCATTAATTCAAATTAAAACACTAATTGCCTGTGAAAAATGCTGTTACTACAAAGCATCACACTCAGCTTCTAGAGACTGCATCCTTCTAAAGCAGATTAATGGAGCACAACGGCATTAAATGATATACTGAATGCATTCATTTTCAGCTGCGGACTGTAATACTGACACAGGAATTTCAAAGGTTGTGAGAAGGAGTACTATGGGCTGTACACGCCAAAGAAAGCAGGATAGTGGAGTCAATGCCGTAGAGTCCTATCTTACTTCTGTCACAGATTTGGTACAGAGCCTCTTATAGTTACAAACAGAACTTTCCACTTTTGACACGACCGAATGAACAAACTGTTTTCTGCAAAAGCCCACTCCCTGTTAGCTCCTCTTTTGTTTCCTATGGAGGGGGGCAATCACCTCCAAGGTGTGGCTTTACTCTTAAGTCGACCCTGCTTTCTTAATTGTTCTTGTCTTCTGGCAGCTCTGCGCATACGCAGAGTGCCTCGCTGCTGTCTAGCTCCTTCTCTGCTACTGACGCAGAGCCCTCGTCTGAGCTTTCCTCAGCCCTCAGGACTGGCCCATGTTCCTCCCCAACCTCCTCACTGTCCAACTCTCCTGCCAGCTCCGCTTTTTTATATATATATATATATATAAAAGATATGGGAACAATACAATAGCAATAGCAATTAGAGTTATATACCGCTTCACAGTGCTTTTACAGCCCTCTCTAAGCGGTTTACAAAGTCAACATATTGCCTCCAACAATCTGCGTCCTCATTTTACCAGCCTCGGAAGAATGGAAGGTTGAGTCAACCTTGAGCCGGTGGGACTTGAACTGCTAAACTGCTGGCAATCAGCAGTCAGCAGAAGTAGCCTGCAGAACTGCACTCTAATCAATGCGCCACCACAGCTCTTATAGGAGAAAAAATATTAAATTAAAATAAAACCATAATAAAATTACAATAATATGGGGCCATAGAATTGCAATGGACTAGACTTCATAATTCGATATCTAAGGAAACTAACCATTTAACTGCTTCTGGTGTGTCTGAGATGAGATCATTTCCGAAAGCACCATCAGGAAAATTCACGAGTATCTAAGCAATCAATGTTTCTATGCCATGGCAACCCTGACATACACCAGACTGTGATTTTTATTGCAGTCACAGCATAATATAACCAATGTAAACATAATTTGACTGCAATTCTGGGTAACCATGGCTCCCAATGCTTGCTTGCTTGCTTGGGAATGATAAGCAAGGCATCTTGGCATGGAAAGCATGATAAACAAACATTCAGATTCTTGAGTGAGTTAATCTGTTCTGCTCACAGAAAGATCCAAATGAATGTCAGTGAGCAGTGCACATCAATATGCTGGTTGGTTTATAAGATAAAACGTTTCAAGTAGATTTCAGAAATTTTAGGGGGAAAAAAAAGATTTATCATGATACCTAAACTCTGTAGAGCAAGGGTGTCAAACTCAATTTCATTGAAGGCTGCATCAGGGTTGTGTTTGACCTTGGGGAGCGGGGTGGGCATGGCCAGCTCGACATCACTCGTGTCGGGGGCGCCTGTGGTGATCCGAGTGCTCTGCCAGCAAAAACGGGCTCCGACGGCCTCTCACAACCCTCTGCTAGCAAAAACAGGGCTCTGTTTTCGCTGGCGGAGGCACCGTGAGCCAGTCCCTCAATGTTTCCAGGGCATCCCCATAGGCCAGATCTAAGCACTCCACGGGTCAGATTTGGTCCCTGGGTCCTGAGTTTGGCGTCCCTGCTGTAGAGATTTGTTTGTTTATTTATTGAATTTATATTGCCTCCTATTCGCCCATGGCGACTCAAGGCAGCTTACAGAATATAAAACCTCATAGAAGAACAATAAAACAAATACAAGAAGAGTCATATAACAAATTAATATAATAAAATCACCTCCCATCCCTGTGACAGCATCTCACACGATCCATTTAATGGGCTCCCTCCCGCTCTGGGTTTCCCAGGCCTGCTGACAGAACCAGGTCTTCAGTGCCTTCTGGAAGAGTACTAGAGTGGGGGCCATTCTAATCTCGGGGGGGGGGGGATGATGTTCCAGAGAGAGGGGGCCATCATGGAGAAGGCCCTTCTTCTGGGTCCCTCCAGGTGTATCTCCCTAGGGGATGGAACCCGCAACATTCCCTGCCTCTGTTGGGTTGGGTAGATGTGACCAGCAAGAGATGGTCCCTCAAATAACCTGGTCCGAAGCCAACCTTTATATGCTAGTTTAATATGTCATAATGATTGGTTTAAATTAATGTTTGCAATGGATGAGCATCACCCTGGGAAAGCTACTTTCACAATCATGGTATTGCCAGTGAATCCAAAAGGTATTGAGACTCCTTTATTTAATCCCCAGGGGGCATTTACTCTGGCACTATGTCTCCTCAGCCGTCCCTGAAGGCCACGAAGGGAGGATTGCTTAGTTAGAGAGACAGTGCTTTTATGGCACTGGACACACAGGACCAACAGATCATGTGCTTCTCCAGTGCCTTTATGATAGAGACATTTATAGTAGTTTCATCTCACCATTACTGCGCAAATACCCAGACTGCATGGGACAATTTTTATACCTCCTATTGCATCAAACCTGCCACAACATATAGTGTTGCCACACTCTGCACAGCAGTGCTTAAAGTTCGTTGGATGATAACCTGTGTCATAAAGTAGACTTAATGAGCATCTAGTTCACCATATGAGAATGTTCTGTAATTTGAAATAATCTTCCATGCACTAACCTTTATTCTCTCCTTTTCCCATCTAATGTTTCTATTCCATTTTTTAGATTTTTAAATACTTGATTATGTGTAATTTCTGATTTAATATACTTTTATATTTTCTAGCTTCTTATAATTTTTATGTATCTTCTCCACTTTTTAATTAACTGTATCCCACTCTCTTTATTACGATCTATGATCCTACTAGAGATCTGAATGATTGATGTGTCAACTCAGACTATGTAACTCACCAATATGTCAACGTTTAATCAAATAAGACTTATTAAAATGCTCTATTCCTCTTTCTCTCTCTCACACACACACTCACACATAATCATGGAATACAAAATATACAGATTAATTTGACTGTTTTCTTTCTTCCTTGCTTTCTATAAAGAGTATTTCTTTACTTCAACACTCTTTAAAAAAAAGACACAATTTACAATAAAACCACAACTATTACATTCTTTTTCATGGGAAAGAGAACAGCTTATGGTTTTACATTATTCTTAGTTCTGATGATACAGTTTATACAAACTCATGAAAAATATAGCTAAGATAGGCAAGTGCAAGCCCATTTTCAGCCAGGGAAGGTCACTGTGTCAATATAACCTCTCTATCAATCTCTCTTATATAAATGTAACAAATGAAATAAATGAGTTTTGATATCTTTTCCCACTTGCAAAACAGATTATTGTGAAGAAACACCTTATACAGGCAGTCCTCGGGTTACAATGGTAATTGGGACCAGGATTGCTGTTGCCAAGTAATGCGGTTGTAAAATGCTACATCATGTGTGACTGCATTGCTTAAAGACAGAAACCAAGGAACTCCCAGTTGTTCTCATAACCTCAAAGACATGTGGGGCATAAAGCAGGAGGAGTCCCAGGTAGGAATGAGCCTTGAGAGGCCTGGTGCAGGCGACACGTAAGTTGGGAGAGGGAGTGCTGCAGAGGCCAGGGAAGGAGGATGTGAGATGCATACAAGTGCAGAGGGGTCAGGGCAGAAGGAAGCAAGATGGCATGCAAGAAGTAGGGGACTTATCAGAGCAACTGTGCAACCTTCCCTGCTGGCAATCCTCATTGATTTTGCTTGGGATAAGCTGGCAGGGAAGGCCTCAAATGGCCATACCATGACTGGGATGCTACTACAATTGTCATAAAGTGCTGGCTATCAATCACTCAGATTGCAATTGCCATGCCAGTGAGGGTGCTACAATGCCGGAGTTTTGAGGATTAATTGTAAATACTACTCATTCAGCATTGTTGCAACTTTGAAGACATGCTGAAGAAGCGGTCAGTAAGCGAGGACTACCTGTATGTGGAAAAGGAACTCTGTGATCTCAGGTCTGAAGATATGTTTGAAAACAAACTCATCAATCCAACCTAGAATCAGTGTATACTTACAGGTCACACGCAGAACAATGATGGCATCGATCAGGTTTTATTAGCTGGCATCTATCGCAGTATCTAATAGCTAAATGGAAGATTTCAAAGTCAAGATATGAAATGTGAAGCTTTAGAATTAGGACTTTAAAACTTACCTACTTCTCAGAACAGAATCTAGAAGAATTCAAAATGTAAATAGGGCAGTCATATTTCAAAGATAAATGGGTAGGGAGTAATGTGAGAACTCTCCAATAAAATCTATATGATTTCATTGGCCACCCATCACCAGTACAGAGGTGCAAAAGTAAAAGGAAAGAAAACTATTTACGGAAAGGTGAAACATGAACATAATCTAAACCACTGGTCCCCAACTTTTTTGGCTCCATGGACTAGCAGTGGCAACAACAGCGGGGGGGGGGAGGGGGATGGTCTTGTGCATGCAACCAAATCCCGCTCATATGCAAATAAAGCTTTGCACGCTTGTCTGCCACTTGCCCAGTACTGGACTGCAGCCCAGGGGTGGGGGATTCCTGATCTAAATAATATCTGGAACAGTTCTTGATTTTGATCCCCCCCCCTTTTATTGCCATATACCTTCCAGAGTCACAAAGAAATGACTCTGAGAGGGGCACCCGATAGATTTTATAAACAAACAAATACCCGGAACTTTGAGTTAACCACATGGAGTCTCTATGTGCGAACTGAGTGGCCATATAAATTAAACAAACAAACAAACAAATACCATGCAAATCTTTCAAAATGAAAGTATCATTTCTCTCACATCTTAAACAGGGAGATACTACCATCCTTTTTCACAAAATACCAAAAATATATTTGCAAATAATGGGTCGCCGGTACATTGTGAACCTGGATGAATGTTATAAATACAGCTAGCAGAGGGGCTTTGCAACTCAGCCGGGCTAAGGAACATTTTAGCAATGTTCAGATATCAGGAAGAATGATTGTTTTATTTCGGAAAATCTGTCTGTGGAGGTAGAAATAAAGATAACACATCTGGTGCAAGTCCAGGGAAGGCAACGCCAATGGCTTACCTCTTGATGTTGTTGTCGTATAGACAGGCAGATCTTTAGCAGCTCTTCTTAAAATTTCCTGCTGAGATTCTGGTCTCTCTTCTTTTTCATATTGTTCCTTATCAGTTTTTGATAAGCAAAACTGCATAAAAGGGGAAAAGCAGGTTTGTTGCCTGCTAATTATATTTAGCATCTGCTAACTTATATTTAGATGATATGTACAGCATTTTTATACATTATTAATTCAAAGAAATTTCAAACCAAAATCAAAAAGCTGGCCAGTTTGCATCACCAAACAGATAATGTATATTATCCTAACCAAAAATCTATTTCCCCTTTCATCTCTTTAGTACTGTACAAACGTATCGCCTATCACTCTACATTATTACTAGGTGTATGACATCTGGTAATTATAAATGCATGTTAATTACATTATCTATACTTCTGGTGGATTCAGCAATCGTGACTGTCACATAAAATGTGCAGTGGTCTAGACAGATGGAAATTGCACTGTTCAAATTTATATAATGAACATTTGCGCTCGTTGGCTGGAAACAGGATTCCGCTCATTAAACCCTCACTTGCCCACAGGGATCAAGAATTGGATGATGAAGGCAATTGAAGGAATGATGCAGTAATGAACCCACTAAATAAAAGCATGAAACTGAAGCCCTGGAAAATTTCAATACTTTGCCAAGCAACACTGACAAGCTGAGCACTGCGCTTATATTTTAAGACAAGATGCCATAATGTGTAAAGCATTTCAATTCAACAGGATGATATGCATTCCATAAAAAGTGACTGTACAAAATTGTAGCTCCAATCTAAGTAGATGGCTAGCTTCAAAACAACTTTTGTATGTACCGTATTTTTCGGAATATAAGATGCACCTTTTTCTCTCAAAAAAGAGGGTGAAAATCTGGGTGCGTCTTATACATTGAATACAGCATTTTTGGCCTCCCAAAACCCTGCCCCTTTGCAAAAATGGACGTGCAGAGGCTTTGGGAGGCTTGCAAAGTGCTCCTGAGGGCTGGGGAGGGCAGGCCGTTTTTGCTCGTTTTTGTCCCCCCCCAGCCCCCAGGAGCAGTCTACAAGCTCGCAAAGCTGTGCATCCCCCCCCCCCTTAATTTTTTTGCAAAAAAACGAGGCGTGCAGAGGGTTTGGAAAGCCTGCAGAATGCAAAACTTTTTTTAAAAAGTTTACCTCTTCAAAATCTTGGTGATTCTTATACTCCGGTGCGTCTTATAGTCCGAAAAATACGGTACCTTTTAACATCTTGTCATCTCCATGAATATCTCTTTAGTATTACCTATTTGTAAACAGGCTGAAACTGGATTTAGGATTTTCTTAAGTGCTATGGCAGATTCTAAGCTTTTAAAAATATGTAGTCACAAATTAAAAACAGGTGAAACCTAATGAGATGCTAAATGCCATTCAAGGGTTGGTTTTGATTAATAAAAACGTAACTGCTTGATTCCTTGATATCTATGGTATTGTTGCCTCTGTGAATCTGCCTGCCCAGTGCAATCAATCCCAGAAGTGATGGTTTGGACCTCTCCCCATTAAGGTGATAGAAGGGCAGTCTAGCTATTCACAAAAAATTGTCTATTTTTAAAAACTATCTAATACTTTACCATTGCTTTTCTACTTTCAAAAATGTACTGTGAAAACACACCTCAGGCTAACTTTTGAGAGTAAAAGAAAATAGACATATTCAGGCCTACAATTAAAAAAAGATCCAGATGATGTTTGACTCTAAATCAGGGCTGTTAAACTCACATCATCACAGTGTCGTCACGTGACATATCAGGACTCCCCTCCCCTCTTGCTAAACTGGCCGTGGCCAGCGTGTGACGCATCCGGCCCATGGGCCAGGAGTTTGACAGCCCTGCTCTAAATAGAAGAGCTATTTAGCAAAAAATTAAAACTAGAACTGCTGAATTATAATTGTCTCAGGCTGCATTTTGATTTAACATAGGGCATTGATAAAATAATTATTTTTAGGAAGGGTCATGTTTAATTTAAATTAGCAAAAGGAGTTCCTTAATGCATCTCTCTTTCTGTCTATGGATGTAACATGGATTAGAGCATTGATAATGACTTCATATTGACATTGTACATTTCTATAGAATTTGGACATTATTTGGGTGTCTTAAAATTCATAGCACTCCTAAATGAGAATGAAGATTGTTTTAAGCATAATTGTTAAAGTAAGAATGATTCTTAAAATATACAGATTGTGAATTGGTTTATACCTATATTAAGACTACGAAACAGAACACAAAGGTCACCTATCTGAACACCGATAAGCTATCTCGTTCAAAAACAGGAAATTGTTCAAATTAAAAATATCTAAATTAAGCTGTGGCATTGCGGTAATTTCAGAAAATAATTATATGTTTTTCATTCACAACACTGCAATATAATTTATTAAATTGGAACAGGAAAACTAAACAAAAAGAAAACGTAACAAATCTTATTTTAAAGCAAGCATTAGTATAACAAACAATTCAATAGTAAAAACTGCATAATTTTGCCAATGGTAACGTTTACCTCATTGGAAGGGGAGGCAGGAGATGTAAAAATAGTCTGCCAATAGGACCACGCAAACATAACAAATGACAGATGAAAAATCACAAGGTAGACAACTGCAATAAAAATAAAATACAAATAAAATTTCAGTGAAAACTGTTAAAAAGAGCAAAAATAACAACATGATAAAGGGTTAGGGGATTAATGCAACATTTCCTTTGACTCATTTGCAAAATAGGTTTGAAGACATAATTGTAGACTATGAGACTGCACAGAAGCCTGAGTAATAGTCAACAATAAATCAATAATAATAGGGTCATAAATAAAATAGATCAATTCCAATGGAGTCAAATAACAATTGTAGGTAGCTGGCCAACAAAAATTAGAAGTGGATTCCAAGTCTGGCTTGTAAACCAAAGTGTGAAATTATAGGTATGGATGTTTTTCTATCCTAAAAACCATTTCAATCACAAAAGGATGCTCCAAGCATATGGATTATTGCAATTTAATTGCTCTTACTTAATATCAGGAAGCATTAACTGGTTCACAATCCAGGGGCAAGTCAAGTTTTGAGTGTCTAGCAGTTTCTCCAAGTAATCGCACTTTCTAGATC
Organism: Natrix helvetica; assembly: GCF_964273705.1. Classification (NCBI taxonomy): domain Eukaryota; kingdom Metazoa; phylum Chordata; class Lepidosauria; order Squamata; family Natricidae; genus Natrix; species Natrix helvetica. The sequence continues at coordinate 21,082,440 of NC_138550.1, forward strand.
CAATTCAAGGTACTGATTATCATCTTTCAAGCTCCACAAGGCACAGACCCAGGTTAGTTGTGGGACTGTGTCTCATTAATGGTATCTACGCTCCTACCTGTGTTTCCCTGAAAATAAAACCGAGTCTTATTTTCGGGGAAACACAGGTAGGAGCGTAGAGACCATTATCTACCTCCTCCTACTGAGTCTTATTTTCTATTGGGCCCCAAAATAAGCACTCGGGCTCATTTTTGGGGTGTCTTATTCCCCCCTCCCCATTTACGCGAGGCCCACTTCTTCTGCTTGCTCACAGTGGGACAGGAGGCCCTGCACTGTGTCAGTCCCGCTGCCACAAGGCGGGAGTGGAGCTGCCCCACATGCCACGCACTGGCTTGCCTCAGAACCCCCATAGACAGGCTACCCATGCCCTGGCACCTGCCTCGCCTCGCAGCCCTGGCACCAGCACACTGCTTGGCGTCCTGCTCTGTTGCGGCTGTGAGCAAGTGGAAGGCGGCCAGAGGTCATGTGGGCTCCTGCTGCACACATGTGCTGGTGCTGCCATAAGGCAACTGATGGGGCGTGGGTGGCTTGGCTGTGGGGGCCCTGAGGAAAGTGGTATGGGGCGCAGCTCCACCCCCCCACCTCACCTCATGGCTGCAGCACTGTAACCAGACAGAATGGGTGCTGGCTGGCTGCGCAGGCTCATAAGTAAGGATTATTTTGGGGGGTAGGACTTATATTAGGCACACATGGAAAAACATGCTAGGGTTTATTATCAGGATAGGTCTTATTTTTGAAGAAACAGGGTACTAGGTTAGGTAGGAGAGCACGCTCCAGGTCTCCTTTCTTAAATGCTGCTACCTGATGGCTGCTCCACCTCTTTGGAGTAGCCGCCCTCCTGAGATACAAGAGATCTCTTCTGTTCGAGTCTTTCACCTTGTTTCCCCCCCTAACATTGGACTAGAGTGATGATGGCGAACCTATGGCACACGTGCTACAGGTGGCACAAGGAGCCATATTTGCTGGCGCAACAGCCCTCAGCCCTGGCGCACATGTGCATGCTGCCAGCTGATTTCCAGCTTTCTGGAGGGCTGGGGAAGGCTGTTTTTGCCCTCCCCAGGTTTCAGAAAAGCCTCTGGAGCCTAGAGAGGGTGAAAAACAGGCCCAATGGGCCAACCAGAAGCTCGTTCCAGCCGTTTTCTGCCCTCCCCAGGTTCCGGAGGCTTTCCTGAAGCCTGGGGAGGGTGAAAACCAGCTCAACGGGCTAATCAGAAGTTCGTTTGAACTTCTAGTTGGCCTGTTGAGTCTGTTTTTCACCTTCCTCAGGCTCTGGAGGCTTTCCTGGGGGGGGGTGTTCTGTCCCATGATTCCAATGAATATGCAGACACAGGCTTGGATGTCTGCCACGATTAATTACATAGATAAAGCCACCCCTTGGCTAGCAGCCTAGAAAGTTCAAGAACCTAAGATAAAACTTACAGAATGCTTTCTCAACGGCTCGTAAAATGGACTGTTGTTTCCTGCAAAGATTCCCCTCCCGTCGCTCCACCTATAAACTCTTTGGGAGGGGCCACACCCTTAGCCAGCTGTCCTTACTTCCTTCTATGACGTCTTCTCCACAGCTGTTCCTTTCTCCTATCAATTCTACGCATACGCATATCAGGGACAACCTCCCTCTGTTCCTCCTCACTGCTCCTTGATTCAGATGCCACCTGGTGGCCAACAGGTCTTTCTAGTTCCTGCTCTGACTCCAAACACCCTCCAGAGTCTTCCTCATCCTCCAGAGCAGTCCCATAATGGTCTGAGCTGTCAGAGTCCACCAACAGCTCAACCGGCCGCTGCTGGGCCAAACACTATCCCTCACCGCAGGGCACTTCCCCCGGGTCTGACGCTCAGGGTGTGGCTTAGCTGGAAATTGTTCATGGAAGGCCTGCACCAAAGCAGGTGCGTGCACGGAGGTCACATCCTCCCAGGTAACATCCTCTGGCTCTCGGCCTTTCCATTCCACAAGGTATTGGAACCGTCCTTTCAGCCATCAGGAATCCCGAATCCTGGCAACTTCGTACTCGGCTGACTCCTCATCGGCACAGGGTTCTGTCTGGGGATGATCGGGTTGGCGAAGAGGACAAGCCGGCTGTTCAGGAACAAGAAGAGATCGATGAAAGACCGGATGAATTCACAATGAACATGGCAAAGTCAGGTGATAGGCAACCGGATTGATGACTGCTTCAACAGGAAATGAGAAGTTAACAGTGGTCTAACTTCTTGACCGGCTGATTTGACAGAAGGTGTCTAGTGGACAGCCACACTTGATCGCCCACAGTCAACGCCGGCGTCACGCTCTGTGACCTGTCCGCGACTCTCTTATAGTCCTCCTTGGCTTTATCCAGATATCACCGCACTACTTGATGGACCGCCTGTAGTTATGACAGGAAGTCCTCATCTGCAGGGACTGGTGAGTTGATGGGTGTAAGGGGAAAGAATAATACAATAGCAGAATTGGAAGGGACCTTGAAGGTCTTCTAGTCCAACCCCCTGCCTAGGCAGGAAACCCTATACTGTTTCAGACAAATGGCTATCCAACATCTTCTTAAAGACTTCCAGTGTTGGGGCATTCACAACCTCTGGAGGCAAGCTGTTCCACTGATTAATTGCTCTAACTGCCAGGAAGCTTCTCCTCAGTTCTAAGTTGCTTCTCTCCTTGATTAGTTTCCACCCATTGCTTCTTGTTCTACCCTCAGGTGCCTTGGAGAATAGTTTGACTCCCTCTTCTTTGTGGCAACCCCTGAGATATTGGAACAATGCTATCATGTCTCCCCTAGTCCTTCTTTCTTTTAAGCTAAACATACCCAGTTCCTGCAACCGTTCTTCATATGTTTTAGTCTCCAGTCCCCTAATCATCTTTGTTGCTCTTCTCTGCACTCTTTCTAGAGTCTCCACATCTTTTTTACATCGTGGCGACCAGAACTGAATGCAGTATTCCAAGTGTGGTCTTACCAAGGCATTATAAAGTGGTATTAACACTTCACGTGATCTTGATTCTATCCCTCTGTTGATGCAGCCTAGAACTGTGTTGGCTTTTTTGGCAGCTGCTGCACACTGCTGGCTCATATTTAAATGGTTGTCCACTAGAACTAGAACCGAGAATGATACCCCACATTGGCCAAGAAGGGCGTTGTCTGCGTGGATGTGTGCTGTGAATTATTGAACGCAAACTCCGCTATTGCCAGGTAGTCCGCCCAATCATTTTGCTGCTGGTTCACAAAACAGCGCAGGTACTGTTCCAAGATCCCGATCACTTTCTCCGTCCCTCCGTCGGTTTCGGGATGGCGCGCTGAGGACAAGCAGATCTTGACATCCAAGGCCGTCATCAGCCCTTTCCAAAACTAGGCTGTGAATTGCGTTCCTCTGTCCGACACGACCCTGTCAGGTAGGCTGTGCAAACTGAAAACATGTTGGATAAACATGCGGGTGGTGACGCGGGCTGTTGGTAATCTCCGACACGGGATAAAATGTGCCATCTTCGTCAGCATGTCTACCACCACGAACACCGTGGTGAATCCAGAAGACGGAGGCAAGTCTGTCAGAAAGTCCATAGAAATGGCTCCCCAGGGTCTCTCCGGGGTCGGCAATGGCTGAAGCAGCCCTGGAGGGGCTCCTGTCACTGACTTAGCCTGCCGACACCATACACAAGACATGACGTAAGATTGTACGTCATGTCACAATCGAGGCCACCAGAAGGTACGGGAGACGAGGTTCAAGGTCTTGAAGAGGCCAAAGTGCCCCGCCGCAGGATTATCATGGCACTGGGATAGAATAAGTCCCCGAAGTGGCCCCGCTGGCACATAGGGTCTGTCCCAGTACCGCAAAAGTTCATCGGTAAATGTCCATGGGGAGGCAGGCTCCACCTCCGCCTTCCGTTGTTCTACCCAATTGTCTTCCCGTATCTGGGGCCGTAAGTCCATAGGCTTGTGAACTGCGGAGAAGGACTCTAAGGGCAAAACTGTCCGAGGTAGAATCAGGTTTTTGGTACACGAATACTCAGGTTTCCTTGATAGGGCATCCGCCCTTTGGTTGTGCGCACTGGGGATGTACATCACGTGGAAATTGAACTGTGCAAAGAAAAGAGACCACCGGATCTGGCGCTGGTTCAATTTCCGCGTGGTCTTCAGAAATTCCAAATTCCTATGGTCCATCCGGACTTCAATCTGATGCCTGGCCTCCTCTAGATGATGCCTCCAAGCTTCAAATGCCACCTTAATGGCTAGTAACTCCTTCTCCCAAATGGTATAATTGCACTTGGAAGAATTGAGTTTCCGCGAGTAATAAGCGCAAGGGAAAAGGGTACCGCCGGAGGCGTGAGCCTGAAGTAACACCGCTCCCACAGCGATATCGGATGCATCTGCCTCCACTACAAACGGATGGTGGGGGTCAGGATGTTTCGAAATGGGCTCTTTCATGAAGGCCTGCTTGAAGGCCTGGAACGCTTGGTGCTCAGCCCCCCCCCCAGAACACATCTGCAAAATCTTCTATGTCGGAAGGCAATGACACCCCGGGTGGGCTCAGCAGCTGGCCTGCACAGACATGATGGATGTGGTCCACACATTGCAAGGCTGGAAAGGTGACAATGTTCTGGGACCAGTAGATCTGTGGGTCGTGCGCCCGAAGCAAAGCCAAGTCCAAGACCACAGGGAAATGCAGGCCAGAGGTAACGTGGAATTGGATGGCTTCCTCATGAGCCCCGATGACCATGCGCAAGGCTTCTGCGGCGGCCTTGATAGGCCCAGACAGAAGCACCCGGCCGTCAATGGTCTCCACAAGCATAGGAGGATCTACTGGACACAGAGGAACCGCATACTTGGTCGCAAACGCTTCGTCCATGAAGTTCGTGGTAGCACCGGAGTCGACGAGAGCATGTGCCGGAATCCCCTGCGGGCTACTGGACAGGACTATTCAGGATGCCAGGATCAGGTGTCGGGGAGGCCTGCAAGTCACTGTCTCTGAACATGGCTCCGAATTGATGCGCGCCTGACCCAAGGTCTCCCTTAGATCAGGCTTGGAGGCCTTTCCTGACAAATTGTTCTGGGTCTGGGGTGTAGGTCCCGTAGCTGATGCCCCTCGTCTCTTGGGGCAAAAGGCTGCCATGTGGCCAGGTTCCCCACAATAAAAACACAACCCTCCTAAGCGCCGTCTGTCTTTCTTCATTATCAACGAGCGGGGTTTGACTGCACCTAATTCCATAGGCCTGTTTTTCACCTTCCTCAGGCTCTGGAGGCTTTCCTGGTGGGGCGAGGGTGGGGGGTTTCGCCCTCCCCAGGCCTCAGGAAAGCCTCTGGAGCCTGGGGGGTGAAATTCCCCCCCGCTGGGGAGGTCGCATGCGCATGCATGGGGGGGTCATGCATACATGCACAGGTGGGTGGGCACGCATGCGCAATAGCGCGTGTACAAACACAATTTTTTTAGAAAAAGGTTAGCCATCACTGGACTAGGGTGTGGGTTGAACTGGAAGGCTGTTTAGTCTGGGGCCTAGAGGGAAAGACTACTTCTGATTTTAGCTGTGTTTTTATGGATCTTTGTGAGCTGCCTAGAGTCATTATACAAGATAAGCAGCCAGATAAGTCCTGATGGGGTTTGTTGTTTTCTAGCCAATTTATTTTAATCTGCCAATATTAATTCAATTATTTGGAGACCCTGATCTTTCCATGTTTGAAGAATGACTTGTAGCAATAGCATACATAGAAATACATATGCACACACAAAGAAACCTGAGATACATAGATACATATATGAGGAGTAGAAATTGCCAGAATTGTTTTCAGCTAATGATGGCAACCATAGTAACTAGTAATTGCACTGGAATTTTGTCTTTGCTTTTTATTTTTCTGGTTTTTAAAAATCAGGGCTGTTTTTTTTTTTTAGATAACCACAGTATTGATAACACAAACCAGTTTTGCCTGAGATTTCTAAACAGTCCAGAGGTATGTTTTCCCGCATAAAGAATATATGATAGCAATAATAAATATGCAATTTCAGTTAAGCACTATAAATATTATAAATTGTATTTTATTATTACAAAATATGGAACTGGAAATCATACGTTGAAATCCTTGCACTTATAAAATTCTTTTTAAAAATTTATTTTTTTACTTTTAATTAGATTTTTCATTTGGTTTTAAGAGTCATTGTGTTTTTACAGTTTTCCATATTTTGCTTTTTGATTGTGTTATGTGGTTGTTTTTAATATGTGAGCTGCTCAGAGTTGCAGATATGAGATGTGTGGCTATACAAATTGAATACATTTGAATTAATAAAATCCAGTTCCAGCTTCAGAAAAGGTCATCCTCTATTTCACCTGAATAAGCTCAGTCTGTCAAAATAATCTGGTACTCATAATTTATATCTTTCTTAGTTCTTAAATTATGCATATTTATAATAAGCAAATGTATAGTATTCATTCTTCTTATTTAACATCTGCATGGAGTCATGTGTTGTAAATATAATACTCAGCTTTATATCTCAGCTGTGGCCTAAACAGAAGATGCCGTTGAGAACTTGTCCCTATGTCCTGGAGGCTGTTACGGCCTAGAGACAAAACAGGCTTAAATTCAATCCCAGCAAGACAGAGCAGTTTTGAGTGAGGAAGCTTTCCAGTTATAGAAAAATCCTATCTAAGTGACCAATTTTTAGATATATCAAGGACAATTGCAAAATTCCAACTGTGGCTTTACTGCATGCATGTTAATTGCTGTGTATGTTCTAATGACTATTGGTTTGGTTTAATTCCATAAAATCATGGAATCAAAAGGCTGGAAGGGACCTAGGTCTTCTCATCCAGGGGTCTCCAACATTGGCAACTTTAAGACTCCCAGAATTCATCAAAGCTGGCTGAGGAACTCTGGGAGTTGAAGTCCACAAGTCTTAAAGTTGCCAAGGTTGGTGAGCCCTGTTCAGTGATGGGTTGCAGGTGGTATGTCCCGGTACGGTGTACCGGAGCCTACCCAGAGCATCGGATACCGTTCCGGTACGGTGCTCCGGAAGGTCCACCTGCCTGCCTGAGCTCACCTGTCTTTTAAGGCTTCCATGCATGGCGGGTACAGTGCCTGTGCGATGCTGTGCGGAGCAGCTGGAGCATCGCAGAGGCTCGCGGAGGTGCTAAGATGCAGGTGCATGCGTACCGGTTGGAACGGGATCCGGAACCCACCACTGTCCCTGTTCAAGGCAGGAGTTCTTATACCATCCCAGACAAATGGTTGTCCAATCTTTTTTTTAAAAAAAACCTTCAGTGATGCAGCATCCACAGCTCTGGGAGGCAAACTGTTCCATTGATTAATCATTCTCCCTTGTCAGGAAATTCTTCCTTATTTTCAGGTTGAATCTCCCGCTGACAGCTTCACCTGTGGCTTCTTGTCCTTCCCTTAGGTGCTATTGGAGAATAAATCAATCCTCCCTTCTCTGTAAGAGCCCTTCAAGTATTGGAAGACTGCAATCATGTCTCTCCAAGCCTTTTCTTCATTAGGCTAAACATACTTAGTTCCCTTTGCTGTTAATCTTAGGATTTAGTCTCAAGATCTGTATTGTCTTTTGTTGTTCTTCTCTGCACTCTTTCTAGGGCCTCAAAATCTTGTTTGTATTGTGTTGATCAGAACTGGATGCAGTATTCCAGATGTGGCCTCACTAGAGCAGCATACAACGGTACTATCACTTCCCGTGATCTTGGTGCTATCCTTCTGTTGATGCAGCCTAGAACTGCATTGGCTTTTTTGGCAGTTGTAGCATACTGCTTACTCATATTTAGCAGTGATCCATTAGGATAACTAGATCTCTCGCTCTCTCTGTTACTACTATTGAGCCAGGTACCGCCTACTCCAACGATGGCGAACCGTTTTTGGCTTGCGTGCCATAAGTGGGGGGAGCCCAGTGCACATGCACGCACTATAGGCGTGACACCCCCATTTTTACATGCTTTTTTCGCCCTCCCCAGGCTCCAGAGGCTTTATAGGAGCCTGGGGACGACGAAAACAGCCTCCCACGCCCCCCCGGACGCCCTCCGGAGGCTTCAGGGACCTTCAGGAGACTTCCCTGAAGCCTTCGGAGCGCTCAAAACGACCCTCCGAGCAAACCGGAAGTGACTTCCGGTTTGCTCGGAGGGTTGTTTTGAGCGCTCCGAAGGCTTCAGGGACCGCGCCTTCAGGGGCAGCGCCTCACGTGTCCTGACAAATGGCTCCACGTACCACCTGTGGCACACGTGCCATAGGTTCGCCATCACTGGCCTACTCTATACCTATGTATTTGTTTATTCCTGTCTAGGTGCAGGACCTTAACTTTTCTCACCACTGAACTGCATCTTGTTGGATAGGGCCCATGCTAAAGTCTGTCACGAGCCTTCTGAATCTTTATCTTCCAAAATGTTGGCAATAAAGTAAATAAAGCAATAAAATAAACAAACCAACCAATAATATATGTCTTTTAGTAACAAGGGTTTATTAAAGATACTCTTCACCTTAGAGCTCATATGTATTACAGAACCTTGACTCTGAACTAATCATGTCCAGTAATTGAAAAGCAAATGCTTAGCTAGGTCAGATCACATATGATTTTATAAATAGAGGGTTCATAAGCTTGCTTGCTCAGAATACTTTCATATATATATTCAGCAATAGGAAAATACAAACAAATTCATTATTCTGAAAAAATACCCATGCTATCAGTGTTTTTTGTTCCTTGTCCCAAATGCTTCTATAAGATAAGCATAATTTACATATGCATTTGCTTATGTAAGTAATATATCAGTAAACATTACAAAGTTCAAAAAAATGTTATTATAGGAGCAAAAAGATATTATTTATTCCATGGAAGAAACTGTATTTAAGAATTTAAGAATGTCAAAACATAACTGTATAAATAGCTGTGCTGGATCAGCCAAGGTCCATCTTAGGCTAGTGTTTTTTCAGTGTCAACCAGGTGCTTCTCACAGGTAGGATGGGGGCATGCTTTTGTTCACCTGTAGCTAGTATTAGAAGGCATGCTACTTCCAATCCAGAAACAACCATGAGTCAAGAAGGTTAGATAGATGTGTCCTCTTGTCAACTTATCTAAACTAAATCTGAGAAGCTAATGCAAAATCTTTATGTCAATAGCTTCCAGTTCATTTACCATGTGCAGCTTGCTAGTCTTTATACTTTTGTACAACTGCATTTTCTGAATAGGTTTATCAAGTTACATTAAAAACATAATGAAATGCCAATGACTACAATTGGCTTTATCTCTTAAATCCAGAAGCTGCTGTTTCAGCGACTGTTTGTAAACAACTGCAAATAGCCTTCAGGAATTGTGAAAGAAACGAAAAGAAAGAAAAGACCTTTTGTAACTAATTGATGAAGAGAGGGGAACTGTCGCAGAATACTGAATATTTTATATTTCTGTCACAATCTCATACCAAATGAGTAATTGTTGACCTACTTTCCAAGCTGATAAAGAACAAAAGTTTAAGAAGAAATACCATTAGGCCTCAGTGCATTTCAGAGGCATTAGGGGGATCTGTCTGCTCTAATGACATTATAGACACTGGATTTTTTTTTTTAGGGCCTCCTTGAATACACACAATTTTATGAAACTATAAATATTACTTGAATAGAAACAATTGGCTGAAACAATTGGTTTTGAGAGTACCGATGATATTTTAAACAATATTTTATTTTATTTTTAAAAAAGCTGTTACCCGCCCAGAGCCATGAATCTGATAAGGGCAGCCATATATTGTTTTGAAAAATGAACCAAGAGAATGAATGAATGAATGAATGAAAGAATATATACATGGAATCTGTCACATTTAATCGTTACCTTAAAATATTTGTGAGAAGAACGAAGTACTTGAACTGAAATGCAGGTAAATAAAACCAAGCAATTATTGTTAAACTTAACCATTTCAAATACCTGAGTTCACTTGAAATTTAATTAATAGGGTATGTGCAGGGGTGGATTCGGTTCGGGCGAACCGGTAGTTACGGCCAGCAGTTGGCCCATCCACCGGCCCCAGTGCTATCCTGTCTTATACAATCACCATGTTTTTAACAGAGCACGCATGTGTGCAAGGCGCGCGCACATATTTTCGATTCTGGGCGAACTGGTCGTTAAATTATGTGAAGCCCACCTCTGGGTGTGTGGCAGGTTGGAGGAGGCTAATGGAGTAGTAATTATAAATTAGCCAGGACCTGGATAGCTCCTAAAATCCATGCATTGTATAGTCATCTAAAATCCAAAGGACCAGGAGTTCAATTCCCAGTACAGGATTTGAACTGCACAGAGTAATATCTTGCTACCTGCATCTGAGGTGTTCCAATAAAGGGTCAAATTGGTTGTGCGGTGACCCCTAATGGTCACTGTAACTGAAACCGCTGGATAAACTGTGTAAAGATAATGAAATTCCCTCCTGGGGATGAGCTGAAAATTATGTGATGCCCAGTACATGGAAGCATGACATAACAGCTGTATCTTTCTGCTTTGGGGGCTTGTGAGGAAAGGTGGCCTGATTATACCATTCTAATTCAAGACAGCTTCTAAGTAATTCTCCCAAACCTCCTATTTTGAAATAGGTCAAGGTGCTTTTTTAAAAAGGGCTTTACCAATATGTTAATCCTTTGGGATTCATTTAAGGCATTTACTTGGAGATCTTTTATTGGTATTGCCTTAGCAAAAAAGAGATTGGAATAGAGATACGGTTGGAAAAGATGATTAAAGACTCACTTTTGCCTTATGCTAGAAATAAAGCCCCCCCCCCAAATTCTATCAAGTATTTATAGCAGCTAAAATTAAATTGGGGTTACCATTTTCAGAAAAATCTGAATATTTGATGCAATACTGTATTTTAATCAGATTTATGGGGAATCAAGGGAGAAAGCTGGAAAAGTATTGTTTCACTGATTGAAACAACACAATTTTATATCAGTTATGTATTGAATCTGAATCAATTATCTGTTTCATTATATACATATATATACACATACACACACACACACACATACATACATACATATATGAGAGATCACTAACTGTGCAACATATTATAAATGTCAAATGTAAGAGATGTAAGAGATCTCATAGGAAGAAAAACAACACACCCATTGATTTTGTAAGAAGTTATAAGGATAATTCAATCAATGAAACTGAGGAAATCCCTGGATCTGATGGATTTTTAGTTGAATGGTTTACAATTTTTCTAGATGTATCAGAAAACCTATATTGGTAGAGATTCACAATTAATCAATTAATTGTTCTATGTTCCTTCTACTTTTATAAATTTCATTTTAGGAGGTCTACATTATAGAAATATTTAAAAGCCTGAAAAAGAAATGTATAGGCATTTATCTTAACATGGATGCTGAAATATTAATTATAACACTAGCTATGAGGCTATAGAAAATGAAATTGTGGATAATTCACCCATGTCAGTTGGTATTTATAAAAAGTAGACACACATTTTATAATATCTATTTGACAACTTATGTTCTGGAAATAAAACATGGAATAACACAATTGAAAGAGACCTTGGAGGTCTTCCAGACCAATATCCTGCTCAAGCATAAATTCTATCAGACCATACCAGACCATAAATTATCATGGCAGATAATTTAGAATAGGATTTTCTAATCGTTCGGGACACTGAAAACACATTTAATACAGTTCAGATAGGATTTGTAATAAGGAGATATGGATTTCTGCAATCTTTTGTTCACTGGATTACAATTTCATATCTCCACCTGTTGCTAGGTAGAGATACCAAATTTACTTTTTCTTAACCACCAACCAATTTTGTGGTATCCCAAGGAAGCCCCTTGTGTTCTTTAATCCTTAATTTTTTAAAAAATAAATTTTATTCATAAATACTTTTTTGAAAAACAGTGCATTGTCAGGGTATACCATTTACAAATAAAAAAGACCAAAAAAGAATGGTGTTAAACATTGACATACAAGCTAATAACAATAATAAAGTTATAGTAACAATAGTAATAATATAACCATTGCCCTGTCAGCTGAAGTGACTTCCGAGCAAACCGGAAGTCACTTCCGGTTTGCTCGGAGGGTCCTTTTTAGTCCTCCAGAGGTTTCAGGGAAGCCTCCTGAAGGTCCCTGTAGCCTCTGGAGGACTTAAACCGACCCGCCGAGCAAACCAGAAGTGACTCCCGCTTTGCTCCTAGGGTCGTTTTTTGCCCTCTGGAGGCTTCCCTGAGGGCCTCCGGGGGGGCGGGGGAGACTGTTTCCAGAGGCTCCTATAAAGCCTCTGGAGCCTGGGGAGGGCAAAAAAAGCATGGAAAAATGGAGGGAGCGCCTCTCATGCGCGCATGCGCACTGGGGGGTCGCACATTGCATTATTGGTGCGGCACGCCCGGGCACGATCCCCCCCATGGCACACTAGCCAAAAAAGGTTTGCCATCGCTGTGACAGTGAATCTAAATTACTTTATATGACAATGATATAAAGGCCAGAGTAAAATTAGGGTAATTTTGAAATATTATTATTGAAGTTATATAGGAATCTAGACTACTGTCAGACTACTAATTGGAAACAAATTAATGTGCTGCAATTGAGTTTTATGATATAAGTAGACAAGGAATTAGAATGTATAATTTTTTCTGCTTTTCTCATGACAGACTATTGGAAAAAAGAGATTCATTTTTCTAACTTTTATTCCAGATTCTGTAATTGCCAACTCAGACTATTTATCACAACAATTGGCTAGTCTATGCCTATCCCTATTAGGAATGATTAAATAAGGATTCCTTTTCTAAATACCCTTTGAGAAACTTACTTCACAAGAAGCCAAGGACTTAATTTCTTTAATAAGAACAAGATTGCATTGTAGCACTTAAATCTGTGACCAGAAAAATTTGAAGTATATTTTGGGGAAAGTCTCTTTTCTAGTGCTGAATGATATCAGCAAAGGTTTATTCATTCTTCCTTCCTTGGACAGTAGAAAACTGATTGGCAGGCTAAGATGGGAACTGACTCATTATTTTGCTGCGACTTGTTATTTTTAAATCTCTCTCTCAAAGTTTAACACCGCTGCTTTCATGCATCTTTTTTTTTACTTTTTTCTCCCGTTACTCTCTTTCCAGATCTTATTAGCAGCAGTGCTAAAGAACATGAGTAATTGCTTTCATCTTTGATCTTGAGAAGACATTCCTTCTAGAATCTTCCAGCCAATGAGTTTCTGACACTTAATTACAACTGAAGATCGTTTTTATAAGAACAAATGAGTTTATCTTTTAAACAAATAATCTTACAAGATTACACATGTCAAAAGGAAATTTCTAATTTCCTATTCTTCTCTAATTAAGCATCTGTTTCCTTCACTCTGCAGCCTTTCTCTATTTCCTAGCATCATCTGTAACAGGCTTTCCCCTCCATTTTCTATAGAAAAAGCAAAGAACAAAGAATCCAGTCCCATTATTTTGCATTTTAAAGGCTATTAAGAAAGGAGATGCATTGCTGGGGAAAGCAGAACATTCTGGGGTGGAATTTGGAGGGAAAGAGTAAGAATATCTTTGAAATCTGTAGTTTAATATAGATAATTGCTGATTTGAACCTCACAGGTGAAGTTGCAGCAATATTCAGTTTATAGAAAAAGACATGCAACTAATTCAAACATTTGGAAAATTGTAATTTGTGCTATTAGTTGTTTTTAATTATTTGTATCCCATCTTTATTATTTTGCCACTCAAGGTGGCAGAAATATACAACACACCTTCCTACTCCTGTTTTCCACACAACAACAACAACCCTGTGAGACGGGTTAATCTAAAACAGAGTGATTAGCCCAAAGTGACCTAATTTGTTTTCATGGCTAAGGCTGGACTTGAATTCATGGTCTCCTGCTTTCTAATCTGGTGCCTTAACCACTAGACCAAACTATTCTGGTGAATGTAGGTTAGAGGGTACACCAGTATTTATTGGATGGAAAATGGAAAGTACTCTGTATATTTTTTGAGATATTTTCTGGCTAGAATAAATTATTTTTATTTATTTAGCTCAGCAATTCTTGTGGATCCTTAATTTGATGAACGGTAAGCTTATGCTGCTTCAGAAAACTGAGTAATTTTAGATTTTAGCCAAGCATCAGCAATATTTTTGTTGCCAAGGTCCCATTTTTTCAAAAGCTGAAGGCGTCCATCACATGACAGAAAGGCCTGATGCTGGAATTACATTTTTTTTTCTTCCCAAAACTCAAGCAATTAGTAATTTTGCAAGATAAACCTCAAATACTCTTATGACTTGACAATATGCACAGAAATGAAATGTTTTTACAAAGAAAGAATCATACCTTTTTCTCCAATTGAGGTAATTGTAACTGGAAGAAAAACAAAACGAGTGAGAGTCAATTTTAGAAATCAATAAATATTGATAAAACACATTAATAAAACACAACGTATTCAAACATATTAGGTTAATGGACGAGAACGTGCATATTGTCATTCTCTACTCCAAAAAACCCTATTTATTTACATAGGTAATAACAAAACAATTGAAGGGTGGTGCCCATATTTCCCTGGGGAAATGAAGGAATTATTTTGTTTGCCTGCCACTGGCAAACAATTCCTCATTTGTCTGTCCATAGCATGTATGCTTCTGACAAACAAACATGCTGAATCGGTAGTTCCTTCAATTGTGTTTATTTCATTCCTTCAAGCGATGAAGATTAGGAAACTGAAATGATGAGTTATATAATGGCAGCAGACAAAAATTCAGGCCCCATTTTAAATGATCACATCGCAGCTTCATCAACTGAAATGATAACAAATCTAAGACTTCCCCCACCTCCGTCTTTCTTGGTGTGCAATAATCAGTTATAATTTCCTCTTTAAAAACATTCGGTTTTTATTCCACTGATCAGCAAGTGTTCAAGGTGGCATAAACTACATTGCCTGCTCCAATTTTTCCACACAACCACCTTGAGAGGTAGCTTGGGGCTGAGAAAGTCACCCACCAAGTTTTCCTGCCTGAGAATGGACTTGAAGCTGCATCTCGCTGGTACACAGCATAGACCTTTAATCCTTGCACCAGACTATGGTTTTCAGATTCAGAATAACCCAGTGTTTTAAGTGGATTGTCATGCTGTCTTTCTCTAAAAAAGTTTGAAGAGTTGAATTAAGCACGCAAGGTATATTAGGGCAAAATGATGAAAAATGATATTCATATCTTTCATTTTTTTTTATCTGTGGGGAATCCCTCAGTGAATCATTATAAAATAATACAACAATGGGTTTGTAATCTGATATTTACCAGTAATTGTATATATTCCTGTATAAGCCGATAAACCAACTCTCGAAGCAAAATATTCCAAAAAATACATCGCCAGCAGATAAGCTGACTCTCAAAATTTTCATATGTCTCAATTTTTACAATTGTCCTATCTGTGGGTGGTGTATTTTTCATGGTATTGTGGTTAAAAAATTGGAGCGCTGGTTTAATTATAGGTGGTCTTATCTGCGAGTATACTGTATGTGGATAATTTTAAAAAGTACTACTCATAATGCTTCTTATTATCAGTATTCGTAGTGCAGTGATTAGAATGCAGTATTGCAGGCTGATCCTGATTGCCTCAAGGTTTCTCAGCCTTCCATCTTCTTGGGGTTGGTAAAATGAGGTCTCAGATTGCTGGGGGCAATATGGTGACTTTGTAAACTGCTTAGAAAGTGGTGTAAAGCACTATGAAGCAGTATGTAAATTTGCTATTGCTATAATCGTTAATTTTCTTTCCTTTAAATTTATCTGAATGGAAATAAGTAGAATGGCACTGAATAGAATCAACTTTATATTTGGGTACATAATGAACATAACTGAAACATTAATTGATACGTTTAATATTTAGCCTTGAAATTAACACATATATTCAATAAGACATTTAAATACAGCTAATTCCAATGTTGTATTATTTGCTTGGTAGCTTAATCCCATCTATGGCTATTCAAAACTTAATATCTGCAAGCTCAGTGTAGCTTAACTCCATTGAATATAGGAGCTCTTAAATAACATTTCCTTCTCAGATAATGATACCATCTTAGTTCAGCCTCAAAGAATACAATGGCATTTAAAAAGTACAGTAGAAAAGTCTACATTAGAGCCAGTGTACTGTGAATAATAAAATATAATAATAGTAACACAAAATCTAATAAAGATTTTTATCCTGCCTTTATTACTTCATAAGTAACTCATAACAGATCTATAACCTCTTCTACTTTTTCCACTGCAATAACCTTGTGAGCTGGATTAGAATAAGAGAGAGAGGTCACCCAACTATAGCTTTGTGGTTTGTGTGTGTGTTGGGGCCTGAAGCCACTTAGATTTTTCAATATTTTGTGTCTGCATTATTATTTATGTTTGTGTATGTGGGGTGCTTCCTGGCTATAAGCCACTAAAACTCTATTAGATTGCAGCAGGATATCTATTTCACCTCACAAACACATTTTTAAGCCAAAGACAATATTAGCCAGAAGTTGTCATCTACTGGAACAGGGATCCTAAATGCAGTAAGTTACGATTTAACAGTTCCCTGATTTGCGAGTTTGGATAGCAATTGGCAGTATTTGTGGTCACATCTCTTTCCAAAATAACAGACCGTGGAATTTGAAGTAACAGTTCATGTACATATACGTTACATTGCTTCCATATCAAAGGACGCAAATTATATATTTACATTCAACTGACAGTAAATGACAGATATGAATGGCAGCAACTTGTAACTTAATAAACATTCAGGAAAAACAATTCACCATGGTCTTTCCTTTTAATCCACCATTCTCCAACTCACCCCCCATGATTGTGAAGAATCATATCAGGGGTCTTAACTTGCTTTCATCAATAGCAGAGTTACCTTGTGGTAAGATGGGTGGCCAATAAATTTCATAAACAGATAAATAAATAAAAAGGTGACATTTATCTTTGCAGTAGCATCAGGTCCAAAAGGTGACTAAATCATTATAACACAAAATACTATGTACACTATTTGAGAGGCAAAGCAGCCAAGTGACACCGTACAGTGAAGAAAATGTCAACCCCCCCCCCCAAAAAATCTGGCATCTACCTGCACAGAGATAGGAATAAATTATCTCCAGTGACAAAAAATGCCTCTCCGGATATGATTGAAATGTTCTTCACCACCAGCTCCAACCCACCTGATCAATAGCGAAGGATGCTGGCAATTGTATTTTAGATGTTTCTGGAAAACTAAATGTTGATTAACAACTTGTCTAGAACCTTATGTTTGGCTCTTCTCTCTTGAAATGAGGGATACAAATACAAATTGCTTAATAGGTTTCAGTGAGATTTACAAAGGAGGCTATCTTGAGGATTGAGCTTTTTATGATCCTTCAAATCCAACATGGATTGAAGCCAGCAATGCTATTGTGAGAACCTTGGCATCTTTTTTACCCACCCTGAATCATCTGTACTCCATGTGTTGGTACTAATAAGTTCTGACTTATTTTATAATAACAACTTATTTTGGAAATTCAAGCTATTGGCTGGCTCGCTGATTATTTCTAGGAATAATTAAAAGCATTCCAAGTTGGTCAGAAATCTGTCATTTTTACATCTCTTTCATTATGGTAGTTTTTCCCCCCTTTATAATATACATGTGTGCATACGTGTGTGTGTGGGTATACAAATATATATGCCATTTATAGAAGGAAAGTATTTCTTTTGTCTGAATCTGACTTTATCTTATCTTACAATTTCAAGTTGAATGAGCTTGTTTGAGCAAACAATTGCTACTTGGAGATTTGTTTTCAAATTAAGGTAAAGGTAAATGTTCCCCTCACACATACGTGCTAGTCGTTCTCAACTCTAGGGGGCGGTGCTCATCTCCGTTTCAAAGCTGAAGAGCCAGCGCTGTCCAAAGACGTCTCTGTGGACATGTGGCCGGCATGACCAAACATCTAGGTAACACTGTTACCTTCCCACCAAATGTGGTCCCTATTTTTCCATTTGCATTTTTATATGATTTTGAACTGCTAGGTTGGCAGAAGAAAGCAAAAAGAGAAAGTGTGTCGAATTGGTGAGGAAATTTTATTATTAGAAAAAGAGATGACCCCCCCCCAAAAAAAAAAATTTAAGTTAAATTAAAATTGAAGATAGAAGACTGTAGACGGTGAAATTAATCTACATTAAATTTAGTGTGTTGTCCCGTTTCTAATTTTTTTTTTCATAGATGGAATTTTTGCAAAGGCTCCCTATTTCTTAAAGTGAATGGATTATTTTTTTCTTCTTTTTTCACTTTTGCTTACACCTATGGATTAAATTTTTCCTTCTTTTTTTATAATGCTTGATTGGATTGTTTTTGATCTCCATTTAAGGGTTTTTTTCTTTCTTAAGCTTGGAATATAAAGAAGATAGTAAGAAGGATTATAAAGAGGGTTCGTAACAACAGGAGGAAAAGCAGTTACACTGCCACTTAGAGGCTGGAGGCTGGATACATTGTTTTTTCTTCTTTCTCTTTCATCACTTGAGATTCAAGGTTCTTTCAGTTTGTTTACTGAGAATGATAGTAGGAAGAGCACAAGTTATTTATTTTATTTATTTTATTTTATTAAATTTATAGGCTGCCCCCTCTCCCCGAAGGGACTCGGGGTGGTGTACAGACAAAAGCTAAAATACCGTATACACAATAAAAAATATATTAGAAACCCCTTAAAAGCAAATTAAATATAGAGTCTGTACAATAATAGTAAAAATTAAAAAAACAGCTTAAAAAGTCTACCCCCCGAGATTTAAAATATCGGCCAGGAGGATTGAAGATTAAAACTACGATTGGGCCAGGCCAGCTAATTGGAACAGGTGGGTCTTGAGTATCTTGCGGAAGGAGCGGAGATCGGTGGTAGTTCTGATGTCGGGGGGGAGGTCATTCCAGAGGGTCGGGCCCATCACAGAGAAGGCCCTACTCCTGGGCACGCCCGCTGGCATTGCTTAGTGGACAGCACCTGGAGGAGTCCCTCTCTGTGAGAGCGAATTGGTCGCAGGGATGTTGTTTATACAGGTGCTGTTTGGGAGTTCTATCACTAGCTATCGGAGGGAAGACAGCATTTTGACTTGAAAGATAATAAATGAACCTGTTTGAAGTTTATTAAAATAGCCTTGAATCCTATAGTGGCAGTGCCTGCAAAATTGGAACAATGGCGCAGCAGGAAAAAGAAACTGTAACATTGCAAATGATTGTTTGAAATTCAAAATCTATTAGGTGTGACAGAAAGAATTGAAAAGAGATTGGAGAATATGGAATACAAAACAGAAAAATTTGATGGAAAAACTGAGGATGTTTATCAAATGAAGAATGTGGAGGACAGAGTTCAAAAAATGGAAGCTGCAGGCGAAGGAGGCTGAAATCCCTCATCCACTACTGAAGGAGAATTTTCCCACCTTGGAGAGTCCTGGGGAAAAACTTCCTGAGGCTGGAGTAAGGGACTAGGATTCCTGGATAGCTGGGCAGAGGAAAGGGACAGTCTTCGGACCCTTTCAAAGGTCTTTTCTAGAGCCCTATGCCTGCAGAACTCAGCCTTGGATAAGGCCGTGCCACCTCTAGGGTTAGGAATCCCCTTCCCTTTGGTGCCCTTATTGCCATCCTCCACCTCAGGGGGGTCTGGCATACTATGTTTCAACGAGGGGTCTGGAAGCTCCTCTGGCGCCCTCTTGCCTCTCTCAGGCATGGTGTCTTCAGCTATTGTCTTCAACGATGTAAGCAGTAGACTTGGCACTGGTGCAAGTTGACAGGTGCTACGTGCCTTGTAGATGTGTCCTCCGGACAGGAGTATGACCTGAGGGCCAAAACTCTCCTAAGCCGCCCTTGGGAAAGGAAGCCTTGCCGGAGCCCCGAATGAAGGCTAAGAACTCCCCTGTGACGATTTGCTGGCTAGGAGGGAAAAGCGCAGCAAGCAGTATAGGTCGGAATTCAAAGCGCGTGAAAACGGCTTCAAAAATGGCCACCATGCTTCTTTGGGCGATAAGGGAGCTGTCAGACGCAATCCAGAACCTCCGACGAGGTCTCTGGGCGAAAGGAAGGAAAACTGACAGCTGGGGGGGGGGCGGAAAGGAAGCCTCCTGCCGCCCCCGTGCTCGCCAGCAGCTGTTGGACAAGCACCCTGATGAACCAAAGCTCTGTCAGCTATGAGGAACAGAGAAGCCCCGAAGTCCTCCCAGCAATACACTCAAGCGAAGCTTTAAAAGGGAACTTTTTTTCCTTTACTACACCTAAGACAAAAATAAGAAAATCACTAACTAAGGAGAGCCCCAGTCTATTCACCCCAAAACTGAGTAACTCCCCAAAAACGCATCCGAACTGGGCTGGACTGAGTTTTTGAACTGGTCCTCAATGAGGGGAGGAGGCGTGGCTAAGAAAATCAACTCAGTCTTTGGGCGAATAGACTGAATTTAACCCATGCTTGGACTCTCCGAGCAGCGCACAGGAGAATAGAAAAAAGGCTTGAAACTAAGGGGAAGACAGCAAGAATTCAAGGGTAGGGAGGAGTGAGAAGGCACTAGGATAGGGGGGTCAAACTGGCGGCCCACGGACCAGATGCATCACGCACAAGCCACGCCCACCTCAGCTCCGCAAAGGGGGAAAAACATCACAAAACAGCAATGTGACGCAGTAGGTTTGGCACCCGTGCACTAGGGAGATGGTAAATTGGGAGAACCATATGATATGATAACTGGGAGCACTGGAAAGAAAGAAGAAAGATGGAGTAACATGCCCCAATTGTGTCCTATGTAAACTGTGAAATCCTTCCAAAGCTCCTGTAAGTTTTCCAGCCCAGAGCCAAAAACAAATATTCCAAGTTTTGCTTTTGCTGAATCACAGCTGATCTGGCATGACTTGCCAAAACTTCCAAAAGAAAAACAGTCTGTTTAGGATTCAAAACCAAACAAAGGTTCTCTTTTGTGCACATCTCTACCACTATGGTGTATGAAAAGACACATCTTACAAATTATTGCTAAAGAAAGAAAATGGGAAAATAATTATCAAAAAATTGCAATTGTGTAAAGCACTACAAAGTGTACTTTACATACTGTAAAGTGGATATTGGTCTTACCCAGATAACCTGTGACTTGCCAGATTATCGTTTCCATAACTAAAGATAGAAACAGAATGATCACAGGTGGACAAAAAAGGAAGTGGCAGTGGGAACGACTTCCAGCTGGCTTCCCTATTGAGTTTCCTTGGGGAAAGCTGGCAGGGAGCATTGGAAATTTCCCTTCTCTTTCCCCCTCCTCTAATTCCTGCTAGCTCCCCTATTTACATTGCTTGTGGGAAGCTTGCATGGACAACGTCAGTGGGAAAGCCAACAGGAATCTGTGAGGTGCTCAAGAGATGCTGTTAAAAGTCAGGGAGGGAACATGGGTGGGTGGTTTGGGTTGGAAAGGGTGCACACGAGGGTGCACGGCAAATGCTACGCAGGTTGGGGAGGGTGCATGTGGGCAGCATGGGTCAGAAAGAGTGCATGGGGATCTAGCGATATGTGAGAGGTGTTTTCAATATAAGGCATTGTACTGAGCATAATCCTCTCTTGGCTGGGAAATATAATGTGGCTTCTAAGCAATCTGCACCTGGTTTTCAAGGTTCCTTATATATTGATCACTAGCTGCCTTCCTCAAGAAACCATTAACTTTCGTAAACTGTATTTCCTGTCTGCTAAAAATGGAACTTCACCGAGCCTGAACAGGGAAGCAATGATCAATGTTTAATCTTCTTACCAGGCAGGCTCAGAACAATTAGGATTGCATGAGCCCAAACTAAAGTCATTAGAAGAACATGAGCCTCTTCAGCTGATAAGGTGCTTTTTTGAAGTGGCTACCATAATATACTGCGCAAGATACTGAATCATCTCCTCTTGACATAGCCAAATGAACCAGCACAGTACATTTGGAAAGCTGCCATGCCTAGAGTAAGCATTGCTGATTCAAGAATCTATCCACACTGATGCTTCCCCTTCCTCTGGCACTGCAAACATTACTGATTCACTTCCCAGAGAAAACCAACCCGTTAGTTACCTCCAGAGGTGGGTTCCTACCAATTTGGTTCGGTTCGGCCAAACAGGTAGTAACTCCGGTGCATACATGACCGTACCGGTTCTATCCTTGGTGACGCCATCTTTTCTGTTCTGCACATGCGCAGAACAATCGTTATTGAAAAAATGTAATTTTTATTCTTTTTTAATGTGCACATGCGCAGATCGTTTAAGTGCAAATGCGCATGTACGCGGAGCACGATTTTTTTTTACTACCGAACTGGTAGCAATGGTGGCTGGAACCCAGCCCTGTTTAACTCACTTTCTACTCTTTTAGATGCTCTATAATGGACCTTCTTCTGCACTAATCTTTGCTACCATTTCCTAAGATGTACAACACCCTCCTTCATTTGCTATCTTGACTTTAATTTTGTCCAGAAGAATCAGAACAGGTATGTTCTTTTTCCAATCTTGAAAATGCTCCACTAATAGTGCACTTTTGCAATAATCAATATTTGGGATGGGAGAACATCTATGGAGAATCTCAGTCACCCAGATCACGGTTGTCCTAAAGGTGCTTTTCAAAAGACAATTGGACTTTGGTTTTTTTTTCTTGAAAATGTTTTGCTTCTCATCCAAGAAGCTTTCTCAGATTCTGAAGAACTGAAGAAGCTTCTTGGATGAGAAGTGAAACATTTTCAAGGGAAAAAAATTCCACGATAATACAATTGCCTTTTGAAAAGCTCCTTTTGTGCATTTGGGATGGAACTTAATAAAAAGCACAAGGATATTTTACCATGATCCTAATTAGCTAAGTTAAAGAAGAAGCCTAAATTGGCCTAAAATTTATTGTCCTAATTGCTGATCTCTAATCTATGTTATGCTGCCACCAAATGGAGCCATCTATGGTAAAATGCAGCCACCTCCCTCCTGGGAATCCAGGCCACATTCCACCACACTTCCTCTATATTATTTGCAGGATATGTTAGGGAAAGGGATTGGTCAATTTGTTTGGCTTCCATTGAACATTGCCACCTGGCAGGAAATTACCACTCTCCTTAATATGTTCTGGGAATGGGCAAACACTCATATTTTTACAGAGGATTCTTTGGTTTCCCAAAGAAGAATGGCTTTGAGAACAGGGACTGGAGATCTAATGTAGCCAACAGATGCTGGTATTGTCCCAACCATCATATGACTGGGGTACTGGCAGAATGGCTCCTGTTGGCTTGAGGTGAATTCAGTAACTTTACACCAGAACAGGTAGGAGTTGAGGACAAGGCAATAGAGACAATTTAGTTTGTTTGAGTTTTATTTTATCTAAACATTTTACTGTTAGTATGCGGGATGCATTCTGAATTATGGTGGGGATAACTCCAATAAACAAACAAATAAATAAGATCAGCACAACAGAAAAAATGGCTCCAGTGCATGCAAAATACTATGCTTTTGGCCAGGGGTGTCCAAACTTGGGAACTTTAAGACTTGTGGACTTCAATTCCCAGAATTCCCCAGCCAGCTATGCTGGCTGGGGAATTCTGGGAGTTGAAGTCCACAAGTCTTAAAGTTCCCAAGTTTGGGCACCCCTGCTTCTGGCAACCTGGGGAAAGACTAAAAGATTTAAATCTCTCATGGTTGTAGTAGTTCTCACATAATGATCACAATTGAATCCAAAATTTTGGTCTCAAGTCACTGTAGTTAAGTGACAGAAACAGAGGTGAGTTTGTTCTGAATGCGGTTGACCGGAGACTTGTAAAAAAACAAGAACTAGGAGAAAACAGATTTCACACTACAGGGCCAGAGAATTCAACCTGAAGGTCTAATTAGGCAATCATGTGAGACACTGGAGGTTATTTTAAGTGCTTGTTTTGCTCAACTTTATATTTCTCAGCCTATTTACTCAGATTGATTACAAAATAATAAGCACTAATATTAAAAGGAAGATCACATTGCCGTGTGATTTGCTGTAATTAAACTCTTTCTAATCTGGGGTCTCCAATCTTGGCAACTAAAGGGATTGTGGACTTCAACTCCCAGAATTCCCATGCCGGCTGGGAAATTTTGGGAAGTGAAGCCCACAAGTCTTTAAATTGCCAGGTTGGAGACCCCTGTAATCCTTAGTTTGATGTTTGCATTTTTAAAAACTGCCTTTTTTATTACTTAAAAGTTTGGTTTGAAACCTCACCCCCAAAACTGCTGAGATCTAGTAATCTTGGGGGGGGGGGGAGCAGGGGGAGAAAACTGGAGCCAATTATATGTATTTTTTTTCCTAAGCAAGCAACATTTCCTGCACTGCCCACTTCAAATTCCAGAGGAGAATGCTTCTCCCTATTCAAGGAAGAGTGTTGGTGTTGTGTGACAATTGTATATAAGGAAGAGGGGACTAAATGAAATTCTTTTGTGTAAGATACAAATAGCTCACTTGCTTTAAAATTCAGAGACAGGGGATGTGAAAGGGATTTCCCATGAAAGGGATTGGCAGGTTGATGTAGATGTTGGTATAGACAATCCTGTTATGTCCCATTTGCTAAAACCATTTCATTGGCAAAATGCCAAGCTATACTTAATCTATTATATACCATTCATGATAGTGCTCAAAATAAAGTACAGCAGTAATCACAAAAAGTACTATAGATCTTTAGTTATCTAGAGAAGAGGTGGAGAACTATGGCCCCTTTATGACGTGGACTTCAATTCCCAGAATTCCTCAGCCAGCATGGTTGGTTCAGGAATTCTGGGAATTGAAGTCCACAAGTCATAAAAGCGTCACAGTTCCCCTTGATCTAGAGCAGTGTTTCTCAAACTTGGCGACTTGAAGTCCTGTGGACTTCAACTCCCAGAATCCCCCAGCCAGCATAGCTGGCTGGGGAATTCTGGAAGTTGAAGTCCACAGGACTTCAAGTCGCCAAGTTTGAGAAACACTGATCTAGAGCAAGGGTGTCAAACTTGATTTCATTGAGGGCTGCATCAAGATTGTGTTTGACCTTGGTGTGTGTGTGTGGCCAGGGGGCATGGCCAGCTCAACATCACTCGTGTCAGGGTGCCTGTGGTGGACCGAGCGCTCTGCCAGCAAAAACGGAGCTCTGGAGGGCTGTACACAGCCCTCCTGAGCTCCGTTTTCACTAGCAGAGGGTCATAGGACTCCGTTGCAGGTGAAAACAGAGCTCAGGAGGGCTGCGTGTTTTCGCTGGCAGAGGCACCGCCGACCGGTCCTTCGCTGTTTCCAGGGTGGCCCCGCGGGCCTTGAGTTTGACACCCCTGATCCAGAGGAATTCAGTTTAAATAAGACTTTATTAAATTTCAGCAAAATAAGAACCTATCTTGGGTCCCTGTTTTGGAAAGAATTCACATTAAACAATCTTTGTCTTGGATTAACAATCATAACAAAATGTCAAATACATATTATACATTGGAGAGAACCTGATCATGGTTCATATCACATAAAAGGATTTTTGGCTGCCAGGAAATGAAAACAAAAAAAACAAAAATAAGTTTCCCTTTTTATTAAAGGTCAGAATTTTTCTTCACAGTAACTGTTCTGTCCCGTGATTCCAATGAATATGCAGACACAGGCTTGGCTGTCTGCCACAACTAATTACATAAAGCCACCCCTTGGCTAGCAGCCTAGAAAGTTATCTTCAAGAACCTAAGATAAAACTTACAGAATGCTTTCTCAACGGCTCATATAATGGACTGTTGTTTCCTGCAAAGATTCCCCTCCCGTCGCTCCACCTATAAACTCTTTGGGAGGGGCCACACCCTTAGCTAGCTGTCCTTACTTCCTTCTATGACGTCTTCTCCACAGCTGTTCCTTTCTCCTATCAATTCTACGCATACGCACATCAGGGACAACCTCCATCTGTTCCTCCTCACTGCTCCCTGATTCAGATGCCACCTGGTGGCCAACAGGCTCTCTAGTTCCTGCTCTGACTCCAAACACCCTCCAGAGTCTTCCTCATCCTCCAGAGCAGTCCCACAATGGTCTGAGCTGTCAAAGTCCACCAACAGCTCAGCCGGCCGCTGCTGGGCCACAACAGTAACATTGCTTAATCTCATGCATAAGTTTCACAAGATATGAAAATAAGTTTTTATCATTTTAAAGATCTCCAACAAAGTATATGCCTGGGGAAGGAAGAATCATGACTCCTTAATGAGAGGCTAGAAGACACAATGATACTAATGAACCTTGTAATAGTGAAAAAGTATTTTTGCATAGCATGTTTACTGTCTGTTCGTTCAATTCATTCAATTCGGGTCAATAACATGGATGAGAGAAGGAGACAAATACATGTATTTTAATCTCCTGAGATATGACTGCTAGGTAATAGAAGAGTTTTAATTCTATCAATTTTAAATCAACCATAAATTTCTGCATATAGAAGCTTGTCAACATCTATTCTTGACACGTGATGTGCTTAATGCAAGTTAATTAGCTGAACAGGTTTTCATGTTGAGGATTCAGCTTTAAAATAAAGGACTGGACTAACTAATTTTCACTCTCCTTCCAAAATTAGCCTATCCAAAACTAAAACTATTGTAGTAAACAGTGTCAATGTACGCTACATTGCTACGCAAAAGCTTTTGTATATGTAGTGAAACATTAATTTCCACTCGTATATTTCATACTACTGTACTTCCTTCTTTCTACTTAACTGCAACAAAATTTAATATTTGCAATATTGGTTACTCACATTTATCCGGGGCTATTCATATCTGTTCTTATCCTATCTCCTTCTGTTGTCTTCCTTAGCACAAAATGTAATCCAGAAAACTCCATGAGGGCAAGGATAAGGATTGTTTTTTTTAAATAAGTTTTCTCTAGTAGCATAAGCATAGTGCCTTCTATGTAATAATAAGATTCACATCTTATGCATCTAATGCAGAATTTGCAATCAAAATAGCGGATAAATAAAAATAGTATCTACTCTGTACTCTTCTTATCAAATCCAGGCCAGTCTGAAGCCTTTTCAGTAAAAATCAAGTCAATCAATCTTGACCAACCATATGCTAGTTTCCTGAGGTTAATGGAATACAATTTATACAGCCAAGAATGGAACCACATTTTACCGAAATACCTATTACAAACTAATTGGAACCGGGTATGCAAAATGTTTTGCACAAGTAATATATTACAAGTTGGATTTAATCATATTGATCTCAAACCTAGGATCAGATCCTACTTTAATACTTTGGTTTCTATATGGACTTTAATTTACATTTTCCTATTTTAGATGACATCAGGAAACTGTTTTGAAAAACCATAAAATGTTTGCAGAAACTGAGAAACATGTTAGATCACATATGGTCTGATACCATTGTGTCTGAACATGGCTTATATACCGTGTTTCCCCGAAAATAATACCTCCCCGGATAATAAGCCCAATCGGGCTTTTGAGTGCATGCTCTAAAATAAGCCTGCCCCTGAAAATAAGCCCTCTCCAAAAATACAGCAGCAGCCATGAGTTGACAACGCTCACTGCTTCCTGCACCTCAAAAATAATAAGACCTCCCTGAAAATAAGGATAAGTGCTTATTTCGAAGGTCAAAAGAAAATAAGACCCTGTCTTATTTTCGGGGAAACACGGTAGCAATTGTTCAGTTTCTCTGCATACAGAATCTATGTATGAAGAAAGAAAGAAAGAAAGAAAGAAAGAAAGAAAGAAAGAAAGAAAGAAAGAAAGAAAGAAAGAAAGAAAGATAGATCTGTGCATTTCTGTTCATTTCTGTGAAGAATCGGATTATTCTTTAAAATTTCTGTAAATCAATACTTCAGAAACTCTAAGAGATTCCTGAAAGTGTGTTAAATATTAGTGCATAATTAGCAGACATCTGCATACTTGTCAAAATCCTTTACTGTATATTCTTCTAGGCGGCTACCTGGTATATGTAAATTACTACAACTGTAAATTAATTCTCATGCAAGGGAAAGTCACTTTCATAAAATGGGCATTGGTTCTTACCTGATACGCTCATTTTCTGGTAGAATAGAGACAGCAGCCAGACTGGGTATGCTCCGTCCATTAACCAATCGGACTGAATCTACACTTATGATGTCGTCGGGCCCTTGTGGCTCCTCCCCAGTTTCAGATGAAGGAAAACTGTAGACTCAAGTGAGAATTGTGAGCAAAAAGTGAAAGTCCATAGTCACTGTATCTCTCTCCTCCGCACAAGGAATTCCCTTGCATGACCCATACCAGGGTGGGGCTGGCTGCTGTCTCTAGTCTACCAGAAAATGAGCATATCAGGTAAGAACCAACACCCATTTTCCTGTTATCGTAGAGACAGCAGCCAGACTGGGATGTACCAGAGACTGGGCTGTCCACTAGGGTGGGAAAAAAGGTCCGTTAGGGCACAAGCACGTTGTAGCACCCTGCGCCCAAAAGCCGCGTCAGCCGACGCGTACTTGTCCAACTTGTAATGATGTATGAAGACTGTGGGAGACGCCCAGGTGGCCGCCTGGCAGACTTCTTCCAAGGTGGCTTGAGTGGACCAAGCCACAGATGTCAGTTTTGAATTTCCCTCCAATTTGTAGAATAAAGGATTATTTAAGGAACCAATTTAAAGGAACAACAAAAGTTTTGGGAAAAATTCACCAATTAAAGATATAACTAAATAATTTGGAGGAGAGATCAATTCTCACAGCCAGTCCAGGTTGGACCGAGTCTGAAAACTTGGGAGGAGCCACAAGGGCCCGATGACATCATAAGTGTAGACTCAGTCCAATTGGTTAATGGACGGAGCATACCCAGTCTGGCTGCTGTCTCTACGATAACAGGAAAAGTCCTGGTTACTTCAGGGGTACATTCATGCTTTAAAGACCAGAGCATATTAGCTCAGTTTAGTTGTTAAAATCACAGGATGTTTAAAGCACGAAGAAGACACTGCAAAAAAGAGCACCAATGCGTCAAGATTGAACATAGGGAGAATCCTCCTCTACTTCCAGCTTCAACATTTTCACATACAATATATTGAAAGCTGCATGCACAAGCTCTGTCTGCAATCTCTAACTTTGTGGTACCAAAGCATTAATTATCTATTTGTAATGTTTTCAGCAAAAGGATATAAATTATAGACATAGAACATATACAGCTTAGATCAAAACATGGAAGAATAAGTCAAAAAGGCATTATTTCTCTATGGTTAGAATAATGTCCATTTTGGATAACTATATAGAGTTACTACATTTGAATCATTTTGCAGAGCTCAAGAATTGATGGTAAGAGATGGTACTTAGAAACAAACCATTAATGGTGTTCAAAATGAAATAAGCCTTTAAACAATACTATTTCAAGATTTATACTGAAACGGCAAGAGCTCCAGCTTTGCTCAGGAACAGTAAGTTTTAGTATCTACTAGACAACTTGTAACCTGTTGGGTCATTGTTGCAGAGATATTTCTTTACCTAAATAAACAAATAGAATGACCGCAGCGGGCAAAAAAATCAACCGGATCAGGAGTGGCTTCCAGGAACGACTTCCAGGTTCCAGTCTACTCCCTGTTGACCTTCCTTCCTTCCTTCCTTCCTTCCTTCCTTCCTTCCTTCCTTCCTGCCTGCCTGCCTGCCTGCCTTCCTTCCTTCCTGCCTTCCTTCCTTTCATCCATCTATCCATCCATCCAATTTAAGCTTTGTACCAGCTTCCTCACTGACTTAATAAAAAATAATACATGCCACATGGGTTGAGAAGTGTGCATGAGAGTGTGTGAAAGGTTCAGCCTAGGATGGGAAGAGCACATCAAGCGTGGTGAAGGTCAGGAAGGGTGTGCAAGGATGCATAACAGATACAGCATGAGTTTTGAAGGCCCATAGGAGTACAGCATGGGTCTGGAAGGGTGGACTGGGATGAGTGAAAGGTGCCACAGAGATTGAGGACAAAGTGCAAGGATGAAGCATGGGTGGAAAAGAGTGCAAGAACTGTGCAAGAGCTGCAATGTGAATCAAGAAGGGCAAGTGGAAATGTGCAAGACATGCAAAAAGGGTGCACAGACGTGCAGAACATGTCAGGAAGGGTACTCTGGTATGAACAAGTGAATGGGGAGGCACAAGTACAGAGGAGCTAGGGCGGCTGCAGGTATGAGGGAGCCCTGCGGCTTCTCCATTAACATCACTCTGAGGAAACTTTGTACAAGTAAAGACTTTGTTCAAAGGGAGGATGGCATGGAACATAGGCAATTGCAATTGAGTTCACGCTTCCAGCAGGATTCACTATTGACATGTGGGAAGCTGTCAGAAAATGTTTTAAATGTCTATCAAGTAACCGCAGCTGAAGCAGCCACCTCTCCAGACTTCATTCCTAAGGAAATACTGGGTCCCGCGCATTCTGAAACGTAGTCTATTTGAGGTAACACCATTTGGTAATAAAATGGTGGCCCTCTGATGCACTGTTTTGCCCAATTGAACGTTATAATCAGACAGTTTTAGCAAAATATGGAAAGATCCATTTTTTAAAAATCCATCTTTGATTTTCTTAAAACAAGTGCTATAGTCATATATCACCTTTAGTTAAGAATGGAGGTACATTGTGGTTAGTTACGATTACTTGAAATATGATTAAGGGCTCTGAGACTAGTTACTACTATCCTTTCATCTTTTTGAATTGCTCTGATTAAGTGAATAAAATAGGAAACTAAATCTGCAATCCATATCTACTTTCTTAGAAATATGATTTATTGAACCCAGTGGGATTTGCATGCTATGCATGCATTAGTTTTCATTGTTATTATCTTCAGCAGTCACTTTTAATTACTTCATAAAAAGCAGAAATTAGGAATTCCACCTATATTTGCCTTGCCATACAAATCAAACCCACCCTATATTCAATCCAGCTTCTTTTGCACTTTTAATTTTATTTGGAATGGGCCCTAAACCTTTTAACAAATGAAGGATTTAATTAAAAATAACCCTTCTAGATCAACATGATAGGAACCAGTTCTGTGTTACAATTTAATGAACAATATCCAAAGAAACAGGGAAACATTACTATACAGCAGTGGTTCTCAACCTGTAGGTCGGGACCCCTTTGGGGGTCGAATGATCCTTTCACAGGGGTCGCCTAAGACGAGAGAGGAGGAGGAGCTTCCGGAGGGAATGGAGGTTTACCTCTGAGCTCCGTTCACGCGGAGCTCTCTACTAGACCTGCTGCTACTGCGAGAGTCCCCCCTCTCGCAGTCATGGCCTCCAGCCCTTTCAAGGGCCCACCTTGAGGACGGGTTTGTTAACCCAGAGAGGTGGAGGAAGCGTGCATTAAGGGTTTTTTTCTGTTAACCTCCTCCGTACATGTGTGTCTTTGTATTTATGTATGTCATGGGTTTATGTAAATGTTATATGTTTTTTACTCCATTGTACGCCGCCCCGAGTCCTATTCGGAAAGGGAGCGGCTAATAAATTTAAATAAAAAAAAAAAAATAAGACCATCAGAAAACACATATTTTAGATGGTCTTAGGCACCAAGACACCAACTTTATGGTTGGGGGTCACCACAACATGAGGAACTGTATTAAAGGGTTGCGGCATTGGGAAGGTTGAGAACCACTGCTATACAGAATACACTAAAGCAGTGTTTCTCAGCCTTGGCTGGGGAATTCCGGGAGTTGTAGTCCATCTGTTTCAAAGTTGCCAAGGTTGAGAAACGCTGCACTAAATTATTTCTCTTCCCAATCACCCTTTGGGACTCAAATTTTGTCTAGTTAAAGGTAAAGTACATTTTTCCGTTAGTCAAAGCATTTATATTGTCTTCTCTGGGTGGCAGGGTCACAATTAATCCAACAACAGTATAAAGTAATCTACTACAGAGTGGACTTTCACAGTATATTCTCATTTCTGAATGTAGACTTAAACTTGCAGTAGGAATTCAAGAAATTAAACATGAAGTACATCTTTTTTAAAAAAATAATAATAATAGTGACCGCTCAAGGATTTTAGCACAGCCTGAAAATGAACTGCAACACTTGAACAGCACTCCTCAGTTATCAATCCCAACCTCGGGATGAAAGAAAGGCTCTGAAAAGGATTTGATGCCCATGATTCAGGGAAAACAAACACTTAGCAACGCTACCAGCATTTTTCTTGGTATACACCCCACTAGTAAAGACAGATGTACTTCTAGATAGGGCTACACAAGCCTTTGGCTCTTTCTTTACAAACACTCTGTTTGTACTGAAGTCAAAGGGAGACTTTGCCTCATTTCAGCTCCTCTCCTTAAACCGCAAGCCTCGATCCACAGGAAGGGATTCAAAAGAGCCTCTGGTCCGGGTTTCACAACACGAGGATGGATTGCAAATTCTCCCAGATTAAGGCAAACGACCAGGAGTAGTTTTAAACACGAGGTTTCCCGACCCCCCCCCTCCCCTTCCTTCCAGCTTAATCGTGTTCAAATCTCGGAGACTGCCTGTGAACAAAATCTGCAGGGTTTGGGGCAAGGTTTTTTTCCCCCCTTTTTCTTTTCCAAAAGTGGTTTGCCATTGCCTCCTTCCTGGGGCTGAGAGAAAGTCAGGCGGCAGGCAACAGGTTTCCTCGCCCCAAATCTTTGGAGAATGAATCACCCGCTGGACTTTTGCGCAAGAAGGAGGAAGCCGAAGAAGCCGGAAAGTAATTTGGGGGGGGGGGGGAGAGAGCACCGCTCCCTTCCCGCGGATCCCGCTTTTGAAAGCAACGCAGCGAAAGTGCGTCCTCCCCGGTTATGGGGCAGCTTCCTCCTCCTCCTCCTCCTCCTCCTCCTCCAGGCAGGGGGAATCTCCCCGGCGGCAGCGAAACCTCGCTTACTCACACACACACAGCTCCACCACGTAGGCGTAGTAGGACCAGGCCACGACCAGGGCGATGAAGACCACGGGCACCCACGCCAGCACCCTCTGGCAGCACTTGAGGACGTGCGACGGCGCCATCTTCCCCGCCGCTGAGCTGCCGCTGCCGCCTGCAGGAGCCATGGGTGCCGCCGCCGCTTCTCCGCTCGCCGCTGCGGCGATGCCTCCCTTCGGCCCCCGCCCTTGCCTTGCCTTACGCTAAGGGGGCAGGGCCTGGACGCGCCTGCCTTGCGCAGCGACTTCCCGAGGACGGAGGAGGAAGCGCGGCGAGCGTGAGGGAGAAGCGGCGGGTAGCCGCTTAAAAGACTGCGGGAGTTGGGGCTGGGTGTGTGTGTGGGTCTTCTAGCTGCCTCGCCCCGCCGGCTTGACCGGAGCTCCGCTTTTTTGCCCGGCCGCCCGGCCGTTCTTGTCACGTACAGCCAAATCTCCGCAAGCAGCCCTGCCCTCGCGGCTGAAGGAAAGAGGCGGCTCCACTCTGCGCGGTGCGGGATTGGCCGAAGGGTGGGATCCCCAAGAGCTGGGATCGCTTTCTTCTTCTTCTTCTTCTTCTTCTTCTTCTTCTTCTTCTTCTTCTTCTTCTTCTTCTTCTTCTTCTTCTTCTTCTTCTTCTTCTTCTTCTTCTTCTTCTTCTTCTTCTTCTTCTTCTTCTCCTTCTCCTTCTCCTTCTCCTTCTCCTCCTCCTCCTCCTCCTCCTCCTCCTCCTCCCCTCTTACTCGACCAGTGGATCAATTCCCGCCCGGGAGAAAACCGCCCTGAGTGATTTCTAGCGCCTTCCTCGAAAGGGTGTTTGTGTTCCTAGACAGCCGAGCTTGAGTAGTTCGGGGTAAAAGTCACAGGCAGGCAGAGTGGAAGGTCGAACTTGGCTGATCCTTGGAGCTAAACTGACTTTAGGTGACTGACCAAATAGATCACATTCAAATAATAAAGTCTTGTCAATCCCGGGTGGGTACATTGGGAATTGTAAGGCTTTAGGCTAGATTGGGCTGTCAAAGGAACAGCAACAAAAGAAATCAAGGGCAAGGTGTTCGGTTGAGAGATGGTCATTTTGCTGTCTACCTTGATTTGTGAACGTGGGGAAAGGGCTCAGCGGGTAGCGACGCCTAGTTGGGCATGGCTTATCTTGACAGTTCAGTAGGATCTGATCTGGGTGATACTCAAATAGGAGACCCTAGGGCTGCATGCTCCTTTTAGGAAATGGGGGGTGGGAGGGAATCTGCTTTTCATCCAGGAACCCCACAGGGCATAAATAGGGTTACCTCCCCTCCCGATTTTTTGTGTGAAGTTACCAAGAAAACTTATTTGGCTACTTCATGAAGTTGCCAGGAGTTAGGTTTAGGGCGGTGCCAGTTTGCCTTTATGAAAGCAGAGTGGGTGTGACAGAAAGCTAAACATGTCAATGAATCATTTTCTCAAACCTGGACTTCTCAAAAGTGCTGGTAGCCAGTCCTACTCTTAGGGTGGAGCAGGGGTGTCCAAACTTGGGAACTTTAAGACTTGTGGACTTCAACTCCCAGAATTCCCCAGCCAGCCATGCTGGCTGGCGAATTCTGGGAGTTGAAGTCCACAAGTCTTAAAGTTCCCAAGTTTGGACACCCCTGGGGTAGAGTGAAGCATTTGGAGGACAGTGCTGGTTTGGAAACCAACCTAGTTCTGTGAGTGTTTTGCCTTGTGCTTCTGCAGTCACACTTGGTCAGAAGGTACAGAGTAAGTTATGCCATCCAAACATAACAATAGTCCAGCCATCTCATCCGCTGCCTTTCAACTGGTACATCAGTCAAGCTATTGTATGTGAAAGCAAAGACATTTTGGTAGAAGCTAGGTTCCCCTTTTTGTTTCGCTACACATGAAACATTTAATTCATCTGTATGAACTACAAAGATGTAATTATTTATTTATTTATTTTATTAAACTTGTTAGCCGCTCCCTCTCCACAAAGGGACTCGGGGCGGTGACAAAGGGACTTTTCATCAAAGATGAAAAGCTTCATCTTCATAATTAACCCAAGAGTAAGATGTAGAACATCATTCCACATAGACATCTACTGGTTAAAGTCTGTAACATTAGTGAATGATGAATCATTCAACTCTGTGTTATATATGCAGTGTGTTAGGCCCGATATCAAAATAAATGTTGCTTCTCACTGCAACTGATAATTGCATCCTATAAAATTTAAATACAAAACAACCCATTTTGTAGGGCTTAGAACCTGAGACAAGGTGGTGATCCAAGCAACTAGGGCCACTGCTGTTTAAACTACTAAATCAATAACTTAAATTGTCTAAGCAGGTATCATATTCAAATACCTGCCTAAGCAGGTATCATATTCAAATAATAAAGTTAGTACTGTTTTGTATTGCATCAATTCTCCTCCCCACCCCTTTTCTTTCAGTAAAGGCATCAAGATAAATACTTTCAATTTAACCTTTTGAATTACATTAGTAAAAGTCTTTATTTTATTATTGCTATGGTAAATGTTATGTTGGTTGCAAGTAGTTATGCTAATGTTTTAAATTATTTTCATGTTTATTTAGAACTGGAAGCCTTGTATAGTTTATTTGGAAGGTAACACAGTATTATTCATAATTACAAAACTTTAAAAAAAAACTTCATCCCATTATACAGTGTCAAGGATATTCTTGTGCAGTTTTTCAACCTTACTAACTTTTAAGATATGTGGACTTCCACGCCAGGATTTGTCAAGTCGATTCTGTGCATTCCTCTAATCATTTTTTTTTAACAACACTTGGGGTGCACTGAGGCTAACTGCTATAGATCATCATCCCGTTCCATCTCTCACTTCCTCTTGTATTTATTTAGCCAGGCTAAATTTGGTCTATTAAATTCTCAATACATTTGTTCAATTCAAGTAAAGGATGTGAGTATAGTCACTCTTTACTGAGCTTACATCTCAGACATCTTTCCAGAAATATTCATTTATTGTTATTTTCTTTTGGCATACTCACCTGCAATGCTATTATTGAAGAATGAACAAGCTCCTCTTATAAAATGTGATTGAGCAAGATCAGTTGGGTGATGTCTTAGCAGATTGAATTAATGGAAATTTACAACCTGGTGAAATACCATAGTATTTTTAAGAGCTGTATAAAGAGTGTCTACTTTCTCAGTATGTGGTTACCCTATAATCTCGGTCAACATTTTCATCTTGCAAAGTAGGGATGTGCTATGCTTTGTGGCTATACGCATTACATATGTTGACATCTTCAACAAGCTGTATCTTTTCCTGGGCTTGTGCAATAGCTTTAGGATCATGGGAAAATATACATGCTTGAGCCAAGGACCTGCAATATCATTATCTATGTCTACTTCTGAGCATCTTTTCATCAACCTAAGAAACAGCAACATTCAAGGATCCTAAAATATATCCATATACAAAATCCCATTGTAAGCATGTTATAGGTGTGCTTAAAAGCTCATTGCTTTGGTTAAAGTTGTTATATCATCACAAGAATCCAAAAAGACAAGGCCCAAAAGAGAGAAAATTAAGACCTACTTAACAATCCAAAGGAATTTAGGATTTCAGTTTCTATTTATAAACTATTTATATATAAAACTAATATTATATTGAACTGCATATTTATATGTGCCTTTGATCACTGCCCAAGGGGTAGAATTATGAAAGTAATTTAGCAGTTATCTCATTATTTTAGAAATTGTCAATGTAATCATTGCAAATATGAATTAAGAAGGAAGGGAAGATAAAACACAAGGCTCCCCCTTGTGGGAGTTTTTTATTTATTTTCAAATGTAGACATATATTTAAGATTTGCCTGCATCAAATGCAAGCAGAGGAAAAGAACACTGTGGGTCCGGTCCTTGAAACAGTGTCATTGTTAAAACATATGTAATACATACTGAGTATGTATTCTCAGCGGTGGCTTTGGCCTTTGGATGAGTCTTTCTTTTGATACAAAGGATGTCTTTTATTCTCTAGGCCTTTAGGATGATGGTTAATATCTGGATCTTCACTCACAGCCTTTGGGCCAGAATGGCGGCCTCAGCTCCCATTTTCTAGAGGTATAGTATTTCAGCCATGTTTGCCATTGTCTGTCTTTTCATAAGTTTTATTATATAAAAATACTATTTATACTTCCTTACACTCGCCAATCCTCGCTGAGTTATGTAGTAATGATATTGTTATTGATATTGTTTGGGTAGGTTAATTTTATCTTCCAAATTTGTCTTTTCCATGCAGTCGAGGAAAATAAAGATTTTGGTTGCTTTTTCAGGTATAAATCAGTGAAAACAATAGCAAGGCATTTAACTTCTGAAGAAGAAAATTTTGTGAATCCTGTCTGCCAGATAACAAAAGATCCAGTGAAATATTGACAAGATTCAGTAAAGACGTACATCAAAACAGTTACAATAAACTATGGAAAGAAATGTATCTCAGTATTTTTGAGTTCCCTCATTTCCCCTCTGCCTACTCTACTTTTCAATTTTTGTCTTGCTGTCAATCAAAATCTAGACCAAATTATCTAATGTATGGATCTAATGGGTTCCCTCCACCCCCAGCTTTTTACTCGCATTAATGCACAATATAAAAAAAAATTGTGCTTACCATGAGTTATTTATGAAGTCACTGTGTCTCTACAGTTGCATTACATAGTGCTGAATTCAATGAAATACTATTTAAATGTACATGGAAGCTTGTGAGGGAAGACATATTCTTGGCATCTGTTATTGATTTTCAAGTATCGACTGTGGAAAAGAATTGTTTTCCCAACTATGCTAGTATATTAGCTCAGTCTGTTCCTAGAAAATAAAAGCCTGATGTCTTCTGTCCAAGTTTTAATAATATTTTTCCCAGCTTGATGCCAGATTCAAATAGGTTGAAGTACAAATCCTAGCATGAGTCACACTGACCGAAAATTATGAGGGCTGTAACTGAAGATGCATGCAAATAACCAGCGTCACCAACTCTTCTATGTAGATGTTGCAGATACTTTAACTCAGGGGTGTCAAACTCAAGGCCTGTGGGATGCATAAATCTGGCAAACGGGGCCAGCCTAGAAATAGCAAAGGACCAGCCCACAGTGCCTCTGGCAGCCAACATGAGGCACGGGGGCTGCATGTGGCCCCCCCATGCCTCATTTTCGGCCTGGACGACCTGCAGCACAGTCGGCCAAAATGAGGCATGGGGAGCCACGTGTGGTACCCCGTGCCCCATTTTTTATGATAGGGTGCTGCAGGAGGCATTCGTCCCATCCCCCTGCTGGCCCCTGGAGAACTACAATACTGATCCAGTCCTTGAAGAAATCCAGTTTGACACCCCTACTTTAGATGCTGCAGCCCGTCAGCATCCAGGCATCCACATCCAGGCTTCCAACTGGAATTGATCTAGGTGAGAATGT
This sequence comes from Natrix helvetica, assembly GCF_964273705.1. NCBI lineage: Eukaryota > Metazoa > Chordata > Lepidosauria > Squamata > Natricidae > Natrix > Natrix helvetica. The sequence continues at coordinate 21,120,583 of NC_138550.1, forward strand.
TTTCCCAGGTCTCAATAGAAGATCTGGACAGAATTCTATGAACTGGTTTGGATTCGTGTTCTGAATATTCCACGTTCCGTCTTCTCCATGTTCTATTACTTATATGTCTCCCAAGGAAAACACCACGAATAGAAAGTTTATTAGATGGTAGCTAAGTCTAGTGCTTTTGTAGTACTGTACTACATAGAGCATAACAAATGCTCAAGTAATGACCGTAATGGAACCTGCCTGTCATGGTTGTAAGTTGTGATCGCTGAATTTTTTAAAAATTTTGCCACTTCTTTTGCAGAGGCTATTAAGCAAACAGTACGGTTGTTAAGCGAACCAATGCTGGGCTACAAGTGCGGCTTTGCCAAAAACTGAAAGTGCGTCATGAAATGCAGTCATGTGACTGTAGGATGCGGTAAATGATGCTAAATATGGCCTGGTTTCCAAGCACCTGAAGTTTTGTCACATGACTGTGTGGAGGGTGATGGTCGGAACTTAGAATCTGGGTCATATGGAGCCCATCAGTATGTCTGTTGTAAATTTGAATAGTTGCTAAGTGACTAGTCACAAGTCAAGGAAAATCTGTAATAATGTCTTCGTATTTACATTGAGAAATTAATATTAGGAACAATAACCATAATTTGATACTGTTAATCAGAAAACCTGAAATTTCCTGCTTATTCAAACCATAAACCTGTGTGTTAATATTACCCTGCTATCGAAGAATTTCAAGATAAACTAATATCGTAAATATTGTTTGGAATTTCAGGTTGAGACATTGCTGAAACTGTAGTAATGCTACTGGTGAGATTGATCATGTAAGTACATATACTGTACCACTGTCTTGCAGAAATGGCTCTACTGTAACATATTACCAAATAAAGAAAGAAGCAATGTTGTAGATAATGTTGTGGAGAAATAAGGGGATTTTAAAAAAAACACTAAATCACATGGTTAGGCGGACAATTGCATTCTTCATTCTTATCATTGTGTTTTCTGCATTCAAAGCTATATATAATTTTCTGTTGAAGATATCCCACAATGTTAATTATGCAAGGCAAAACCATGAATGATAATGTAACAAGATTAGTTACATCTATTTATTTAATAGATTTATATGGCAGCCCAACTCACGTTGGTGACTCCCGGAGGTTTCAAAATTCACAGCTTAAAACTGCAGGACCACCATCCTACTGCCTCAACAGATATAATCACATTAGGCACTTGATTGATTGTCTATCAGGCTGGAGTTCACAGGCCTGCTGACAGAACTATGGCCTTCCAGAAAAGTAACAAGGTGGCAATATATTTCAATTAATCGTAGTTCTCTGTGTATCCAAATGTTTTCATCATTAAACAGCCTGGAAATTTTCTGAATCCTAAAGTTATTTCAAATCCAGAAATCCATTTAAGTTTGTAGCCCTCCAAAATAGAAACATCTATTTTGTTCCTCTCTATTAATGTCCAGGTAGTGTCAGGCAACGCTAGAAATATTTATAGCATGGCTGCAAATCTTAGTTCTCCAGACAGTTAACTCCTATAATATTCACAAATCGACTTATTCAAGTTTCTTTTTTGCAGACAAGAATAAAGTAGATTTGCCCATTGCACTATAAAGAACTATAAAAATATATCGATATATAGGCCTATACCCTAATCCTATAAATCCTAAGCTTTTTAAATATGATCATTTTTTAAAAATTTTCTTAGAGGCACTTGATCTATGTGACAGAATGGTTCTCTTGGGCTGCTCTTGCCTTACTAATTTAATTCCTTACAGATAGTACAGCATTCTCCAATATGGCCAATCTATCATCACCATCATTGCAATAATCATTTTTCCCCAATGTTACATTTAGCTAGTGCTATTATACTGTAGTAAGACATAGAAATGGACTGTACTTATCTAAATGTAAAATGCTAGATTTTGGATCTGCTTTTTCTCTGTGACAATGAGTAGGCAATAACATTTAACAAACAACTGTTCCCCTATTTTTTTATGATCAGTTGAATAAATCACAATCAGGTATAAATCATTTTTCTAAAAGAAGTTAAAAAAAAACCTGGAAATGAATCCACATCAATATTTGGAAGTAGCCAAAGCAACAGTCAAATTATACTGACCTCTGAGATTCTAGACAGTGCAAAACAAATACAATTAAATGACAATAGTTTGGAGAATGCATAGCAATGGTGTGTGTTATCTTAAATTACAAATATTGTTGGTATTCTAACAGTATTTCTTGCTGTAGAACAAAATGAGGTCATAGCACCAGCTAACGAATAAGGATCATTTATCCAAAGTAGCACACAATAATTGTACAATTATGTTTCCTTCAATTTCAGTACAGTTCATTGGCTTCAAAAGAACAAACATATTGCAGAATCAGCAAAATCTACTGAAGTATTATGATACTATAATTGGTGTCAATATAATACCATGTGTTTATTTAAAAATAAGTCCCACAAGATGCAATTCAGCAGTTTTGGCATCATAGACTATCATTATTGTGAATTGTGATGCATCTTAATATATAGAATTCAAGAATGTTCTTTGCATCCATTTCAACTGCCAGTCCACTTTAATATTTTCCATTTCCAGTAGGATGATTTAAGGCACTCACCAGCCAGGAACAATCATTTTAGGATTTAACTTTAATGCATTCAAATTACTGAACTATTTACTCTTCAAGGTTCCCATAATAACCAAAACATTTAATTGTTTGAATAAAGGCCATTGTTTGAATGACTTCAGGGGAGTTGCTAAGGTCCAAATACAGAAGAATGATTGGATGTTATTGGACCAATTATCTAGAGATCTAAGTATTTCTGGTGAAGAATGTCTAGGGATATTTTTGCGACAACTATGGACTGAATGATTGAGAATCTCCATAGACATTTAGCCATTGCAATTTTTAGTTATGTTTTTAATCATAGCATTTGTGGGGAGAATCTCATTAGAGCTGATTTGCCTGGAGAAATGTAAAAGAATTAAGGCTACAATATCTGGGCTAGTTACTGCAGTAGCAAAAAGATACAGCTATAAATCACTCCTTGCTCATTTAAAACAGATTAATTTAAACTCTAAAGGCAGCCATGTTTAAAAACTAAACTTTATTCTGTGGCGGTCAGGCAGAAAACATAACTAGTGTAGATGCATACTTTTAAAAAATGAATTTTTCATGATCAGCCTCGGGAAAGTTACTGGAGTGAAAAACAGTAACTTCAGCATGTATGTTCCTCTCTTTGCTCTGGGAGGTGAAGAGATGAATCTTCTGTCATTTTAACAACATTGCAACTCTCCTGTGAAAATGGCTGGCTTCAGTACAAGTGATTGGCCCAAAGTTTCCCAATAAATTTTAAAACTATGAATGAGGGCTTCCTTGGTCCTAGTCCTACCTTTAAACAATATGCTATACTGGAAGTATAATATGCTATTAATATTCATTCATAGCTCAAGTCAAGCAATTATTACAGATAGTAATCAGGAATTTAAACAATGAATCTGATAGAACTTAACAGTAAGCATATCAATATACAGTACCTATATAATGCTAACATTCATTTTCTTTAATGACTTCACTGTGTTTAGCTTCAAATCTTTGTACACTTGTGCAACTTACAATCTTCCAGTTTATGTAAACATTTTGGTATTTCCAGCTTACTGTGAAAGATGCAAACTCCTGTGCAAACAGAATAAAGTACAGAATACATGAAAAACGTAATAAAAACTGTTCTCCAAATGCAAAAATGTTGTCAAATGTCTATAAGGTACTGTGCTCTAAGAATACCTTTTGCTGATTAATTTCTTACCTAGAATTTATATTGGATATTTAAAGCTCAAAAACTTCTAAAAATTCCATTGCATTGCATTGTATTGCATTTTTCATACTTCCCTTTAACTCTTAAAAATGGGGATGTTCCCATGTGGGCTATGAAACTTGCGTTTAAAAGATATTTCCTGACTTACAACCATTTGTTTAGCAAGTATTCAAACGGCACTGGAAAAAGTGACTTATGACCCGTTTTCACACTTACGAGCATTGTAGTATCCCCACGATCAACGTTTGGGCACTTGGCAACTAGCATTTGTAACCTTCCCAGCTGGCTTCTGACAAGCGAAGTCAATGCTGGAAACCGTAAGTCGTAAGTGGAGGACTATCTGTGCTAAATTCCAGATAGGCTGGTAAACAGTCTCCATCTGTGACAACACGAGCACCATCTAAAATAACCCTAAAGCAAATTCTATTGCTGTTGGGATGTGCAAAGTGTTCTATGCATGGAAGGATTAGTTTCAGGTGGTTTGCCACGGGATCAAAACTAGCATATTTAAGAGAGAAGTACTTTGGGGAGAGACAGAGAAAGAGCAGGAAAGAGCCAATGAGGTTGCAGGCAGAGGAGGCAAGGAAAGGACGGTACTAAAAAGTGGATGGATCAATTGCATATGCTACGTTTGAAGCCAAGCACGCTGGAAATGGTAGTGGCAAAGGGGAAGGGAGGAAAGGAAGGGGGGTTTGGTAGTGGTTGGGCTGGTGGTTATGTCATGATTTAAGCCATCAGCAACTAAGGGCAAGGAACAGGAAGGGCTGGGAAGAGCTCAAAAGGGCCATTTCCTAGAGGTGGGGAAGAGGGCCAAGCTAAGAAAGCTCCTCCCAATTTCGTTTCAGTTAAAATGCAGAACAACCAAAAGTGCTTTGGGTGTGTGTGTGTGTGTGTTCATTTCTATCAAACTGCAGCACCCCTGAATGATTCCGAAACACAAAAGGCTTTTTTTTTCATGCCCACCCCCTATCAAAATCAAATAATGGAAATGTCTGATATTTTATGGTATTAAATGATTGCATTTCATCTAGTAGAGCCAAACTGTAAACAAACACATGAAAAGCAAAGCGAAATCAGAAAGCTGAGTCATAAACGATCTTACAAAAATACATTTAAAAAGGACTCTTCCCAGTTTGCTTCCAAACTTCTTTTGCTCCTTTAATGGTTTCTCGTTTCACACATTTCCAGTAACCTTGGACTCCTTGTTGCTGAGGCACCTGTGTTTTTTTTAAAAAGAAACGGTTACCAATCTATATTTAAGTTATAATTTTTTTTAAGGCTGGCTACATTGGGTGAAGTCAGCTATCCAGATCCATCTGTCTGTTAACCATTCTGTCAACCATTCTTATTGGTCCAAACACATTTACCTGATTGCAGGGTACATTACTTTTGTCCTGGTTAATCATCTGATAAATGAACTTATCACAACCACAAGTATTTTTTTGTGGTTGGAAGCTGCCTGGATGAATGAATCCTTCTTTATGATTAGGGAGGATCTATAAATCATGACCAGAGGGAGCAGCATAGTTCTAGAAAGGCACTTCTGCAGTTTAGCTGTTTTATGATTAGATATGACATGCAAATACAGCAGGGCCAGCCTGCCCTCCTTTGTTGGGCAGGCTGACAAAAGCATCCATTGCTTGCTTCTTCCATTTAGCCATTTATTTATTTTGTAGTAAGAGCTAAAAGTTGAATTTGCTTATTTTTGTCTCTCTTCCCCATCATCCTAGGCCTAGGGCCAAGATGGGGAACCTATGGCGCGTGTGCCAGAGGGGGCATGCAGAGCCCTCTCTGTGGGCACATGTGCCATCACCAGCTGCTCTGGTCTTCACGGGCGCCGGAGCACCTGAGAATGCCCCCCAAAATGGCCCAAAAGGCCATTTTTCGGCTGGTTTTCAGCCCCCAAATTGCCTGAGAACGGCCTAAAAACAGCCTGGAAATCAGGTACTTTGGGCCATTTTCAGGCCGCCTTTGGATCGTTTTTCGGGCCAAAAATGGTCTGAAAACGGCCTCCAAAGCAGCCAAAAAAACAGGCATGTGTGCGCCGGCCAACTGGCCTTCAGGTTTCCAGTGCTCCGACACGGGCATACACACATGCACACGCATGTATGCGTATTCTGGTTTGGGCACTTGGTGCCAAAAAGGTTCGCCATCACTGGCCTAGGGCATGTATTTGGCATAAGCCATCATTTAAAAAATGCTTTGAATACACGATTATCTAATTTCCTTTTATTCTTTTACTCATTACCACCATTAGAAGCTTTGGGATTGGTAGCATGAGTAAAGTATCTTTGACCTAGGGGTGGCTCCCAGTGACCCCAAGGAAATATTTATCCTCTACATCAAATATGTATCATCTACATCATCTGCCTGTCTGTCTATGCACCCACCCACCGCAAGTAGCACAAGAGATTGTATTGTGGCATAATCTCAACACAGTATATTGTATGGATATCCATATTCAAAGAGAGATGATAGATTCAACTGCATTAAGCAATTTGTATACCAGCAAGCCTCCTATTATAAACTGCTTGTTTTAATAAAATAAATATTTTATTTATAAAGCTGTTAATTTTTTTTAAAAAATCTACTAGGTCCTATAAGCTCTATGTATAAGCTCTCCTTACTTTATTAAAACAGTGAGGCAATTAGACATTTCTACTGAACATTTGAGAGAAGAATTACCCTTAATCCACGATGCATCCTGTTTTTGAGGACTCCAAGGAACTCTGCATGGCTGAGGCAATTATCTCCGTCTAAATCAAAGATCTTGAAGATGGTGTCCAAAACGTTATCTGAGAGCTCCTGTCCTGTAGCCACTTTCACAGCTCTCTTGAACTCCGCTAACACAAGCAAAGATAGTTCATGTTTCTATTAAAAATAATAACTAGATTTATAAATCTAAAGAATAAAGGAATCTGAGAACTTTACACTCATATAATTAATAGTGTGATCGGAAGATGGGAGCCCATAGCCATGCTTAAACAACTATGTAGCGCTGTATTTATTGAAGAAAAATTACTTCTATTTTCACAGAAGTGGAACCAGTTGCTTTATGGAAAATAGCTAGCTTTTTACCTGAATCTGCTTTTGAACACAGAAATTTGCCCAGTAAACAAACAAACAAACAAACAAACAAACAAAGAATTGCAACATTTTCCCTGGAATATTTTTTACTCCTATTACATTTCTGAAGGAATTGTTCCCCCCCCCTCGAGTACATGTATTCTAAAAGATTTATGAAAACAATCTATAATAAAAAATTTATTGAGTTTACTTTTCCTTGCCTTTGTTTTCTAAGGAGCTACACTAACTGCAATAGAAAGTCACTCCTTACAATCATGCTTTACGACAATATATAGAAGGGCGGGAAGGAAGATAACATTTAACCAAAATGCAATGTAATTTTAAAAAAATCAAATCCATATCAAATGGGGGGGGGGTTATGCATTTTTAAAAAGATGTAACAATTCTGTACTAGCAATGGATTAACAACAGATGATGAGGGGGGAAAAGAGCATTACTATAAAGCAAACCAAAGATGTTGTTCATTTTTGGATTCTATTGTCTTATAATTTCTTACTTACATAAATGGCAAATTGATCCCATGTTTACTTGTTAAGGGTTCAGCTTTGTAGTAAGGTTTATAAATGCAATTTCACATACTATACTTCATATATGCATTCCACTTTGTCACTTCTTTTTTAAAGAGATTAAAAAAGAAGAAGAAATATACTTAGTTTTTGGTAGAAAAACCCCATATACAACTAGGCACACTGTATAAATATTTGTTTTATACAGAAAAAAGGGTGGATCTTTGTAAGAGCTCTTAAATGTGCTTTTTTTTAGTTCCTTTTTTTTAAGACGGGTCAAAATGAAGATTCTAAACAGAATTTTTGGAAAGCTTTGATTGCAAGATTTGTTTTAAAGGTAATGTTATTTATTCTGTTTTCCAAATCGGATCAACAGTTTGGAAGAGCCTTGTTCATGCTCAAGAGCTATTTTTCATTAATTAATTGAGAAAACATCAATTGGTTCCATTTTCTAAATCAACTCAAATTGCCGAACTGGACCGACAGTCTAAATTGAATGGATTATTTGGATTGAAACTGATTTGCACACCTCAGTTCTACTATTATTTTAGCATAGCAGCAAAGCAAACGGTACTGTATTTGTTAAAGAAACTTTTAAATATATTTTACTACAGTTCATCTTTACAAAAAAACACCAAAAGGAGGCATCTTCCAATTTTTTTAAAAAAAAACCCTCCAAAACTCTTGGTGACCTCATAGACACATCCATATACTTTTCTTGGCAGCAATGCAGAAAAGGCTTTGTTTCACCAGATGTTGTTTAATTTCTGAGCCCAGACAAAGCCAAGGTGGTGGAGATTCCGGTTAAAAATCAGGTAGCAATATTGACTGGGAATCATTTTATTTTTCCATTTAGAAACAATTTCCACTATTTTCCTCTCTGCGTGCTAAGCGATGGTGATTTGTCATCTCGTAGCTGTCGTAATACGTAGTGAGGGGCTGACATATAATGCATTAAGTTCAAAATAACTTTATAAAGCAAAATTGACATAATGGGGACATTTTCAGAATCCATACGCATTATCTTTTCATTTTGATTTCATGAAGAACTATGAAATGGTGCACTTCTTACCCCGTTTAACAGGACGGCTGGCCACAGTAAACATTTTCAGAGCAATTGAGAAATCTTCTAAACGGTTTGTAAATTGACAGAAAGTCTTAAATTCATCCATACTGATACTCTGGAATACCAAAGCGGGTGAGATGTTTAGTCAAGATAGCAACATCCAAGTGTATTCATAAGGGATTTGTCAAATCACTACACAACTACGTATAATCAAACAAAATAACTTGATTATATTTTGTTGTGCTTTAGAAAGCTCTTCGGTTATATGATAGTCGCTTAATTCAAGATGAGGCAACTTATACCAACCTCTCCTGCTTGGATCCTCTCTTTCACATTTTGCCAATAAATTTCATTGTTTTCTTCATCAGTGTAATACAGCAACCACTCTACAAAATCTTCCTTTCTCATGAAGGTTAGACCTTTGGAAAACTGATTGAATTCCAATTCTTGTACTTCTGCTTGTAAATCCTGCATAAATCTAAAATAAATAAACAAATAATATGACAGCTTAGTTAAATGCAGAAAGGGGCAACAAAAAATCAGGTGCTTGAGAGCTTTCTCTATGAGAAAAAGCTAAAATGTCTGGAGGTCTTTACTATGGTAAAAATCGATTGAAGCAGACATGTTTGAAGTACTACCAGTACATATAAAATAATATATACCATATACCCTGTTTTCCCAAAAATAAGACCTCCCCAGATAATAAGCCCAATCGGGCTTTTGAGTGTATGTGCTAAAATAAGCCCTCCCCCCAAAATAAGCCCTCCCCTAAAATATTTAAACGCACGCGCAATCATCCCTACCATTTCCTGGGAATGAAATCTGAGGAGACATGCCCCACGCACCCCACATGCACCTGCCATCCATGTGGAACAGCCTCACGGACGCCGCTACTGCAAACCCTAGCTACCGCGCCCCTTCTCTTAGTGGCAGCCACAAAAAGAGTGGCAGGCCCAGCAATGCTAGGGCTGGCAAGAGTGTGCCAGAAACAAAGACAGAACTTCTGGCCCTCTCTAGATCAGCTGAGCCGCGGGTCGTGGTTAAGGGGCCTCCTGCACCTCAAAAATAGTAAGATCTCCCCGAAAATAAGGCCAAGCGCTTATTTCGGAGGCAAAAGAAAATAAGACCCTGTCTTATTTTCGGGAAAACATGGTATATATACTTTACAAAGTAAAGGAGATTTTATCTCACCCTCTTTAATCAGTCTGACCTGGGACCCTCCTATAAAACTGAACAAAAAGAAATTTGGAACAGACCAAAAGTATTTTTCACAAATACTTTTGTGAAAAATAAGAGCTGTAGAATGAATTACCATAAGACATGGTGATGACTGCTAATGTGGATGGCTTTAAAAGAGAATTAGATAAAACCATGGAAGGCAGGCCTATCAAATGCTTGGGAAACAGTGTTATCTCTGAGATGGGAGCAACATGTCAGCTTTAGGGGAAAAACGGTATGAGAAGGTGAAGTCTTCACTTCCAGCTTAAAAGCATCCTCGAAGCATTTTGCTTGCCAAAACTAAATGTTAGATTAAGATTTCCTTGGACTTGATCCAGCAGAGTTATCCTTTTGTCAAGACAATTATTTTCATACCACATTTTTAGCCAAATAATACTTTACTCGTATCAACTGATGGCACTGTGTAAATAAGGAGTATCCTCTTAGAGCTACTGTCCTAGGAGAATGCAACATACAGTTACCTTCCATCTCCTAAGAGCAACAACTTTCATTACTTCCGTGTTGCATAATAACATAAATTTATACCAAGAGGGGCAGAGTTCTGTGAGCTGTTCACTAACACAAGTTGAGTAAAAGAAATTGCTAGGTTTTAAAAGATTGCAATCTTAAATACACAGCTGGAAGAAAGTAATAAATGCCATGCATAACAAAAATAGTGTGCTTGAGCAAGCCTACCACTAGAGCGCCCTCTAAATTCATCTATGTTCATGAGTAACTAGGCTGAAAGAAATGTTGATATCTGCAATTTTTTTGAAGTTGCCTGAATGAGAAAGCAGACTTAAATATGAAAGTTGATAATGTGCATGTATACTTTAATTAAAATCTGTTTAAAAAGAGACAAACATTTAAGAGATGTAAGTAACAGAAATGAGAAATTGTTTGCTATAAAATTATCTTGTTCAAACAACCTAATGTTACTCTTATTGAAAATTTTACTAGCAAATGTATTAGGAGTATCAATGAAACACAAATCAAAATTTGGATATAGAATGGCCATTTGAAAAAAAAATCATTTGCATCTATATTCATAAAGAGAGAGAGAGATCTAGGCATGCATATCAATTTTTATTTCTTTTTGTATCAATTTATGAACTACATAGTACACTTACAGAGTGGGAATTTATTTATTTATTCAATTTCCATAGCCACCATTTTAAACAAATAGGAATAGATAGAAGGAATAAATCAGACATGCAGCCCTTGTTTATCAATGGGGACCAAGTGGACAAGTCACCAGTTTTACGTTTCTGGGTGTTATCATAATACAATACAATACAATACAATAGTAGAGTTGGAAGGGACCTTGGAGGTCTTCTAGTCCAACCCCCTACCTAGGCAGGAAACCTTATACCGTTTCAGACTATTCCTGCCAGCTTGGTGTCATCTGCAAATTTGATGAGTTCCCCATTTATTCCCTCATCCAAATCATTGATGAAGATGTTGAAGAGTACTGGGCCTAAAACAGAGCCTTGAGGTTCTGAAACCCCAAGGACCTGACCTGGGACACTCACATTGCAGCCCTGGTCAAAAGGGCCCCACCAGAGATTGTACTACCTGAGACTTCTCAGGAAACAACAACTGAATGAAAAACTGCTGGTGACCTTCTACCGCTGTACCATAGAGAGTATTTTATCTTACTGTGCCTGTGTATGGTTTGCCAATTGCACAGTTGCAGATAGGGGCTAATGTCATTGCCCAGAGGATATTGGTTGCCCTCTCCCCTCTTTGGAAGAGCTTTATAGCTCCCTCTGCCTTAAGAAAGTTCAAAACATTCTTAAAGATCCATCTCATCCTGGGCACCCTTTTTTTTGATAACCATTTGGCAGACGGTACAGGATAATAAAAACGAGGACAAATAGGTTGAAAAACAACTTCTATCCCAGAGCAGTAACTATACTGAATTCTACTGTATAGTGCAATATTAATGCAATATCAGTGAAATACAATAGCAGAGTTGGAAGGGACCTTGGGGGTCTTCTAGTCCAACCCCCTGCCTAGGCAGGAAACCCTATACCATTTCAGACAAATGGCTATCCAACATCTTCTTAAAGACTTCCAGTGTTGGGGCATTCACAACTTCTGGAGGCAAGCTGTTCCACTGATTAATTGTTCTGTCGGGAAATTTCTCCTCAGTTCTAAGTTGTTTCTCTCCTTGATTAGTTTCCACCCATTGCTTCTTGTTCTGTCCTCAGGTGCCTTGGAGAATAGTTTGACTCCCTCTTCTTTGTGGCAACCTCTGAGATATTGGAATACTGCTATCATGTCTCCCTTAGTCCTTCTTTCTATTAAACTAGACATACCAAGTTCCTGCAACCGTTCCTCCTGTTTTAGCCTCCAGTCCCCCAATCATCTTTGTTGCTCTTCTCTGCACTCTTTCTAGAGTCTCAACATCTTTTTTACATCGTGGTGACCAAACTGAACGCAGTATTCCAAGTGTGGCCTTACCAAGGCATTATAAAGTGGTATTAACACTTCATGTGATCTTGATTCTATCCCTCTGTTGATGCAGCCTAGAACTGTGTTGGCTTTTTTGGCAGCTGCTGCACACTGCTGGCTCATATTTAAATGGTCGTCCACTAGGACTCCAAGATCCTTCTCACAGTTACTACTATTGAGCAATGTACCACCTATATTGTACCTGTGCATTTTGTTTTTCTTGTCTAAATGTAGAACCTTACTTTTTTCACCATTGAATTTCATTTTAGCTGCACCCAAATGAACTCCAAATGCCCAGTTAAGAATTGAGACAGGCATGCCTCAAATTCAGGTAAAAGCCTGGAAGATGATGATAATTCATTGGCTTAAAATGCATTTCTTTACAGAGGGACTGTCCCCACTAGTGTTGATTGACAACTTCTCCTCCCCCTGGAAACAGGCAATTGATCACAAGCTGGGCTCTTATGGGCTCTCACTGGTATTCTTAATGTCCCTAGGCTTTGACCAAGCAAAGCAACTAGTAATCAATAGAATGAAGGACACGGAGTTCCAAGAAGAATTAAATAGGTTGCCTCCCCTTAGTAGGGACAGAATCAATCAGGGTGTGTGGGAATTAGCAAAATATCTAAATGACCTGATCTTCGGGGGTCCCTTCGGGGAGAGGGGGCGGTCTAGAAATCAAATATAAAATAAAATAAAATAAAATCTTCTCAAAACAAAGAATAGCTTTCTTCAGAGCCAGATTTAACAGTCTTCCTTCAGCACTCCTTCAGGGCAGGTATAAGAGAACTCCTACAGCAGAACGGGTTTGTATATGTGGTAAAGGAGAAGTTGAAGATATCTCACATGTTCTATTACACTGTGAGCTATACAGAGTTTGTAGGTCTGCACATATTCTCCCCTTATTAGAGAGATTGCCAGGGAGGGCAGACAATTTTTATCTAGGCTTTCTCCTCCAGGACACAAACCCGGCTACCATGTATGCAGTGGCAAAGTTCTGTGCTGCTGCAATGTCCACAAGGAAAAATTGGTTACAGAAGTATAGTTGTCATCTTGTACCAATTATTTGGACATATCTCTTAACAATTTCTGGACCATTGTATTTACTCCCATACTTAACGGCTTTGCACCCAGGTAAACCAGAGAGTGACCCGAACAATTTGAGAACATGTACAGTGGGGCAAAAAAGTATTTAGTCAGCGACCAATTGTGCAAGTTCTCCCACTTAAAAAGACGAGAGAGGCCTGTAATTGGCATCATAGGTAGACCTCAACCATGAGAGACAAAATGTAAAAAAACCCCCAAACTATCACATTGGCTGATTTGGAAATAATTTATTTGTAAATTATGGTGGAAAATAAGTATTTGGTCAATATCAAAAGTTCATCTCAATATTTTGTTATATATCCTTTGTTGGCAATGACAGAGGTCAAACGTTTTCTGTAAGTCTTCACAAGGTTGGCACACACTGTTGCTGGTATGTTGGCCCATTCCTCCATGCAGATCTCCTCTAGAGCAGTGATGTTTTGGGGCTGTCGCTGGGCAACACGGACTTTCAACTCCCTCCAAAGGTTTTCTATGGGGTTGAGATCTGGAGACTGGCTAGGCCACTCCAGGACCTTGAAATGCTTCTTACGAAGCCACTCCTTCGTTGCCCGGGCGGTATGTTTGGAATCATTGTCATGTTGAAAGACCCAGCCACGTTTCATCTTCAATGCCCTTGCTGATGGAAGGAGGTTTGCACTCAAAATCTCACGATACATGGCCCCATTCATTCTGTCCTGTACACGGATCAGTCGTCCTGGTCCCTTTGCAGAGAAACAGCCCCAAAGCATGATGTTGCCACTCCCATGCTTCACAGTAGGTATGGTGTTCTTTTGATGCAACTCAGCATTCTCTCTCCTCCAAACACGACGAGTTGTGTTTCTACCAAACAGTTCTATTTTAGTTTCATCTGATCATATGACATTCTCCCAATCCTCTTCTGGATCATCCAAATGCTCTCTAGCAAACTTCAGATGGGCCTGGACATGGACTGGCTTAAGCAGGGGGACACGTCTGGCACTGCAGGATCTGAGTCCCTGGCGGCGTAGTGTGTTACTGATGGTAGCCTTTGTTACATTGGTCCCAGCTCTCTGCAGGTCATTCACTAGGTCCCCCCGTGTGATCCTGGGATTTTTGCTCACCGTTCTTGGGATCATTTTGACCCCACGGGGTGAGATCTTGCGTGGAGCCCCAGATCGAGGGAGATTATCAGTGGTCTTGTATGTCTTCCATTTTCTAATTATTGCTCCCACAGTTGATTTGTTCACACCAAGCTGCTTGCCTATTGCAGATTCAGTCTTCCCAGCCTGGTGCAGGTCTACAATTTTGTTTCTGGTGTCCTTTGACAGCTCTTTGGTCTTCACCATAGTGGAGTTTGGAGTGTGACTGTTTGAGGTTGTGGACAGGTGTCTTTTATACTGATAACAAGTTCAAACAGGTGCCATTGATACAGGTAATGAGTGCAGGACAGAGGAGCCTCCTAAAGAAGAAGGTACAGGTCTGTGAGAGCCAGAAATCTTGCTTGTTTGTAGGTGACCAAATACTTATTTTCCACCATAATTTACAAATAAATTCTTTCCAAATCAGCCAATGTGATTGTTTGGTCTTTTTTTTTACATTTTGTCTCTCATAGTTGAGGTCTACCTATGATGCCAATTACAGGCCTCTCTCATCTTTTTAAGTGGGAGAACTTGCACAATTAGTAGTTGACTAAATACTTTTTTGCCCCACTGTATGTTATTTTCCACTTTTAATGTCAATACTTTTTAATTATATCTTTTAATGTCAGTACTTTTTAACATATTGTAAAAAGTAATCTGTATTGCTGGTCTTTGACTGTAATAAAGATTTATACTTATACCATTGAATTTCATTTTGTTAGATAGTGCCCAATGCTCAAGTTTATCAAGATCCTTCTGTATCGTAAGCCTATCTTCTGGAGTGTTGGCTATTCCTGCCATCTTGGTGTCATCTGCAAATTTGATGAGTCCCCCATTTATCCCCTCATCCAGATCATTGATGAAGATGTTGAAGAGTACTGGGCTAAAACAGAGCCTTGGGGTACTCCACTGCATACTTCCCTCCATGTAGATGCAGTTCCATTGAGGACTACATGTTGAGTGCGGTTGGTCAGCCAGTTACGAATCCATCTGGTGGTGATGCTGTCTAACCTACATTTTTCTACTTTATCTAGTAGTAGGTTATGGTCTACTTTATCAAATGCCTTGCTGAAGTCCAAGTAAATTATATCGACGACATTCCTCTGGTCCACTAATTTTGTCACTTTGTCGAAGAATGCAATAAGATTAGTCTGGCATGATCTGTTTTTGACAAACCCATGTTGGCTTTTGGCTATTACTTTGTTTACTTCTAGGTGTTCACTAATTCGTTGCTTGATTATCTTTTCCAGAATCTTCCCTGGTATTGAGGTCAGGCTGATAGGTCTATAGTTTCCTGGATCTATTTTTTTTTCTTTTTTGAAGATGGGAACCACATCAGCTCTTTTCCAGTCCTCTGGCAGTTCCCCCGGCAGTTCCCCCGTGCTCCAGGATCTCTGAAAGATATAGTTCAGTGGTTCTGAGATCTCGTCTGCCAGTTCCTTCAGAACCCTGGGGTGTAATCCAAGTGGTTTTTTTGCTCATTCCCCCACCCCCCAGGAGCACTCTGCAACCTCCCTTAAAGCTATTCATGCCTTTTTTTTTGGGGGGGGGGGAGAACGGGGCCGTCTTTGGGAGGTTTCCAGAGTGCAAAAACTTTTAAAATTTTCCTCTTCAAAACCTTGATGCGTCTTATACTCCGAAAAATATGGTATGTGGTAGCAAAGAGAAAATATCATAATAGATATCAATATAGCCAGGAAACCGAGTCATTCATAAACAAGGAACTGTATGGATATCAGTACAATTGTTTAATTGAAGAACTTTTGATACAATTGTTTGCCCAGTAGACTGCATTTGCATGTAATGTTCACACGCTACACATGAACCTGACCCTTTTATTAATATTTACTTGAAAAACAGGAGAACATAAGTTCAGAAAAGTATAATTGTTAACATTTTCAAATTAGATATGATTTCAGGATGCATGTAATAGGGAGTTCAGTGTGGAAATATTAATTGAAAAATATTGCAACACCTAGTAAATGAGGAAAGTGTAGATAGGGCACCTTCACGATATTAAACATTCCCATAGAAGTGAATATACAATTGGCTGTTTTGTTTAGTTAGGTTGTCTTTATCTAGTTTTTACAATAATACAATAGCAGAGTTGGAAGGGACCTTGGAGGTCTTCTAGTCCAACCCCCTGCCTAGGCAGGAAACCCTGTACCATTCCAGACAAATGGCTATCCAGCATCTTCTTAAAGACTTCCAGTGTTGGGGCATTCACAACTTCTGGAGGCAAGCTGTTCCACTGATTAATTGTTCTGTCAGGAAATGTCTCCTCAGTTCTAAGTTGCTTCTCTCCTTTTAGGATGAGTGGAGAACATATCACAATTTAGCTCAGTTCACAAACTGTGTATGCAGCTCAGGATGTGGCTTTTCGGGTGCGTTTCAAGGTGTTGATTATCATCTTCAAAGTGCTCCATGGCACAGGACCTAGCTATTTGCGGGATCGTATCCTGCCCCATACATCCCTTCGGCCGATTCGCTGACACAGAGAAGGACTCCTCCGGGTGCCGTCCACTAGGCTGTGCCAGCGGGCGACGCCCAGGGGAAGGGCCTTCTCTGTGATGGGCCCGACCCTCTGGAATGACCTTCCCCCTGACTTTAGAACGACTACGGACCTCCGCTCCTTCCGCCGGAAACTCAAAACCCACCTGTTTCATCTAGCCGGCCTGGCCTAATTACAGCTTTCCCTCCTCAGTTTGTATTTTTAAATTTTATGGTTTGGTTTTTAAGGTTTAAGTTTTTAATTCTTATAAATTTGTACAGGGGATATTTAATTCAATTTTAGTTATGTATATTATCGAGTGTATGGTTTTTAAATTTGTACCTGTACACCCCCCCCCCCCGAGTCCCTTCGGGGAGAGGGGGCGGTCTAGAAGTTTAATAAATAAATAAATAAATTAATTGCAGAGTTCTTCGTGTTCTCTTGATGCTGTTGGGGCATTGGGCAATGCCTGCAGATGACTAAGCTCAAAAAGCACCAAGAATTCCACAATATTAAGCATTACCATTGTAAGATATAATCAGCTCTTCTTAAATCTTTCCAAAATTATAGGCCTTTCCAAAATATTTTGTGCTGCAACCCAACAACCAATTCCTACTTGACATCTACCATTTTCTTAAATCTGTAGCACTGTTCTTTTCACTTCTTGTTTATAGAGCTTAGTCATTTCAGTTCCTTTTATTTTTCCTATTGCAGTTTAGACACATCCTACAGTTGTAGTAGCCATTCTTCTCCCCCCCTTTTTAAAAAAACACCAAATGAACATTTGACAAATTCCAGATGCTCCCTGGAGAGAACAAAACATTCCTGTTGCTTCTTGCAAGGTAAGCCATCTGTAGCAGTAGTTTGATTAGGTCGTTCTAGGCGGACAGTTTCTATTATACCTTTGGCTCTCTTCACACAGAGAACAAAACAAGAGTGACTGCATCTTGTGCTTCCTTTATCCACTAGTCTCCCGAGAAAGCTGATTTTCTAGGTTCATTTCAATCAGGTTTTCATTAGCAATTTGGGGATAGAAACTAACTTAGGCACCCTGTGGAGTTCTTGATGTGAAAGAAAAAAAGGCAAATGAGGATAAAGGGCTGGAGCATTGCAGAGGCATGGCTATATAACCATGATGATGCCAAAATGGTGGTAATTGAGGCTTCAGCTCAACTCTGCTAAGACTAAGTGATTGTGGATTTTCTGACTTCAGTGACCTGCCATCTTTATCTCTAAATGGGGTAGTGTGCCCCACAGTTGGTGCACAACTTGGGGATCCTTCTGTACACATCCAAAAAACAGGAGACAGCTATTAACTACGGAGTGAAGTGTTTTATATAGGTTCATCTTGTGCACCAATTATACCTGGACTGGAGGACCCAACCTATGGTACTTCATGCTTTAATTACTTCTTGCGTGGATTACGTAACAAGGTCTACATAGGGCTACCCTTGAATAGCATTTGGAAGATGCAGCTGGTCCAAAATGCAGTAGTGTGGACTGCGTTGGGCACTTCATGAAACAGTGTGGACTGCGTTGGGCGATTTGTCACCTCTGTTTCATAAAATGTATTGAGTCTCTGAGGGTACAAGTCATGTCATTATTACTTATACAACCGTGATGGCATGGAGGTCAGGATAGTGGGGAGCTGTTGGGCTTGGTAATTTCTAGTTTGTTGGTTTTAATCCTCTGTATGTCGGTCCAGTGTCAGTTTTATGAGATGGGTTGCTTAAATAAAGAAATAAAAGTGCAATGTCATGATGTAAGTTCCATCCTTTTGTATTTCCTGCATGACATCGCACACTAGATAAGAGGAGAGTTTGAATCACAAAATACGTGTCATCACTTGCCTGTCCAATGCAGATGGGGAAGAGGACTCTGTAAGGGTTCTCTTTGACATTCTTTGCATGTGCATACATTTTGTAAACTCACAACTCCACCACACTGTTCAGGGAAGTGAAAAGGAGCATGATTGGGAGGGAAAACACAACTATGTTCTGTCATGGCCTATCCCTGTACAAAGGTTGTATAAAAGCCATTGTTAAAATAATAAATTCAGGAGAAATATGGACACTGCCTCAAGCTCTGCATGTCACAACAACAAAATATAATGTAAAAGCAAAAATGTAACATATTAAAAAAGGAGAAAGCTAAATTTCCTACAATTTTGGTTTGAGAATTTCCTGAGACAATGCATCAAGAAATAAGCAGTAATTGTGCAGTCCCTTAAAGAACCAAAACTGTTTATAACCGTGATGGTGAACCTATGGCACGCATGCCAGAGGTGGCACGCGGAGCCCTCTCTGTGGGCACGAGCGCCATCGGCAGCTGCTCTTCTGGTTCCTGGTCAGCTGATCTTCGTATGCACTGGAAACCAGAAGACCAGGTGGCTGGCGTGTGCACGCATTCTGGTTTGGGCACTTGGGGCTGAAAAGGTTTGCCTTCACTGGTTTATAGCATTGTTCTGCCAATTTCAAGGAGCCCAAGTAAGCCACGTGCACATCACAACCTGTGCATGAAACATTTTTTTTTCTTTAATCCCTAGACTAAACGAGATTCTGCCATTCCTTTTTTCTACTTATGAAGCTGGTTTTGGATCTGCATCGTGACTTACCATTTATGAGCTACCATGCTGAATTTGAACTCGCATGAAACTTTCCTGATTCTTACCTTTCCTGCTTCTTGCAAACTTCAAGTTTAGCCCTTCTCAATAATTCCCCTTCCTATTTTGCATATGCTTGAAAAAAAAAGCAATGCTAGTTTAAAAGCTTTATTGCCACCATGAAATCCATAACATGCATATGAGGCAAATTGCCTTCTTAATGGTAGAGAATAAATAAAATGAACCAAGTGCACCACGAAGTAGAAGTCGCAACCCGTGTAATGATCTGCTATACAGAAGACTTGCTGGGTAGCATGATTTAAAGTCACTTCTGCATGCTAACTTTAAATTATGTGTTGCAAAGAACAACAAATCAACAGGAAAAGTGAAAGACTAAATAATAAAGCCTACATTTCACTTCAGTATTTCTTTTTTTAAAAAAACCAAAATCTCTTAAGCATACATAAGCACCATTAAGCCTTATGAATGAATCTTTCTCCCCCTCCCCCCTCCACATCATTTTAAGGAATGTAAATTACATAGTTAACAATATCTAAGCTTCTGTGACAGGTTTTAAAGCAGCCTAATCAAATGTAATCACTCCTGCTTTCTCTGGCTACTCCGCTGATCAATGGAAAGCCTTTTTAACAAGAACTTGGAAAATGATAAAAGCATTTGCCATCATTTTCCCCTCTGCCTTTGACAATGATCTATGTCTGTACAGCTCATCAGTCATCTGTTGTAAAAACATCATGGCACTTTGATCAAAAAGCCAACAATAGCCTCCCATGTGAGGTAGAAATGTGGAAAAAAAAAACTATGAGATAGAAATCACATTTTTCCTGAACAACAGAACCCCAGAAATGATGTGCTTGAGTTACTTACAAATAAAATAATGTGAAAAGTGATATCTCCACAGAGCTTTAAAGAAAAATAGACACTGATCCTTTCATTCACCTTTCTGCGCATTAAAACAAACTAGACTGTCATGTCACAATGCAGATGGATTGTGGATATATGTGGGCAGTGATAAGGAGACACATACCAAGTTCATGAGAAAAGAAATGCCTCCATTGAAAAATTACCTATATAGAACCCTATACTTATCCTAACAGCTCTAAGAGCAAAATGTGGGAGTCCAATTTTGATTACAAGCTTCTATCTGTGTGGTAGGCAAAGATCTTTAACCTACATTTGTTGAATGTAGTAGGTACCCAGAATAACCAGTGTTATGCCTCATTGGATCAATGCAGGATTTTATCTAATTACCCAAGACGTTCCATTTCACACTATATATGCAAACAATCTTTTACTGGTGCACTCTGGATTTAACACACTTAAAGACCCCAATGTACCTTGAGAAAAAGGAGCAAGGGAAATGAACACATTCAGAATTCAAGCATATCAAAAACGTATTTTCTCGCAGAACTGGAGCATATCCTAAATCCATGGAAGGACAAGTTTTTGTGGCATTAGGCAAGGCCAAAACTGAATTTCTCCTTTTCCCTGTCTTAACGTCATCTCTCCACTATTTTACATTATTTTAAAATCAAAGTTAGATACAATGTTTGCATGATTTGCATCAGGGGTTCCTGCCAGTTCTAACCTCTTCTATAGAAGAGGTTCCACAAATCTACAGTGCTGTTTAGAACCGGTTCCAGCTCCCTCTTCCCCACCCGTCCGCACATCATCAAGATGAAGAGCGAGAGGAGGAATTCTGGGAGTTGAAGTCCACAAGTCTTAAAGCTGTCAGTTTGAACACCCCTGGGTTTTTTTTTCTAATGGGTTAAGGGTGCTAGGGTCTTGTAACTTGACAGCTTTAAGACTTGCGTGCTTCAAATGCCAGAGTTCCTGAGACAACATTTTGGTTGCTAAGCAAGAGCTGAGTGAGTTTCACCACATTTTACAAGTTGGCAACGCCCACCGTCACATGGCCGGCAAGCCACTCCCACAAAGCAGGCCACACCTACAGAAGAGGTTCTAAAAATTTGTTGAAACCCACCACTGATCTGCATGCATATTTTTCTAATGTTATTATTCTGCAATTAAATTCCCATGTAAAATGCATTTTGCTACTTTCAGCAATATACATCTTTTGGGGCCCATTTATCCTAGCTTTGCACTTTGTTCAAAAGTTGTAGCACAATATTCAGAAATTTACAAATACCGGAGAATAACTAAATTTTGATTTGGAAAATTTTAATCAGATAAATTTGTACTGGAATGAGAACTAAATGAATTTCTCATCCATTTCCAGAATCTCCTATTTAGGTTTTAGCTGAGAGTAAAACATTCTAGATCCGTGATGGCAAACCTATGGCACGCGTACCCGAAGTGGCACATGCAGCCATGTCACCTGGCACATGTGGCATCTCCCGTTCCTCTTCTGGGTTTCTGGCACACATGCATGCATAACGATCAACAGGTCTTTGTGCATGTGGCAGTGCCAGAAAGAGGAAGAGCTGGTCTTCTGTTTTCTGGCGTGAGCATGCGTGCCAGCCAGTAGATTGTTGCGTGTGCATGCGCACCATTAACCGGAAGACTAGCTGGCCAGTGCGCATGCAAGCCCCGGAAATCAGAAGTTCATTTTCTGGCGTGCACATGCCCACTGGGCAGCTCCTCTTTTGGGTCGCATCCCAGACAAGTGCATGCACACTCCCTTTTCAGCACTCAGTGCCAAAAAGGTTCACCATCACTGTTCTAGATAGTAATATATATCCATTAGGAAAATAACTTGATTATGACCAACTGTATTTCAAGTTTTTGAGTGTTCCAAATTCTTAGGCTTGCTATGTCTAAGCAAAAATGTAACAAAATAAAGGAATGAGACATGATGAAAACCACCAGGTTTCTTTTTGTGAGATGAATGGAAGAAGTGCTATGCATGTTTAAAAGAGGATGGATCACACTGAGTAAAACTAATACGATCCATTTCTGAATTCGGGATTAGCCAGATGAATACAGTGGGTTGTGAATGTGGCTGCTTCTTATACTAGCACTGATTTTCTGTTGATTGTGAAAGAAGTAGTTGTATTATGAATTCCATCAAAATCAGGGGTGTCAACCTGGTGGCCCACGGGCCAGATGCATCCCGTGCAAGCCATGCCTACCCAGCTCCGTGAATGGGAAAAGCATCATGAAACATCAGGTGATGGCAACATGACACTGTAAGTGTGGCACCTGTGATCTAAATGATTTGGGCTTAACGACAAAATAACAGAGTTGGAAAAGACTTTCTAGCCCAGGTCTGTCTAATTTACAGCCCTCAGGCCAGATGCGTCATGCACTGGCCATGCCCATGACCAGTTTAGCGAAGGGGAAAAAAAGTCGAGATACATCATGTGATGATGCCCTGACCACATGAGTATCAGGCCTGGAGTGTCACGAGTTTGACACCCCTGTTCTAGTCCAACCTCCTGCTCAAGCAGGAAGCCCTAAACCGTTTCAGACAAATGGTTGTCTACTCTCTTCTTGGCTTTCCAATATTTACATCTATAACACAGAAAGGAGCAACTCTGCAGAGGTTCCAATGCAATGGTGGGTTGCAGGTGGTACGCCCTGGTATGGGTGTACCGGAGCCTGCCCGGAGCACTGGATACCGTTCCGGTGCTCCGGAAGGCCCACCCAAGCTCCTTACCTGTCTTTTAAGGCTTCCGTGCATGCGCATACAGCGCCTGTGCGACACTCCGTGGAGCAGCTGGAGCATTGTGGAGGCTTGCAGAGGTGGTAAGATGAAGACGCCACTGGGCCCGTTCCAACCCTACCGGTTGGAACGGGATCCGGAACCCACCACTGTTTCAATGGCCCAAATATACCATTGGATACACATAAGAGGAATCTTAAAGTGAAAAGGACCGGTATGAGCCCAATGGATGAAGCCTCTCAATTGTTCCTTGGAAAGATACACCTATCCTTGTATCCTATTCAGTACAATGCTTTGGCCAAACTATTTAAATTGTGAGCATTATCAATATATTTCACGTATAGGTGTAATATGGGCAACAATATGCTTATTAATAAGGCAGTGACTAGACAAAAAGAATCCTCACTTGCATAAAATAAGATAAAATTGGGATAAAACTGAACTGGGTTCCACTCAGTTTGACGTTGGTCAAAATATGCCCAAACTCATGGATGCTGTTTTTACTGTTATGAGGGAATGTTGGGTGCTTTGGGCCAGTCGCTCTTTCTCAGTTCAACCCAGATCACTGGGTTGCAGTGTGGAAAATAGACAGGCAGAATAAAAACCTAAAGCATTGCACCTGAGAATCAGAATTTTTGTATGATCATAGAAGGTATAGTAGACATCAATAATTTGGGACAGTTACAAGTCACTCACTGTA
This sequence comes from Natrix helvetica, assembly GCF_964273705.1. Taxonomy (NCBI): domain Eukaryota; kingdom Metazoa; phylum Chordata; class Lepidosauria; order Squamata; family Natricidae; genus Natrix; species Natrix helvetica. The sequence continues at coordinate 21,144,367 of NC_138550.1, forward strand.
TGCTATATTTTCAAAATTTACTGAGAATCATTTTCACTCAGATCCCAAATTAGAAAGAAGGTGCTACTGGAGTCTACGAAAAACCTAAATAACATATTGTTTCCTCGTTTAGTCATATTTTGTGCTTCAGTTTTAAAGACTTCGATTCAGTGCTGATTTATTTGCTGAAACAAATAAGCACTTCTTGATCCGAAATTTGGATGGCAAAGCATTCTTATTGCCTCAATGTATATCTAGATGACTGAATTTCACCTGTTTCTGCATAACCTGATATAAATATATCTCAAGCTTTATGAAAATAATTATGAATATTAGCATGTGACGTAATCCTGAGGAAAATGTAATAGAATTCAAGCAGAGGGATCCATTTGCAGAAGATATGTCAAAGAAAAGGAACAATATTAGATTTATTTATATTACTAAGTAGGATATTTTCTTCAGCATTTTTCAAGGTAGGAGTCGTATAGCTTCAGGTCTTATATTTCCAAGGATACAGGGCTTTTTGTCTGCATTTAAAGAGTCTCTTTTTTAAAAAGCACATTATAAGAGTTTATTCCCAATACAAGATCAACTAATGCTCATTTTAATTAAGCATTGAGTAAGAAATGTTTAGTTTAAAACAAATCATATTACAATTTTGACCTGAAGCACAACATGACGTTAAAAAGAATAAAATGCAGAATTGTAACTATCTACATAAAAGACAGATGAAGATAATCAGAACCTCTATTATTAGTTAAGCATGACTTGTTTTCTGAAATGTCTAAAAGTAAGAACTTAGTCTAGGCATTTTCTGGGAATAGCACTATAGAAATTCGTTCTATTAAAGCATTCCAGAGGGAAACACTATCTTGACATAACATCTAAAATGCAATTCCCACAGTGTCCCAAATATGGAAAGTTATTTGGGATCCTTCTGAAGTAAAAGATATGACAAATATTTTTAAAAAGGCTATAAAAATCAGGATGAGATTCCAAAGTAACATTTTACATCTTGCAGCAAAGAACAGATCAGGATGATACAAGGTAGTCCTTGACTTATGACCACAATTAGGAACAGAATTTCCACTGCTAAGCAAGGTTAAGGGTTCCATTGTTAAGTGAACCATGCTCAATTTTAGGACCATTTTTTGCCATGGTTGTTAAGTGATTCACTGTTGTTAAGTGAGTCGTGAAGCTGTTAATTACCGTATTTTTCTGAGTATAAGGCGCACTTTTTCCCCTCAAAAAAGAGGGTGAACATCTGGGTGCGCCTTATACACTGAATACAGCATTTTTTGTCTCCTGAAACCCTGCCCCTTCACCAAAATGGCCATGCATAGCTTGTAGGAGGCTTTCAGAGAGCTCATGGGGGCTGGGGAGGGCATAAATGAGCAAAAAATGGGCAGTTTTTTGCTCATTTTTGCCCCCCCCCCCCCCCCGGAGCACTCTACAAGCCTTCTAAGCCCTATTCAGGTCCTTTTTTTTTTGGAAAAAATCATTTTTGTGAAAAACGGGCCATTTTTGGGAGCTTTATAGAGTGCAAAAACTTTTTTTAAAAAAATTTGCCTCTTCAAAACCTTGGTGCATCTTATACTCCGATGCGTCTTATACTCCAAAAATATGATTATCCAATTTCCTCCATTAGCTTTGTTTGTAGGTTACAAATAGTTATCACATGACCTCAGGATACCACACACGTGCCAGTTGCCAGGCACCTGAATTCTGATCATGTGGGGATGCTTCGATGGTCATATATATGTGAACCAGTTGTTAGTCATTTTTTTCAGTGGCATTGTAACTTCAAATGATCACTAAGTAATTGGTTGTTAAGTCGAGGAGCACCTATAAGATAAAGGTAAATGTTCCCCTCATACATATGTGCTAATCATTCCCTACTCTAGGGGGTGGTGCTCATCTCCGTTTCAAAGCCAAAGAGCCAACGCTGTCCAAAGATGTCTCTGTGGTCATGTGGCCGGCATGACTAAATGCCAAAGGTGCACAGAATGCTGTTACCTTCCCACCAAAGGTGGTTCCTATTTTTTCTACTTGCATTTTTACATGCTTTTGAACTGCTAGGTTGGCAGAAGCTGGGACAAGTAATGGGAGCTCACTCCATTATGCGGCACTAGGGATTCGAACCGCCGAACTGCCGATCTTCTGATCGACAAGCTCAGTGTCTTAGCCACTGAGCCACCACGTCCCTCAGGAGCAACTGTAGTTGATGTTAATTAAAAGCAACCTTATCATGAACCCAGTTTGTCGTCTTTTTTTGCCCTGTGTGGCCAACCTGGCTGATTTATGAAAAATCTCAATGCAAACCAGAAAATCGGAATGTGGATTTAGATGTTCACACTTTGAGAGCTTAAATTATTAAACCCTGGTTCCCCTTTGCCTTTAGAAGTATTGTGTTAACCACCTGACAAATCTGGAATAGGTTTTAAAAGAGTACTAAACTCATATTCTGTTTTGGTTTCATAAGCCATTTGATCATAATCCTTATCCAGGTTAAACTGTTTTAAATATGTATGCTCAATTCAAAGATTTTATAACACTACCTTTGGAATTCCGAATACTGAAGTTTATCTTTTCCTCCTTTTCCAAAAAAGTGGACCAGTAACATGGTGTTGATATCAGTACCTTTCATTTCTGATTCCTGCAAGCAATTTGTTAAAAACAAATCAGGAGTTAATATTTAATGGAATATCTCCAAATGTCATAAATAACTGAAGCAAAAGATGTAATTGTATACTCTGAACAATGCAAACTAAAATCCAGGATGAACTTTAAATGAAGGAAAAGGCCTTCGCAGAAATGAAGCAATTTATTATTATAATATGGTAACTCTCAATTTGATCAGACTTCAAATAATAACTTTCCCAAATTCTATCTTGGTGTTACAAATTGCTTTCTCTTTTATAATATAGGGTTTTGCTATATGGACATGTATGCAGTTCCAACAGACAATTTCAAAGGAAATGTCAGAATATTTTAGCCCCATTTCCAATGGGTATATGAAAAAAGATATTATTAGTTTTTAATATTGATCACACAGGTTTCAAGAAGAGTTCTATTAGGAGTTAGTCAAGTCTCATTCCGAAAAAGAAACATTCACATAAGGAAGCACTGTATGACAACTGCAGCTACTTTAAAATATTTTTTCTATTCTTACCAGTGAAGAGAAAAAATTCAAATGAATCATTACAAATATTTTGTCAGTTGTTAATGCAACTTTTTAAAATGTACTCCAAGATTCTATGATTTTTTTTAAAAAAAATGAACTCTTAAAATATTTATTGCGATACTTGCAAGTGAATATTTGCTGTATATAAATAGTACTGATGCCAGTAAGTGCTCTGTCTGGAAAAACTAGACTTATTTTAGAAAAATGTAAAAGATAAAGAGTTCTAAATTCATATATCAAAATTTACCTATGCAGTTAGATATGCCAAAATCTGAACCTAAATAGATACATGGATACATCTATTTCTCATTCAAGAGAAATAAATAATTCATATGTAGTTGATTTTCCCCTTAGTAAAAATGCTTAAGAGAAATCAAGGAATGTATTGCTATATTTCAGTTATTTCATTTTCCCCCAGAAGGTTGAAACTATACAAAGTGAGGGATTTGTACATTATAGTTTCCTTTCATCACTTAGACTAAGTGGCATTTCTTTGAACACAACAACACACTAAGCATCATGGAATCCACAGGGATTTCAACAGTACTCTCCTTATGACATCTACATGACCTCTGTGTCTTTTTCTGCTGAAAAAGAAAGATGAGACAGAGATCTATTCATGGATTCAAATTATAGTAGTTATTTGAATTTTAGGATTATCTACAAGTTGTATTAGTTCGATGTGTATCATGCTTATTGCACAAGTAACAACACACTTTATGGGAAATGGGATAGCACTCATTTGTCCGATGTTACTTTCCACTAAACTAAGTAAAACGGGCCACGTTTAGGTCACTTAAAATCAGGGGTGGGCTGCTACAGGTTCGCCTGGGTTTAGGAGAACCCGTAGCTAGTGTTATGGCCAGTTCGGAGAACCTCCAAATCCCACCCCTGGTTGCCCCCCATCCCCACTCTGCTCCTCCCAGGAGTCTCCATGCAGCCCATTTTGGATGTAAGGGAATTGCAGGGAATCGAGGAAAGCCTCTGGAGCCTGGGGAAAGTGAAAACACCCCTCCTGGTGCAGGAGGCTGACTAGGCCACACCCACTATGGTCACGCCCACCCAGCAACCAGGCAGAGAACCCATTGCTGAAATTTTTGAAGTCACCCCTGCTTAAAATAGCTCATTGTGCATACTGTATTTTATCATTGGTTTTTGTAAGTAAAAATATACATATTAAGTTCAGTATTAACATGCTACATCTGGCAATGATGCAATTAATAAATTAAATATAATATGCTACAACACATGGGGGAACCCTCTTGACTGGTAAAAATATTTGTACTTTTGCAAAACGTTAGATCGGGTAAAGGAAAGGCACACTCAGGCTTAGGCAGCAACAGCTCTTTATTAACTCTGAAATAACTATGTACAATCCAGCGAAGGTTCAGTCTGACAGCAGTCCTTTTATAGAGAGCTGTCAGACCCTTCAACCAATCAGGTTGAATCTCTGTTCCCGCCGGAACAGAGGACCTTGGTGTAAACCATTGTAACTGATTCTGGTATCTAACACCCCTCCCCTCTTAGATGGGATCAACCGACTTGTGACGTAGTCACGCAGGTAGGGGGGCTTTCTGGTGACTCGCCCAGACCTGCGCAGTTCAGTTGGTGGGTGTTCTTCAGTCAGGTCGGACTGACCTGTTCACTCTGTGGTAGAAGCTCCTGGAACTTTTCTCAGGCCGCAGCTGGAGCTTCTAGAGCCGGTTCGCTTGGAACTCACTGCAGGCCTGCAACACTAATAGATCAGTATCCCTGCACCTTCGGGCTTGAGTTATTTGTGGAAGGAGTGACTTCGTGCTCCTTTTGGGTAGGGCTTTGACTAACTCATGCAGGAGTTACCTCTGGTTGCCTAAGATTGGAGTTGGAGAGGTGGCCACAGAGTTGGTCAACATGCCTTCTCCAATTCCAACCGTCCTCGAGCTCTACTAGGTAAGAACGATATCCGGTGATGCCTATCACTGTGGCAGGAATCCACAGAGTAGTCCAGCGTAGTTGTGGGCATAAACTGAATCCCCTACGCTAAAGTTCCTTATTTTGCTTGTCGAATCGGGGGGCGATGCGGCAGATACGTTTGGGTGTAGCTGGTCTAAGTGGGACCTTAGCCGGCAATCCATTAGAAGCTCAGAGGGGCTTCTCCCAGTGGTAGCACTTGGCGTAATGTGCTGTATGAGGAGGAATTGATCAACCCGTGTTTGCCAATCTCCCGGGCCCATGCTGGATAGGGCCTCTTTTGCAGATCTCACCATTCTCTCCGCCTGACCTTGGAGGCGGATGGAATGGAGTGACCAGGGCATGTCTGATTTCCTGCGCTGCTAAGTAGGTCTTGAACTGCATGGCTGTAAATTGGGGCCCGTTGTCAGAGACCAAGACATTGGGCAGGTCGTGAGTGGAGAAAAGTCTCCGTAGTACCTTGATGACCGCTTCTGCCGTGGTAGAGGTCATCAGGACTACTTCTAGTCATTTCGAGTAGGTGTCTACAACTACCAAGAAAGTCTGGCCATGAACTGGGCCAGTAAAATCTATGTGCACCCTAGACCATGGTGCTTGAGGTCACTCCCACTCCTTAGCGGGCGCCTCTGGGGGAGTTTGTCTGGACTCCTGGCACGGTGTGCAGATAGCCACCCATTCTTCTATCTCCCTGTCCATGTTAGGCCACACACGTAACTCCTGGCCAAAGACTTCATCCTGACAATTCCAGGATACCCTACGTGCAAAGCCTCTAATACTGCAATGCAGTTTGGGTGGAACAACGACCCGGTCCCCCCACAATAAACAACCATTTATTACAGACAGTTCATCATGTTTGCAGTAAAACATTTTAAATTCAGACATGACAGGCCCTTGGGCCACCCTCTCCACACCCAGTTCAAAATCTGTTTGAGTGTAGAGTCTTTTGCAGAGTGGCGGGCAATGTCACTAGACGAAACAGGACCAGTCTCTAGGCAGTCAATGAGGAGGACTGGCGTCTTGGGGGTAGGGTCTTCAAGCAGTTCAGGCAGTGGGGATCAACTCAAGGCGTCGGTATGCCCCAATGTAGAGCCAGGTCGATGGACGATGTGATAACTCTTTCATATGGCATTGATTCTGGTCACTTCTAGGCCCAGGGCTTTGAACCAGTCAAGCCCCAGGAGGCTCTGCAGGTCTCAGTTGACTACCGTCACTGGTAGCTGGCCGCAGGTCTTGAATTTCACCCTGAAGGTGCCCTGACCCACGATGGGGACTTGGTTTACTGGTAGTCGCGAAGGCGGATGTCAGGAACCCGTTGATGCTGCTTCTTAAGGCTAGGGATAGCCTGCTTGAGTGCTGCCCAAGACATTATGGTCAAGGATGACCCAGTGTCAATTTACATTTCGCTTGGAGTCCTCGAGAGGACTGTGACTTTCAGCTTTTTTGGCCGCTTTGTGCGGACTTGGCCTATGGAGGTGTGGTAGGTGACTCTGGTGTGCCTTCTGTTCGCCGTGGTGGTGGCTGCCATGCCCCTTGGTTGGGCCTCTGCTAGCAGTTAGGTCGGTTTCTGGGCTTCCAGGTTGTAGTGGGGTGATCGCTTCTGCATACCTTGGTGATGTGCCCTTTTCGATCGCAGCATTGGCAGATTGTGTCACGGAAACGGCAATGTATTCTGAGATGGTCTCCTCCGCAGCCAGTGCAAGGTGGGAAACGCGGTTCAAATTTTCGTGCCTGCTTGGTGCAGTCGCTGCGCATTCGGTAGCTGTCATCTTCGCTCTCCAAGCCTTCAGGCTCTGTAGCCTCGCGATGCATGCCTGCGCTCTTCCGTGCGCTTTTTGATCTGTTTTGGCACTGCAGGGTTTCCGTTGATTTGACGGCAGACTCAGTGGTCCTGGCTTCATCTAGGGCAACTTGGAGCGTCAGATTAGATTTCGCTAGTATTTTCCTCTGCAGGCCAATGTCTCGAACACCGCATATGATGCGGTCAAGTATCAGTTCATCGAGCTCTCTAAACTCGCAGTACACTGCGGCCTTTCTGAGCGCCGCAACATATTCATTGATAGATTTTCTGGCTACGAATGTTGAATTCTTGCCTTCAGACGTGTTTAGACTGTCTGGGAGTGTAGTGTGTCCTCAGCGTCTGTTGTAGCACCGACCAAGCGACCGATTGGAGTGGTGTTGGCTCGGACAAGTCCTTCACTGTCTCGAATACCTCTCGTCTGCAGTAGCTCAGGAACATGTTCTTTTTCCGGCCTTCCGAAAGGCCCATGAGGTCGTTAGCTTCGAGGAAGCAGTCGAACTTCAGCATATAGGATTCCCAGTGCTCGGTGACTGGGTTGTATGAGGTCGGTGGGGTGTGCATTGACATCTTGTGTCCCTGAGCGCGTTTGAATTTGCCGCTCAAAGATGGCTGCTTGATGCTGCGCTGAGCTCCGGGCTGGATTAACTTGCTGGATTGTTGTGCTCTTTTTGTTTGCCTAGTTGCCTTCCAATCCCTCCTTCGTCGCCAGTGTTACATCGGGTAAAGGAAAGGCACATTCAGGCTTAGGCAGCAACAGCTCTTTATTAACTCTGAAACAACTATGTACAATCCAGCAAAGGTTCAGGCTGACAGCAGCCCTTTTATAGGGAGCTGTCGGACCCTTCTACCAATCAGGTTGAATCTCTGTTCCTGCCGGAACAGAGGACCTTGGTGTAAACCATTGTAACTGATTCTGGTATCTAACACAAAACATCTGCTATGATGACACAGGCTATCTAGTTATAAAATTTACTGAAAGGCCAGCTGAAATGTTGTCTTTCCTTTACCCCTTCCTCTGATTTCCTAGCTTTAACATTAACATTAACTTTTATTTGATTTCTAGACCGCCCCTCTCCCAGAAGGGACTCGGGGCGGTGTACAGTCATATTAAAAACAATAAATATACATAATATAAATATAAAATAAATATAGATATGGCTGGAGGAGGTAGCAATAGTTTACTGTACAATAGATACTAGGATGGTGGGTTTTTGTTTTTTGTTTTTGTTACTGCATGTCCTTTTTCTGGAAGCCAATTCTTAAACAAAGACTGAGTTAGCCTTAATTTTATTTGCTGCTGAACTCAGAAATATTTATCTACTGGCACAAACCCTTGTAGAATGCAACATCTAGCAAATAAGGAAGACAAGTTAATAATGTAAATAACAGGGATACTAGAAGTGAGAGCTTTGCTTACAGTGCAAATGTGACCACCTTTTCATAGCAGGGGAGGCTTGGGTGGTTGAAAATTTGCTGAGATTTAATAGCATTCAATTTGCCCCTTGACTCTCTCACTCCCTATAAAGAACTAAGCAACTTGCAAGTCTCATGCAGATCCCAGAGATGGGGTTTGGAAAGAAATGTCTGGAATTTGCAAATCTGGGAGGAGAAACACATTGAAGCTTGTAAGGTGCCGAACTCCTAGCTTTGCAGTTACAAAACCTGTAACCAGTTTTGATTGCAACAGAAAACCAAGCAGTTTTACCATGTTTTTAAATTAAGGAAAAAGTCAATAATGAAATACATTTTATTAAAGTTAAAAAAAAAACCACAACACAATAAATGTTATCCTAAGGAGATTCCATGGCCCTAGGCGTTAATACCTAATAGACATCATCATAACATGTCTTTTTTTGTGGTGATGATCCATAAATCTCTCTTTTATCCTTATTATATAACCTTCACCATAGCTCTGAGTTTCCTCAGATTAGAAAAGTATCTTAGGAAAAAACGTCAATCATTACTTTATTTACTATTTATACAGACCAAGTAAATATATAAACATTACAAATATTTCAACAGAGAAAAAGTTATATAGATGCATCGGAAATTTCGTATGGATATTCCTTGGGCTGGTACCTACCTGAGACAGGATGTCATCTCCTGAAGCTGTTTTAAACTCATCTTGCTTTCCAATTATTTTCTGTAGCTAAAACAAAAGAATGTATTTATTATCTTCTATTTTTCTGAGTGTGGGCAGGGCATTCCCACAGCATATACAGAATATTTAATGAGGTTGCAAAGAGTGAGGCCTCCTTTATTTATTACAAAAGTCTCTACGTAGAAAATATTTTGTATAAGAACACTCAACGAACATAGAATGTATAACTTATAAATGAATTACAAAGCAAATGTAAGGTGTGATAGGAAGCCCAAGTATAGAACTTTCTATCACACTGATGGAAGAAGAAGGGGCAGGAAGGAATGTTTTATTCCAGGATTTTCCATTAACGAATATGGTTATTCATTGAAATTAATTATTTAAACCAGTTTCTTTTACTACTGGTTCTGTGGGCGTGGCTTGGTGGGCATGGTAGGGAAAGGATACTGCAAAAGCTCCATTCCCACTCCACTCCTGGCGGAAGGATATTGCAAAAGCTCCATTCCCACCCCACTCTGAGGCCAGCCAGAGGTGGTATTTTCTGGTTCTCCGAACTACTCAAAATTTCCGCTACCGGTTCTCCGGAACCTGCTGAATTTCACCCCTGCTTTAACTCCACAAAATTTAGCTTTACACTCATCATTTCCAAAGATTATAAATTCAACCTTAGTTTGAATAATCGGTTTGCATTTTCCCCAGCCATGATTAACCTCCTTAATCCAGAGAATCAATCCATAGTCCACACTGTTTGGGAAAATCCCGATTCTTTGGAGACATGGGACTGTGTGTATTAGGCATATGATGGGAAGAACTAGTTGCACAATGACTTCATTACAAACATATTAAAATACATGGAGAAATATAAGTTTAAGCAGGGCAACATAGCTTCAGAGAAAAGTAAAATCAGATAAATGCTTTTATGTACCATTGATTTAAGAGGTTTATCTCAAAGTTAAATGAGGGCAAGAATTCTCCAGTTCAATTTTTTTTCTTCAGACAGTTTACTAAGCAGTCTTACGAAGCCTAATTTCTCTTTTGCTTATTCTTCCTATCTGAAGTATAGGACAATACTATCAATTTGACTAGGGAAATTAACTGGCAAGCCGCATTCCTGTGCATGCAGGAAATATTATTCTACCCCTGCCATTTCTAGATAAAGATTCTCAGGCAGTAGCAGTGCGAAAGGCCTTCACTAGATACCATGGACATCAATTCTAAATTAGAACAGTCACTCCTGAATGAAAATGATCTCACTTTGTAGATTGCAGCTTTTAAAAACTTAGTGAAATAGTGCATTTTAGACATTCTGAATAACCAAAACACTGATATGTGTTTGATATAAAGCTGTGTTTTCTTTGACAGAGGATGATTAAATAATCATGACTGTCTATAAAATAAAAACAGGCTTTAGATTCAAACATTTCCTATCAAAAGCTGCATTTGCTTATAGCGTTACATTCCAAAGTATCATCCAGCAAATTTTTTATTGTAAAACATTTCTCATCATGCGAGTGAAAAGAAACTGAGTACAGTGTAGCATTGCTAAGCTCCCCTACCTTTCAAAGATGTTAACACCGGTCCTCAAATGGATAGCAAAAATAAAAGAATATACAATTTATTATTTATGATAATGGCAAGGCTAGAACCAGAAAGTGCAGGATTTAAAGGTGCTTAGAAGTGCTTAGGTTTATCATTGTGAGACAAGGAACATATGACCTTCTTTCTAAATGATAACAATGATTTCTCCTTACAGGTAGTCCTTGACTTACAACTGTTCATCTAACAACAGTTTGAAGTTTCAACCCTCAGAAAAAGTGTTTTATAGCCTGTGCCTACACTTATGACTGTTGCATAGCCCCTGCGGTCATTTGATTGCAGTTTGGATGCTTGGCAACTGGGTTGCATTTACAAATGGCTGCAGTGTCCTGGAAGTCGCATCATTGCAATTTGCAACCGTTTTTGGATTTCCAGTAAAAGATGTCTACTGGGAAAACTGGATTCACTTGATGACTATGTGATTCACTTAATGACCACAGTAAAAATGGTTGTAACCATTTGTCCAGTCACATCAGTGGTGGGTTCCGGATCCCGTTGCAACCAGTATGGTGCAAAGGGGCCTGGTGCCCACCACATGAATGCGCGCAGTGTGTGCGCGCAGCGTGCCCAGCGTGTGCATGCGTCCTTACCTCCTGCGACGCTCCGCGATGCCTCCGCGATGCTCCAGCTGTTCATTGCGCAGGCGCTGTACGCTCTGTGCATGTGTGTGGATGTGCTGAAGAGCTCAAATACAGGTAAGGAGGGCGGGCGGGCATGTGGGCCCTCCAGAGCACCATACCGGAATGGTACCTGGTGCTCCCGGCAGGCACCGGTACCCCCGTACCGGGGCATCCCGCCTGCAACCCACCACTGAGTCACATGGTGATTCGAGTTACAATTGCAGCAACTTGTGGCTGCAATTCTGGACCCAATTGTGGTCATAAGTTGAGGACTACCTGTACTTTATAAACTTTAAAATGTACCTTTGATTCCTCCCATCCAATATTAAAAGAAAGTCTGACAGGTTAGGTTGGAAAAAGCAGTATTTTCCTAAATTTGTTTTTGTTATTCAGCTTTTGAGTTACTTTCAGCTCTGTGTGATCTGATGGATATCATCATATTGCCTGTTAGTAAAGGCTTCTTTTGAATTCTTGTGAGATCATGGTTGTGTTATAGTATCTAGGGCTTTATTCATTTATCACATTTATATCCTGCAGCAATTCAAATCAATTTTCACCAGTTTGCATGACAAATTTAAACACAGATAAATTTAAAACAGCCATAGTAAAAATTAAAACCTTGGCTTGTGTCAGCCTCTTTCTGATTGTTTTCAATTTTTCCAAGAGTCAAGGTCTCATTCTTTACATTATATGTCCAAAATGTTTAAGTTTTAGGTTCATTATTAGTTCTTCTGGTGAGATCTGTTTTATTTCATCTAATATCGAAATACTTGTTCTTCTTGCTATGCAAGTTATTCTTTCCAAGTTCCCCCCCCCCCGCAAACCAGCTTTTCTGATGATCCTGCTTTCTTACCCACATGATACAACTGGGAAAACAATGCCCCTGACAATATATAGCTTCGCTGTCAGTGAGAAGTCTCTGCACTTTGTCGAGATCTATCACAGTCCTTCTCCCAAGTCTTTTTATTTCATGGCTACAGTTACCATCATTCTCAATTTGAGTTTCTCAATTAGGAAGATAAAGTCTGTTATTACTTCAGCTTTCCCCCCACTTGTTTACAGTAGGATGGCAATGACTGTTGATACCATCTTAGCGTTCTTTTCTAAATACTGAGCAGTAAACTCTTTGCTCACCTTCACCAGGAGATTCCTTAAGTCTCCCTCATTTCTAATTGTCTGGGGTTGCTGATGTTTCTCCTAGCAATTTTAATTCAAATGTCTATTTTTTTTTCATGATATACTGACATTTGTCATGATATACTATGCATGCAATGTTAAATAAACAAGATGACATAAAATTCCGATACATCTCTTTTCTAATATGAAGCATTTAGTTAACCCATATTCCACTCAAACGGATACTCATCACATAAATTTAATAGGCAAATGATGTTACTTGGCATGCTCATACTTTTAAGGGCTTTCTGTAATTGCCCTTTGGACAGTCCCAAATCTTGCCCCTTTCATTAGCAATAGCTATAGCAATTAGATTTATATACCGCTTCTATCAGGGTTCCAAGTAATAGATTTATTATACAGCTAGCCTGATCGAGGCCATTTTGGAGGCTTCAGTGCTTCACAGGCATCTCTAAGCGGTTTACAGAGTTAGCATATTGCCCCCAACAATCTGGGTCCTTATTTTACCCACCTCAGAAGGATGGAAGGCTGAGTCAACCTTGAGCCTGGTGAGATCCGAAATGCCAAATTGCAGGCAGCAAAAGTAGCCTGCAGTACTGCACTCTAACCTCTGTGCCACAGCAGCTCTATCCGTAGGATGTTAGTTATGTCCCTAGTGCCCCAGTCCTACTAGTTCCAGCAGAGAGGGCCTACTTTTGATGTAATCGGTCAAAGAACTCTGACTATCACGATCCCGAAGAGGAGCCTATTCTGTTGTAGCAACTGCCCTTTGGAATATATTATTCTCTAAAATAAAATCTCTCCCCACCATTTTATCCTTCCGCAAGAGCCAAAAGACCTAGCTCTGCCAGTTGGCCTGGAGACCAGATGGGGGATTTCCATGATGGAGGTGGCTGCTAAATTTATGGCAGACTTCACTGCCCCACACTCTCTGTTCTCCACCCACCCATCTTTTTGTTTATCTTACTGATGTATTATTCTCATTGTGTTCCTTTGTCATTGTTTATTTTATTGTTCCATTATTTTACTTCTGTTTACACTCCTTTCATTTTTCTTCCTTTTCATTATTGTAAGCCCCACAGTTTAAGAGGCAAATAAATTTAACAAACCAACCAACCAACACATAAATAAATAATGTGATCTTAGGTATGTGATCTTTTGAATCCTACTTGTACTTTTGGCAGTACTCTTTCCATGCATTGTTGAAGTCTGGACTGGAAAATCCGGAGAATTATCTTGCTTGCATATGAGATGAACACAAACTGAAGTAACTGTTTTGCTTCCAAACATAATACTAAAAACTGCACATCAATAATAATAACAAAAATAGAAGGGCATGTTTGACATGCATTTATTATCACCTCAGTAAAAATTTACTCTGGTTTATAGTTTTAAGATAATATTCATGACTTAGACTCGGAACCTCAAAAGCAGAGGAAGAAATGCTTAGTAGCTATATGGCTCTGATGCCCTTCAAACGGCTTGGACTCAAATCCCATGACCCCCAGCCGTCAAGGGCAACTGATCAATTGTTTTAAACCATACCTTAAAGAATTCTTTTTTCTCTACTTGTTCATTGCCATCTGCATCCAACATTTTAAAAGCAATATGAAATCCAGTCTGTGGTTCTACAATAAATAATAGATGTGTTAAAAAAAAAACTTTACATACAAGTGATACTGTCTAATACTCTATAAATGGACACATGCCTCCAGATTTATATATAAGAAAGTTGTGTAGTGTAATAGCTAACTGGGACCAGGAGACTCTTGTTCAAGGCTATCCTAAATGGGTGACTTGGGATCATTCACATACTCTCATGCCAACCTACTCTCAGAGAGTGTTTTTGTGGGGAAAATTGGATGTAGATTTATGGATCCAATCTCAAGCTCATGTAGTAAAGATAGGATATAAATTTATCACATAAACAGGTCAATGTGAAGGCATTTGTAAAACCATTTCTAGATTTGCTAGCAGAGAATATTGAGTATCTACAAAACCAAATACTGCAAAATGAAAGGTTTACCCAATTTGATTGCTATTTTTAAGAATACATATTACAAATTCTATACATAATATGGGAATGCCCTAAATTAGAGTTTGTGTTACTAAAAAGAAGCCCCAATAGAGAATCAAATAGAGATTGTTTCAACTGAGCCAATATGATAGCAAAACCAATTAAAAGGGAAAGAGATCCCAGCTATTTCAGTGATAGCGCTAAGGTCCTCTAAGAATACACAAAGGACCTCAGGGAAAATGAAATGCTCATTTAAACTTTTACAAACACACACACACACTCTTCTAGAATTATATATTGCAGTGGAGCTACTAAGTTTAAAAAATTTAGATAAAACTTTCAACTAAAATCCCTGCAATTCTCAGTACATTCATGAATATCAATACATATTTCATAAAGAGGGTATCTACAGTCTATTGCTTAGGCCTTAGGACAAGAAGCCGTACTGATTTAAGGATGGCCACCGAATTTTATTAAGTCGACATTTTGAGTCAGTAACGCTGCATATGGGGCCCATTAGTTTATTGGAGGATAAAGCCAAACGATAAAGCAGTGAAACAAACCATATGTTGCAACAGGTTGATAAGGAGGCAGCCCCACAGAAGGCATAGGAGCTAAAGCAGCTCGTGCAGCTCACCAGATGACATTCTTATCTGATATGAGGCAGCTTTAATGGTATGTATTTATAAAATATGGGAGGTTCAAAGAAAAGCCCCACACACTTCCATTTAATTATGCAGACAATATTTTTAGGATGAGAGTATCAGATATTCGCATTGGCTGTTAACAGAAATTATATTTGGGTGTTGGTCATAAAAGTAACATTTAACTTTATCAAAATAGTAACAGCCCGTAATTTTTTTTCTTTAAATCTCCATGGGAGGCAGATGCCAAGACAGACAAACCCAACCAAAAGCTATTCCACCAGAGAGATGAAACCTTAGGCTTCAGCCTTCATCTTTCCTTAATTGACTTGGAGATTACTGCTAGCAATTCTGAGAATTACTGTTCTGAGCCATTTGGAAGGAAGCTGGTGCTTACCCTCTTCCAACTATTCCCATGATCTGAGAAGGTACTAACAGGTGGAATGGAAAATTGTGGATTTGAACACCGATTTCCCTAAACCCGTTTTCTCCCACTCTCTCCAGGCGTGGGAAGGTCTTTTCAAGAAACAGAAAAGAGGCAGAAAGAGGCCATGCAGATACATAAATTTTAAATTTAATTCAACCACCAAGGGCTTGCTTAATAGGAAAGTGGAATCAGGACACAAGTATGCATTGTTCCTCAAAGAAGAAATTCACCATCTAGAAGTGATAATTGATTCCATATTTTTTTTGTGTAGCCCCACAAGGAAGCAATGTTAAACACTGCTTTTGTAAAAATTATGTTAGTGCAGTAGTACTGCATGTATAGGGACGCGGTAGCTCAGTGGCTAAGATGCTGAGCTTGTCGATCAGAAAGGTTGGCAGTTCGGTGGTTCGAATCCCTAGTGCCGCTTAACGGAGTGAGCTCCCGTTACTTGTCCTAGCTTCTGCCAACCTAGCAGTTCGAAAGTATGTTCAAATGCAAGTAGACAAATAGGGATCACTTTGGTGGGAAGGTAACAGCATTCCGTGCGCCTCTGACGTTTAGTCATTCCAGCCACATGACCACGGAGACATCTTTGGGCAGTGCTGGCTCTTCAGCTTTGAAATGGAGATGAGCACTGCCCTCAAGAGTTGGGAACAACTAGCACATATGTGCAAAGGAAACCTTTACCTTTACTTGCTGTATGTATGCTGGGCTTGACTTGGCAATAATTATCCATGCCTAAGCTGCACTTATTGATTGATTGATTGCATTTCTAGACCACCCATCTCCCTCAAGAGATCATTGCAACAAGGAGTTACCCTTGAAGTGCACCCAGAAGCTTCTTTTAGTATAAAGTATGATAGAGAGGACAGACCTCAAGAACTTATTATATTTCTATTAAAAGATGTTTTTGGGAGAAATGTAAGATTTTGACTTTTAAAGCACTGAACAACTTGAGGCCTATATATCTGAGGGATCCATTACAATATGAACTTGCCTAGATATTAAAATAAGGAACGGCAAGCTTAAGATGTCTTTATTTTCAAAGGACCGGTATAAAGAGGTTTTCTATAATTCTCAGTGTGCATGTGATCAATTATTATTCTAAGTTCATATCTTTATCAGCTGAGTTTTGAACTGGATCATACCTAACAATAGTGATTAACATTTATTTAAATTGCAAAATACAGTCACCATCAAAATACTTACTTGTGAGTATTGTCAGCAAAAAGAGGTACTCTGTGTAGGAAATCAATCCTAAAATACAAGATTGAAAGTTAGTTTGTTAGTCCTCAGCACATTAATGTGCTTTGTTTATAGCACCCCTTGCACATTTTAATAAAAGTTCTTTAGTTTAATGCTCTTTACCTATTAAAAGTAAGCAATATCAATTAGTTTTCACGAAAAATCCGATTTTCCAGCCCCATTCAACGGCTTTAGAATTCCAATCATGCTGATGTCTTATTAAAAGACTTGGTTTATTTGGAATTAATAGAAAGTCTCTTCTAAATCTTTTTGAGTTTTTACAGAAAATATTCAGTGTTTATACAAGGAATGAATAAATTAAGTGTGCTTTGTCATATTTAGTACTTGGGAGGAGACCTTCGCTAATGTTGCTCTGAAGGATCAAAGTATTTCATCCTTTGGCTGTCTTCGAAATGGGAAGACCAGATTTTCTTTAAGTCTCAGGGGGAATACAGCAACACAAAGCTGGCAAGCTGCTAGATTGCACTGATAGAACTGCTGGGCATGGAGCCAGGAACAGGCTCTAAAAAAAAAATTAAAACCTGAACACATCCTTTCTGCAAGGTGAAAGTGTCTGTTCTTTCCCCTTTTGAAGGAAAATTCCAACATTTCCCTTTGAAAGGCCTACCGAAGAGCCTGAACAAACACAAGATGCAATTGTCAAAATACCAACATGCCAGCTAAAGATAGAGAAGTATATAAAGTGTATGGGTTAAAGAAAAGAATTTGAAGCATCCCCCCCCACCCCAGTAAGAACACTCTTAGAATTTTTAAAAAAATATCTTTTATAAATAACGCCCGCCCGCCTGCTACGTTTAACGTGCAAAAAACCTTAACACCTCATCCTCTATATTGGAAGAAATGTTTGAATTCTATCATTTACTGGCAAGTTATTTCTGTGATTTACATTTCACTAACTGATAGACTAGGGACGCAGTGGCTCAGTGGCTAAGACGCTGAGCTTGTCGATCAGAAAGGTCGGCAGTACGACGGTTCCAATCCCTAGCGCCACATAACGGAGTGAGGTCCCGTTACTTGTCCCAGCTTCTGCCAACCTAGCAGTTAGAAAGAATGCAAAAATGCAAGTAGAAAAATAGGAACCACCTTTGGTAGGAAGGTAACAGCATTCTGTGTGCCTTAACCATTAACATTAACTTTACCTAACTGATAGACAATAGGATAAATATTAAGAGTTTTACTTAACAACATACTATTAGTTAAATTGCTTTCTAGGGCTACACAGTAGTTTTTTTAAAAAAATCTGTTTCAAAAAGTGCTTCAGAGCTAGGAGGAATGTATATTACCAGTTGGAATTCATTAAAGCAGCTATATCTATATCCAACATTACTAGCTACCATAGAGTTTCTGCTGCAGCCATAGAAGAGATCAGCTACAAATAACTGATAGTGGGTGCATTTGCATTTGTGCTTTCACTAATTTTTCCCCATCTTACTCAGCTGTCAATGATTTTCCCCCTGCATCAGTTTATAGTTTTGTAATAAAATGTATACTAGGACTGAGAAGGTGCTCTTTCTAAACCTTTCCCCATAGCACTGATATCATTTCATGATCTGCAACTTTATAGATGAGATTGATTCCGTGGGGACTACAGGCAACTTTGAAACATCAGAGAAATGCCTGCCTTTTCCCCTCCCCCCCCTCTCTCTCTCTCTCTCACACACACACACCTTTTCAGATCTTTGTTTCTGGAGCTAAAACAAAGTTTGAAATGGCTCCAACAAAATATTGAATTTAGCAGCCTAGGCATCAAGCAAAAATTTTCAAATGTAATGAAATCTCAGGAAAGAAGATTTTAATATTAATTACATCAATAACCTAAACTGTTACCTCTGTCTCCAAGATCTCTGAAAAAAGTTGGTCCTGGTTTAGCCTTCGTAACATTTGCTAGGTTAGAATCTACTTCCTTTGAACAAACCAAATAAATGATAAGTTAGTTGTGAAAGCAAAATCCATTAAAGCAAGTAACAGAAAGAACAAAAGTTCTTTTGACAAACAGCATCAACTCTTTGCCTACCTTTTTTGTCAGTTTCTTGGCCAAAGTTTTACCTGTCCAAAAAGAAAGAACACACCAGTCAATCATCTGTAAGTCAAAGCTTTGTTGAGTTCTGCACATTTTCTTCATACCGTGTTTTTAAAAGAGAAATTGCAAGTGACATGAAGAGAACACTACCAAGAGCTTAGAAATATTTAAATGTTTATAATAATTAGAAGAAAAA
Organism: Natrix helvetica; assembly: GCF_964273705.1. Taxonomy (NCBI): domain Eukaryota; kingdom Metazoa; phylum Chordata; class Lepidosauria; order Squamata; family Natricidae; genus Natrix; species Natrix helvetica. Next base: position 21,163,302 of record NC_138550.1, read on the forward strand.
AACTACTGTTCTAGGATGACAGGAACAATCTGTTCAAACACTGCTACAATGCATAACAAATAGAATATAATAAACTTTTAGATCTTTAACTTTAAAAAACTATAATAATAATAATAATAATAATAATAATAATAATAATAATAATAATAATAATAATAATAATAATAATAATAATAAAAAATTTATTTGTTAGCCGCACCCTCTCCCGAAGGACTCGGGGCGGCGTACAATAAAAACATATAAAATACAAATATGGACAAAACATACACAAGAATAAAGACGTATACGTGTACATGGAGGAGGTAGACAAATGAGTGGAAACAATTAAAATCACAATTTAAAATCCCCTAAATAAAATTACAAAATTAAAAAACCCGTCAGGAGCGATATGAAATTATGGTTGAGCCAGGCCAGCTACTTGGAATAGGTGGGTCTTGAGCTTTACACAGAAGGAGCGGAGGTCAGAGGTAGTCCTAATATCCGGCGGGAGGTCATTCCACAGGGCTGGGCCCGCCACAGAGAAGGCTCTGCTCCTAGGCGCCGCCCCTCGGCACTGTCTGGTGGACGGCACCTGGAGAAGTCCCTCTCTGTGCGAGCGGATGGGTCGCAGGGATGTATGGGGCAGGATACGATCCCGCAAGTAACTAGGTCCTGAGCCATGGAGCGCTTTAAAGATCGTTATCAGGACTTTCTATACTTTCATATACTTTCTATTCATTACATTTATACATGGGCATAAAACTGAAATCACAAAAAACCAGCTGTAATACAGCCTCCTTTCAGCCTTGTAGATATTTCAATTATAATTCCTAAAAATTGCAGTTAATATAGCCAACATGCATCTTCCAGACCAAATGGGCTACAATAATTTTAAAACTTATTACTATAAACGACCACCACTAGAAACATTTAGGACATTAGACCAAGTATGCGACGGGCCGATTATAGCTTTTCTTCTTCTTTCTAGTTCTTACCTATCTCCCATGTGAATGTAGTGGAAATGAAAGTGGTTTGAGTTTTGTTAGTGACTTTCTACTTGAACAGCTGATGAGTTCTCCCTGTTACTCTTGGACCATATGAGAAGCCAAAATAGAATTTCAGTTTTATCCACATCCAAGAACCCCAAATACAGTCACATGGAGCTGGGCTGGGGCAACAGCTGGCATGCCTGCAGAGAGGGGACTGCGTACCACCTGTGGCATGCGTGCCATAGGTTCGCCATCATGGATCTAGAGTTTTGTGATCACATCTTAACTGGCCTTGGTTAACCAAGGTGAGAATAGCGTGCATGGTGCATCATCTAGCAAAGAATTAGAAACACAATTGGAACTAAATTTGTTGAATTGCTTATCATGACATCGGGATGTAGTCTACTATGACAAAGGATCACACTTTTCACTCATTAAATATCTTTGAGACTGTATATTTTGGAGTATAAGATGCACTGGAATATAAGATGCACCAAGATTTTGAAGGGGCAAATTAAAAAAAAAGTTTTTGCACTCTGCAGACCTCCCAAAAACTGCTTGTTTTTCGCGAAAATGGGCCAGTTTTTTGTCAAAAAAAGGGCATGCATAGGCTTTAGGAGGCTTATAGAGTGCTCCTGGGGGCTGGGGGGCAAAAATGAGCAAAAAACGGCCCATTTTTTGCTCATTTTTGCCCTTCCCAGCCCCCAGGAGCACTCTATAAGCCTCCTAAAGGCTCTGCACGGCCATTTTTGCAAAAGGGATGGGGTTTCAGGAGGCAAAAAATGCTGTATTCAGTGTATAGGATGCACCCAGATTTTCACCCTCTTTTTTGAGGGAAAAAGGTGCATCTTATGCTCCAAAAAATACGGTAATTTATAAATAGATTATATGAAAGTTTATAACTTTTTACTCTGTGCATTGTAAACTCATGAACTGAATTAAAAACTTTATGAAGATCTATATATGGCAATATATGTAGTAATGATAGCTTGATTTTTAAAAATTGTTCTTTCATAAGAATGAAAGAACAGAAATGATTACGACTTAGGTCAGGGGTGTTAAACATGTGGCCCATGGGCCAGATAGCCAAGGTGTCCTGCGGGGCTGTCAAAGAAATGGTGAGGGACCACCCCGGGCAGCAAAGGCCACCCTGGCCTCGTCCACCCAGTCGGCTGTGTCGACTGGGCCACACCCACTCTGGCCTCCCAAGGGCAAACAAAATCCTGCTATGGCCCACAATGGGATTGAGTTTGACACCCCGAGTTAGATACTTCAAACTCCAATGGAAATTGGTTCATAAGATGGGGTGTTTTTTAGCATCTTTCCTCCTTTGTAAACATCCATTTGCATAGCTTTTAAACAACAAACAGCAGAAATATGAAGCACCAATCAGAAAAAAGCACATTATCTATAACTTTGCATGTATGAGAAACTGCTACAAAAATCAATGATTACATCAGTGTTCTCTATCATAAAAACAATTTGTGAATAGTTAGTTTTAGAGCTGGATATCAAGTGAATGTCACACATATCTTTGAAATCTAAATTTTATAAAGTCAGAGCTTTGTAATATACATTTTACTTAGCTATTACCGTAGTTATATGTTAATACCAATGTTCAGGCTAAACCTGATGTTAGTATCTCAACGGCAATGAATTCAGCCCATGTTTCCCTGCATACAATGCACTTACCCTATGCCTCTTTAGGAAGAACAGACATATAACATTTTGTTATTCAAAAGTCATTACTTTATCATTTGTGATAATGTTGTAATGCAAAGGAAAAGTGCAGCATTAATAATGATCCTTGGGTAGAATTTTCCACAATTTAGAGTTGTCCTTTCCAATTGTTTAAGCAGAGCAAACGATCAGTCTTAGCTTTGCTTGCTGTTTTGCTTGTAAGTTCCTGCTGTCACCATTTATCTTTCAAGGGGCAACTCATTTGACATCCAATATCTCTTAATGTTTTTCTGGCCATTAAAAAGTCAAAAAACTGTAATGACTGCAATTGGACCAGCTCCTGGCTGTAATGTAAAGGCATGGTGACAAGGGGATTCAGCATTTCCTTGCCCTTTGGAGCTCAATCAAACTCAGAGGTCACAAAATCAAATGATGTTGTTAAAAAAAGGATAAAACATTAAAAAAAAATAAAGCATTACAATGAGGACATTTATTACGAAAGGAAATAATTACAAATTTTACATGAAAAAGGAAAATCCAAAAGAAAATCCAGTGCTCCAGGAAGGCCACAAGATGGCACTGGTCTCCAAAAAAAATAATAATAATAATCTGCAAAATGTAAGAATATTCTAAGAAAAAAAAGTATCTTCATACAGATATGCTGAAATCAAACATCCAATTCTGTAACTTATACTCCAGAAAGATAAGAAAATTTAGATTTAATGGAACAGAAAAACAAAAATAAATCCCTGGGTAGGTAGTTTACCCTTTTCCATAAATTTGGATCCTGCAATGCACTCAACATGGGGCTGCCCTTCCAGGTCAGAAGTGGGGAGGGCACTCTTAGTCCCTTCCCTTAAACATTTATCATCTAACAGGAGCTAGGAAGTGTTCCTTTTCCATATAAGCCCCTGCCCTAGGGAACACCTTCCCCTCTGAAGTTCGGCAGGCCTCTTCCCTCCTACACATCCATAAAGCCTTGGACTTGAATTCCCCAGCGAGCATGACTAACGGGAATTCTGGGAGTTGAAGTCCACCCATCTAAAAATTGTCAAGTCTGAGAAAGACACCATCAGAGGGTATCAGGCAAAGCGAAAGCTCCGTTTTTCTACAGACTTCTTTGTTTTAGAAAGACCAAACTTCCTCTATATCTAGCAGGACAAAGAGCTGAGGTACCTGTGTATATGACCAAGATCAAATTCAGTTGTGGGAGTATAAAGTCTTTAGTCTGCTGGTTGCATTCAGAATAAACTGCATCATCTAATTCAGTTTGTCTCATTTTGAAGTGATACACAAATAAGAAGAAATTCTCCTTCTTAATTTCTCTTGACTATTATCAGAGAGGATACTCCAATTTGGCAAATGGACAAATCGGCATTCATTCAACAGCATTGTTTAAACCGAAAAGAAAAACAGCACTTACGCTCTGATTTGTCAAACATAACTGAGAACAGGAAGTCTCTTGGCGTCATGTAATATTCTCCTCCATATTCCAAAGAAGCAAATTTCATAAAACGTTGCTTTCGAATGGAAAGCTTTTCTGCCATCTCTTCATCCACAGGATCTTCCTTCTAAAAGATAGGAAAGGATATAGCAAATACAAGTAAATTTATTCACAACTAGGATCACCAGCTGTGACTCAGCAACAGAGTAAGACCTGAAACTATATCATTGCTGCATGCTGCAAAACAAATATTTATTTTAGACTAAGGCAATTGTTAAAAAGATCGTTGGCGTTTATGCACACATCTGTTTGTGGGTTTGCAGGCATTAAAAAAAAATTACTCCTGAATCTTACCCAAACTCAATAATCAATAATCAATAATTTTATTTGATTAGCCGCAACCCTCTCCCGAAGGACTCGGGGCGGCGTACAATCAAAACGGATAAAAAATACACATAAGACAAACATATATACAAAAAGAACAGAGACATATACATATGTGCATGGAGGAGAGGAAACTCATGGATAAGATGAAGGAAGGAAACTCATGGATAAGATGAAAGCAATGAGGTGTGATTAATTCTAAATGTAATTTCACTTCATTAGATGATGGCCAACGCTGTGTCATTAGGCAGAAAAGATAAAAAGACAATACAAATAGTCAAAAGATTATTATTAGAACAATAGTCAAAAGATTATTATTAGAACAAGCCCGAGATGCTTTAGTTGAGAAAAATTGTGTAAGTGGTCAAGGGAACAGGGAGAGAAGAAGGCATCCTTCACAAAAATTAATGGTGTTGTGGTGGTAGGGGATTGTTGAACAAATGTTGGGGCACAAATAAATGTTGCCTCTTGGGGGCGAACAAATGAATGCTATTACATGAATGAAATGATGGGGCTTGGAGGGGGGGCTTTTTGCCCCACAAGACAAGGTGCAGGGTGGGCATAAATAGGAGAGGAGATACGCAGGTGGGGGGGGGGTGTTGGTTTGAGGCTGTGAGGGACAAAGTCCAGAATGGCCTGCATTGGATACTGGCTTACTGAGCCACGACTCTTGGTTAACAACTGCAATGGGGACTGACAGGATTGCGGCAGAGGTGGTATTCAGCAGGTTCTGACCAGTTCTAGAGAACTGGTAGCAGAAATTTTGAGTAGTTTGGAGAACTGGTAAATACCACTTCTGACTGGCCCCACCCCCATCTATTCTCTGCCTCCCGAGTCCCAGCTGATCATGAGGAAATGGGGATTTTACAATACAATACAATAGTAGAGTTGGAAGGGACCTTGGAGGTCTTCTAGTCCAACCCCCTGCCTAGGCAGGAAAATTTTGCAGTAACCTTTCCTTGGAGTGGCGAGGGAATGAAGATTTTACCGTATCCTTCCCCTGGAGTGGGGTGCGAATGGAGATTTTACAGTATTCTTCCCCTGCCACGCCCACCAAGCCATGGCCACAGAACAGCTAGTAAAAAATTTTGAATCCCACCACTGGATTGTTGTCTCTAAGTGAAGCAGTCACAAGACCCCTCATTCCACGACTGCATGAGTTGGCAACTAAAATTCCTGTCCCAACTGGGGTTGCAAATTGAGGATTACCTTGTACTCCTAGGAATTATTTTGGAAATAGTAAACTGGAATCCACTTTCCTATATTTTCAGTTGCTTTTGTTATGCCCTAAATTCTGGAATGACAGAGAAATAGGTCTTAACTTTTTTCTGTGAGAAACTACTTCATGTATATTCAGAATGTTGTATTTTTCCTCACAGCCTTCTCAAGGCTAAAATATCCATTCCCTTAATTTGTCACTCCAGGAGTTAAGTTCTAATCTTCTGTTAACCTTCATTGCCCTTTTCTGAATTCATTCCAATTTGTCTGAATGTTTTTAAAATTCCACTGAAAAATAGTAACAATATTTAAGGTGGAGGTCTAACCAATGCGAAATAAAGTGGAACTATTCTTTTCAGTCATTCGAAAATATAATGCTATTGACGCACTTATCTTTTTGGAATCACGTCACATTGCTGACTCATATTTGGCTTGTTAACGAATATAATTTAAGGAACCCTTTCACGAGAAATATTATGAAGCAGGCTGGTTCATTTGAATTCACACTTCGTTCATTACATATTATTTTCTATGTATTCTTTTTCTGTATCTTTTTAATCCTTCAGTTCTTTCCTTCTTTATTATCATTTATTTGCCTTGCTTGAAAGTTAGAGGTCTGCAAAAGGACATTTTACTGGTAGAGATAGACATAAAGGTAGCCAGAATAGGAACACTGCTTGTTGTCCATAAAGGAAAAATTGCAAAAGACTACAGAAAGTATTATGACATAAGTATCAAGAGAGCTAGATTGAACATTACTGTTGCCTATGAAAATCAAGTTTCTGTTATGTCAAGTTCCTGTTGACTTCAGAATGATCCCCTCCCTCCCTATTTTATTTATTTTATTACTAGCTGATAACCTGGCATGCCGAGGTATGTATTTATCCTAATCTGTATTAGACAGGAAAAGCCCTGATTTCGGCAACAAATAAATTAGTTACAAATGTTTTTCTGTGCCCCCCAGAAGCGTCAAGAAAAGTGACACAACCTTAATTTCTAATGTTGGATTTTCCCCCTTACCAGAGGGAGCCCCCTTGTGGAATACTGTGAAGTCACTATCATGGCAACTCCACTGTGTTGTGCAGTAGAAGCCATTTTATGGCAGTACAGTAGAAGCCATTGTAAGGCACAACAGGCTCTGTCTTAACAGAACACATACCCAGAGGGGTCTTACCCCCACAGTATTTGTTTCCAGAGAGTAAGTCATCTGTGTACCAAGTTTGGTTGAAATTGCTCGAGGCGTTCCAGAGTTATGCTGGAATACACACACACACACGCAAGCACACACACACAGAATATTTTATTTCATTTATTTCCTTCCTTGGTTTCCCTTTCTCTAAAGATATAAAGACCCAGCATTATACATGAATTCATAAATACGCCGTCAATTTGTACATTCAAATCCTTACTCCGTCCTCTTATAACTGATCCATACCTCAGTTCTAATTAACCTTTACACCATAGAGGAAGAACTGAGTCTGAAGTTTCTCAAGCCCAGGTTGAGGGCTTGGTACACTCTGAAGATCTTTTAAAATGCAATCAAAAATAAAGAGGGTGTCCCATGAAGAGCAATGCAATACTGCTCTGAGTTTAGAGTGCACATACAATTGCTATTTACTCTGATGAAAAATAAGTTTTACAAAACCAGTGCTCTGGTGAACTACAGTATCTCAACAAAACAAACATACCTATGGGATTGCTCTCTGACATAAAACTTTATTTCTGTCTGTCCATCCATCCTCCATCCTCCCATCTCTGATCAACAGAACAAACAGCACCAAGCAGTAGCTAGAGACAAATTGTAGAAGCCAAAGCAAAATGCCTTTTCATCTTGCCTTCACTCTTGCTCAGGGTGAATGTTTTGTGTGCCTTTACAGATTCCTTAAAACTCTTTTAGCTTAAATTTCACGGACGTGTTAAACAGAATAGTGTATTCAGCTCTATTCTCTTTATGACTCAGGGGTTTTCTCTCCCTACTATCGTTGACAATGATGACTGAAGCAACGAAAGTGCTGGCACTCTCAAGGGATGCCCTTCAACCAGCAACCTAAAAGTGAGTCATGACCGCAACTGAGTTTTTGTACTTGCTACAGAGGGAAGAGCTGGTGGGGGAAAAAAACCCACAAGGAATCTGGTAGCATTTTTTCTAACAAATGTGATTGAAAGCCCTATGTTGCTGAGGTTGAGTAGCTTATGCCTTTCAATGAAAGTGCTAGAAAAGGTGCGACTGGATTCCTTTTGAGTCTTGTTCTTCAACTCTTCCCTTTGGTGGGGAAGTTGAATAAAGCCAGCTGAGCTATAAGACCACTCCAATATATGATAACTTTTTCAAAGATTTCCTTCATAGCTTAAGAACAGTTTCAAATTTTACATTATTCGAAGAGCAAATAGATAATACTAGTAGTTCAACCACAAGTTCCTTTACTTTAGTCCAGGGGTGTCCAAACATTTTGTAAGGAGGGCCAGATTTGGTGAGGTGAAAATGTGTGGGGCCGATCATTCAGCCTGACATTCTTTGAACCCTTAACATTAAATGCGAATTGACTACCGTATTTTTCGGAGTATAAGACGCACCAAGATTTTGAAGAGGAAAATTTAAAAAAAAGTTTTTGCACTATCCCAAAAATGGCCCATTTTTCACGAAAATGGGCCTTTTTTAAAAAGGGCATGAGTAGCCTTTAAGAGGCTTCTAGAGTGCTCCTGGGGGCTAGGGGGGGCAAAGTTGAGCAAAAAATGGCCTGTTTCTTGCTCATTTATGCCCTCCACAGCCCCCAGGATCACTCTGAAAACCTCCTAAAGGCTATGCACAGCCATTTTGGTGAAGGGGGCAGAGTTTTGGGAGGCAAAAAATGCTGTATTCAGTATATAAGATGCACCCAGATTTTTAGCCTCTTTTTTTGAGGGGGAAAAGATGCATCTTTATACTTCGAAAAATACGGTATTTTATGAAAGACTAAACAAATAACTCCAGTGGGGAGAAGAGGCTGCGGGCCGCTTGAAATTTGAAAAAGGGCCACATTTGGCCCCCAGGCCGCACTTTGGACATGCCTGCTTTAGTCTAACTAAATTCAATAGAACTTATCTCCAGTTAAGTATATATACAACTATGGCCTAAGTAGGCAAACCTGGTACTTTCAAGATATGTTATATTACAATTTCAAAATTTCCCAGCCAAGCTATTGATCATGATAGCAAAAAAATAAAAAAATAATTAAAAAAATCACAGTCCAAAGACTGGCGAATGTTGATCTGATATTAATCACCAGAAATATAAGCAATTTATGTTGAAAAATGAGTCAGAAGGATGGCTTTCAACTAGACTGAAGAATATCAGATCTTCTGGCTATTGGTATATGTACTGTACATTTGTACAACTACCCAAGAAAGGTTACTGGCTTGCTATAAATAACATTAATTGTCAAAGCTGTCATAACCTTCCTTACTTTTAAAATGGTTTTTGCCACAAATTGACATTTACTTTCAGTTTCCGGTAAATAAGGCACATAACAAACAAAGGGTTTGCTTAATGATTGACGCAAAATAATAATAATAAAATATAACTCTTAATCAACACTGATGGAATTGGCCTTAAAGAAAGGGGGGAGGGAGGAGCACAGGACCATGCAACCTCTCTTGGAAGCTAATCCAGAACAATACCATGAATAATGGCATCAAAAGCTGCCAAGAGGTCAACAAAAACAAGGATAGATGCACTACCTCATCTTATTCCCACCAGAAGTAATCCCAAAATTTGAGGAATACCATATCTAGCCTTCATCCAGGTATTAAGTGTTAAGAATAGATCAACTAGAACTCAAATGCTGAGGTTTCACAAGTGATAGAACCAAGAGAAAAATTGCAATGGCAAATACAGCAAAGTTTATGTTACATTGATTTGCCTAACCTAATTTCTTTAAAAACTCAGAATTAATGATGCATTTTGTATATGTATATGTATATGTACGTACACACACACACACACACACACACACACGTGTGTGTGCGTGTGCGTGTGGGTCTGAGTGTGTGAGAAAGAAAACACATTTTTAGGCATAATTGAATTGTAAAATGTATTCAGTTAATGTTTAGTTATTTTATTGCAACTACAGATGGTAGGAATTCAGGAATTCTAATATTTCATATATGCCATAGTAGCAAGACATCAACTGAAGTAACAAAGAAAAAGATTTCAGAATTAATTATGAATATAAATGTTCCTGTGATTTTACATTAGACCCCTTCTCATGGTAACTGGAAACATTAATGTTAGATCTCTAATACTTAATGGTGAATTAAACTTGAATGACTTCAAAGAACCCTGCAATGACGCAAATCATTTCTCCTTTCATTGACATACCAAGTAATCAGCTGCTAGGAAGCAATTTGTATCTGAACATTATTTACACAGACACAATCTGTAACTTGCAGGGACATAGGCTTCAACACAGCAGTATTTTCCACAAGCTAATTTTTAATTTGAGCAAGAAATCATCATAAATTATTTGGAAAGAAGAAAGGCATTGATTTTTCTCTTTCTTTTACTCTACACAATAAAACTAGCCCGAGGCAGTTGTAACCATACATGTACAAAGTACTTACCACCAACCCCTGTAAAGCTTAATTCATTTATCTCAGGAATGAATAATGGGTCTTAAATTACAGGCAGTTAATTCTAACCCAAAAACAGATGAGAATAAAGGGTACTACGCATTTCTTCAAATCTTGATATCATAAATAATGTGTTACCTTTCCTTCATTATTAACTTTCCATCTTTTTGAATATTATCTAGCATGTGAAAAATGTACAGTTGTATGCAGTTTATGGTGTTTACTGAAGGGTCATTTTTTAAAAACTTGGTTCCTTTCAAAACGAATTGTTGGTTGCTATTTATTTTTTCCAGTACAGCACAATTAAATGACCTTTCTTGCTCTTTCTCACACATTTACACACATTCCTTTCTTACAGTCTCTTATTCCCTCTCCTTATAGTTATAATTTAATTCCAGCTTCTATTTTACTTAAGATACCCATTTATCATTAGTCAGCAGTTACTGGTTCAAAGGACCTGTCCATTTTGGCTCCTGCTCAAAATCCATGACTCATCAGATACCTGTATTAGGGGATATATATTTCTGAACATTCTGGTCAAATCTCAGTGTCCATTTCTATACAAATTATTCCATTGAGGGATTTAATCTACTGGGAATGACCATTTTTCAGGAGCCACCACCACCACCTGGGTCTTGGGATTGCTCTGCATAGCACAAACAACAGAGTGGTTCTTCTTAATGGCCTGAAAACTTCCAGCTGTTCTTTAAGAATAGAATAGAAATACTTTTACATAAGGAATTTGTCTTTGGTGCATAGGTTCTCAGACAAGATATATTCGTCAAGAATCATAAGGTACAACACTTAATGATAGTAATAGGGTACAAATAAGCAATGAGGAAACAATCAATATCAATACAAATCGTAAGGATACAAGCAACAAAGTTACAGTCCTGCAGTCATAAGTGGAAGGAGATGGGTGATAGGAACGATGAGAAGACTAATAGTAACACAGCCTTAGTGAATAGTTTGACAGTGTTGAGGGAATTATTTGTTTAGCAGAGTGATGGCGTTCAGGAAAAAACTGTTCTTGTGTCTAGTTGTCTTGGTGTGTAGTGCTCTATAGCGTCGTTTTGAGGGTAGGAGTTGAAACAATTTATGTCTGGGATGTGAGGGGTCTGTAAATATTTTCACGGCTCTCTTTTTGACTCGTGCCGTGTACAGGTCCTCAGTGGAAGGCAAGTTGGCAGTAATTGTTTTTTTCTGCAGTTCTGATTATCCTCTGAAGTCTGTGTCTGTCTTGTTGGGTTGCAGAACCAAACCAGACACTTATAGAGGTGCATATGAAAGACTGAGACTAAGTGCTTCCCTGTCCCAACTTTCTACTTCTTTGACTTTCCATGAAAGTTTTTGATGAGTACGACTATTCTGCACATCTTCCAGCTACAATCCATATTTTTGAACCCTCTCACTCACCTCTACTTCAAGAGTCTTATCTCAGGCTTTCTTAGAAGTAATAACAAGTCTTCAGCAGCCATTTTTACCCAGACTCCATTTTGGTTTACCAGCAATGAGATCAGAGATGGTATTCAGCAGGTTCTGACCAGTTCTGAAGAAATGTTAGCAGAAATTTTGAGTAGTTAGGAGAACCAGTAAATACCACCTCTGACTGGCCCTGCCCCCATCTATTCTCTGCCTCCTGAGTCCCAGCTCATCGTGAGGAAATGGGGATTTTGCAGTATCCTTCCACTGGAGTGGGGAGGAAATGGGGATTTTGCAGTATACTTCCCCTGGAGTGGGGTAGGAATGGAGATTTTACAGTATCCTTCCCTTGCCACACCCACCAGGCCATGCCATGCCCACCAAACCATGCCACACCAACCAAGCCACGCCCACAGAACCGGTAGTAAAAAAAATTGAATCCCATCACTGTAGGAGACCCTTCTTCTCCTTCATCCCAGAAATGTTTAAGTCTCCAGCTCTCTCCTGCTCCTAACCAATTCAGTAGCAATTTGTTATGGATAATATATTATTTCTTCTACCCTCACGGTCTGCTATCCGCTAAAACAAATAACCCATCCTGGTTGGGTAAATGCATGACGCAATAGCCGGTAATTCTGGATGGTAGCATGCCTTGCAACTTCAGTTACACTAGAATGGAACTTATTTTCTGCACCTATTTCAATCAGGATTTCATCTGGTATATGGTACCTAGACCGTTTTTGTTGTTCTGCCACATGGCTTTTGCTAGAAGCTAGCTGGGGTTGGGAATGTGACGCTGCTAGTTTTCCTCAAGTTCTCAGCAGCTTTCACTTGATGTTTATTATGGTATTTCTGGCTGTACTGGGCCTTGGGGATAATATTTTCCAGTGGCTTATGTTCTTTTCTGTTGGAATGTGTCCAGATTGTGCCAAAGGACCACTGCTTGATGCCTAGGTCTCTACAGGGTTCTATCTTGTCTCCTATGTTTTTCATCATGAAAAAAAAATTCTTGGAGGATATAATTTAGAGCTTTGAAGAGGACTCCCATCAGTTTGCTGACAGCACTCAGTTTTACTGCAGTTTGCTTTCTAATTCCAAGGAAAAGAATCAGCGCCCTTGAATGCTTCTCATTGATACAAGAGACGGAGATCACATAATACCTGCACTGAAAGATTGGGGCTTGTTAATAGTTGCTTTCCAGGCACAATTTAAGATTTGGACATTTGAAACCCTTAACAGCTTTGGAATCTGACTATTTTCTGGGCTCTTCCTCCTGCTATGAATTTAACCAGTTACTTAATACAGCAGGAAGACCTTTTCCTCCTGCCTTCATATGCGGAACATGGAATAACGACTTTAATTTTACAGAAAGGTATCTGGAATGTTAGGATAAACTTCTTAACAGTAAAAACAGATCATCAATGAATACTAAAGGTAATTGTTGAATTGGATAGGCCTCCGATGTGGATGTTTTAATGTAGATACTTGCATTGAGCAGGCACTTGGGCTTGAGCAACTAAAGGATCTTTTGTGACCTTATGATTCTACATACTAGTCAAGTTGTATGTCTACTGCTGAACAATCTTCAACAAGAAAAATGTGGAGACTTTAATTAAAAAAAACAAGTATAATTAGAAATAGCTTCCATACAAACAGTCAGTTCAACCTATTATGATTTGTGTTTGGGACTGACAAATAGATAAATATAATTTTATTCCTGACTCTTAACAGATAACAATCTATCAGTAACTGCTCCTTTTGACTTCTGAAATTCACTCTCTGACATTAGTGATAGTATCTTGCCTTCAGCTGGTCTGTTGCTATTGCCTTCAATTTCCCCAAGTATCAGTGTTTCCTCCAAGGATTGTTATTTATGCTTTGTGTCCAGAATATTTAACCTGCAGCTGACTTATTACTTCTCCCAGTGAGCAATCAAGTTTTATTTCATCTAGTTTGGAATGATTTGTTCCACTTCCTGTCCAAGGCACTCTTAACAGTTGTCTTCAGCATCCCAGTACAAAGGCATTAATTGTTCTACGTTCATCCTTTCCAGTGGTCTAGCTTTCATAATCATACATTGCTACAGGTCAGGCTATGGCAATACAGGATTAGTATTATGAGATTTCTCCACTTTAATACAGGCAGTCTTTGAGTTACAACTGTAATGTAGCCTGCTCTTTATGGTCATAATTTCTGAGGTTGTAAAGCAGGTTGGCCATGTGATTTTACATCCTTTTAACCCTTTTTTGCAGCCATTTTCAGTGAACCAAGTGTTTGCTATGGACTTCGTTTTGCTGATAGTCAGAAGTAAATGCTAGTTTTCCGTAAAACTGTCACAAAATGCAGTCCTGTGACTGTACATACAGCCCGGTTGCCGAGTGCCTGAAAAGTGGCCATGTGATCACAGGGCCCTCCCTGACCATCGAAACTTCGAATCCAAGTCACGAGTACCCCCATTAATAACTAAAGGACAAGGACATGCATTTTATCTAAACATATTATAGTCTTTCTCCCAAGAAGCAGGTGCATCCTTTCTTCATGTTTACCATAACCATATTTATGAATTTTTCAGCCAAAAAAATAACATAATCTACTTTTATTATTTGTTCATTGTTTTTGCACTTAACTTTCACCTTCAACAACCAACTTATTAAGTCTTCCTCACTTCCAAACCCCAAATCATCAGCATATCATACATCGCTAAAATTTCGTCCAGCAATTTTAATTTAATTTCTTTTAGCTTGCCATTTCTAATTATGTGTTTTGCCTATAAGTACATTCGATAGTGCAGACTAAGCTAAGCAACGGGCACAATTATGTACATGGGACCATTTGGCTGGGCTGGTAGCAAAAACAAAAGGTTGTTAAGCAAGCTTGAATTAAAATTGATCTAGTTAAATAAAATGACATCTTGTTTGAAACCTGGTTTAAAAAATTGCTTGATATAAAATTCTAGTCTGCCTGAGCACTTACATTCTCTTTCAATTCTTTTTCAAACTTTTCAATTGCAATAACAATTTCAGACCTCTGCATGCATGGCCATTTTACTGGAATACAGACTAATGACGTAGTGATCGCCTTTATATTGTTTTTAAGTGTATAGTTCTTTCTAAAACCTGATCAGACATCATTTATACACCTCTCATACGAGAAAGGTCACAAACTATTTAACTACATTGTTCAATTGTTCTGTTGTCTGGAAGAACACCTTCAGAGTACCTCTGTGGTTAAGACTTGTGCCAGAAACCTAAAATGCGGTTTTCCTACATTTCCCTCCCTCTCCCAAACTTTTGTTACTCCCTTTCCCTATTAAATATTTGCACCACTTAAGCTTTTGCTTAGATTTTCCCACTTTTAAAGTTATGTCTCTTTTGAAAAGAGGGGGGAAGGCTTTTGAAAGGAGGAGGAAAACACTGTTGTCAAATAATTAAAAAAAACAAACCTTGAACATGTTTAAGTAGATTTGTCAGTACTGTAATTCTATTATACAAGCAAAGAGAATGCAAGACAGCCTCTCATTCATATAGGACAAATAGCTGTGCCAAAAGCACAAATTACACCTAATTATAGGGTATAACTCTGTCATCTCTCTTTTTATAACCTAGTCGTTTACACACTTTGATTTTTTTTAACTTCCATTTGAGTTTATTAACATCAAAGCTTTGTCATCACTTATCTGTTTCCACCAAGTTTTTACTTGGGGCAATAAAGAATAAAAACTTCTTTACATTCCAGCTTTTTGGATGCAAGAATGGTTTAGTCTGCATTGTTCTTATGATGTTTCATACAAAGGTTTTAATAAGCATGTTGTTAAATTTATTGCCCTTGGCGGAGAAGTCTTAAAATACACTATAATTTAACCTACTGTAGTATTAAATACATCAGTAGAGTGCTCTGAAATTATATTCATATTAATATTATTCCAATAAACAGGTCTAGGTAACTTCTGAAGTTTTGAATAAGAATATATTAGATGGTTTTAGATTTTTTTAATCGATATTATATGCCAAGACATTACTCATATTTTCATCAAATTTGTCAGATATACTGCATCACATTTTATTTTACAATTAATCAGGTATGATGACTATAATGGGTTAATAAGGGGCAGGAGTATTAGGTATTAGGGTATGTATGTTAGGTATGTTTGCTGCTCTGATAAGATATAATTTTATTATCTGTACTTGCATGTATACATACATACAACCTCTTTTGTATAGCTGAGATGTATTATGCATTTATTTTTTATTTCCTTCTTTCTTCAAACTGCAGGTCTCAAATTTGAACTCCACTTTTGATTCCAGCTTCCATCACATGCAACTCTGCCATTTTTAAAATATATTCCCTGCGCAAGTAAAACAGAGACAGAGACAATGCGTACCATCTTTATCTCATCCCTTGTTTTTTCTATTTTTTTCCAATCAAATTTTTATTTTTTTATATTCTTTATACATATCAATTTGTGAATGGTGTGGTAACTGAATAACATACATTTCAGTACACATAAACATAGTCTTATTATTCCTAAATATTACATTTCATTTCCATTGTTTCATATTATTTATACATGTCTTTTATTATCACCCTTCCTTTCTGAACCATTTTTCTGTCCTTTTGTATATCTTAACATATTAATATATAATTATTATTTCCCCCCACTATTTTCTATCCCTATTTTAACTCCCCCCCCATTCATATCGCTATAATATTCAAAGACGTGTTTTCCACCTATTTTGTTGTTCATATTTCCTTAGTTATATCAAAGTTCCATCCTTCATTCTTCCATTTTCCAATATCTCCTTATACAGTTTTAGTATCAATCACGATCATTTATACATTTAGGGTATTTCTATTCATGTTCTTTCCAGTTCTTCAATCCATATAATTCTACTATTAATACACACGTTTAGATTAATATATATTTATATATATTTCCCTAATCACCCATTAAGTTCTAACCTTCCACTGTTATTCATATTTTATACATATTTAGTAGTACAGTCATTCCAAGTCTATTTTTCCCATTCCTCATATCTATTTATATTACAATATTATCCTGATATCTATCACACTGCTAAAATAATAATTCAGCCTGTATAATTCTGATATTAATACACATTATTGAAATATATTCATAACAATATTTTTTACTCAATTTTCCCTTATCCTTCATCTCTTACCCACTTCTGAACCTTTAATCTTATTTTCTTTTTAGTTTTCCTTCCATATTTGTCCCTTAGTTTTTTATTCCCTCTATTTGACTATCTAATCTAACTTCCATTTAGATTCCCAACTTCCTCCCAACTCTACCCTTTCCCACTGTCTAATTCCAGAACTATCCATTCCACCTCCTATCTTTTTTCCCCAGCTCTCTCCCTGTTTCTCCCATTCCCTTTTTAAATCCTTTACATTATTTCCCTCCTTTTTTAGTCCCTTAATCACTATTTATTTTGGCAACATCTCCTCCTTGTTATCTTCTTCTTGCTGGTTTCTCTCCATTTTCCCCTCTGTTTCGTCTGGTAGCTCCATTCTTTTTTCCTTGTCCTGATCATTGTCTGTTGTTCTTTGCATTAAATTTCCCAATTTTTGGTCTATATGATTAAATATTTTCTCAATGCTTTGAAAAAGCTCCATTCTGTTTAAGTTCTCCTCACTTCTGTTTTAGGTTGCATCTATGTTTAGTCAATCTCTTTTTTAGTCCACTGTCCAGAGTTCATTAATTCAAAAAACCAAACTTCCAAGTCACAATTTTAAATGTCTCATCAATAGTCAGTCCAAACAATTTGAATTCACCAGGAGGTTATCCATGCCTCTTCAAATTACCTTATATGTTGAATAATATTCAATGATGTTCAGGGGCTCTTAACTGAACTCCTTAGTTAATAATCAGATCTCTAGTCTTAGAGTACGTCTGTATTTAGCAGATATCTCCAGGTTTTTTTTGAATAGTTATTTCCAAGTTTGCATATTTCCCTTTTCGTCAGCAGATGGCGCTCTCCCTTCTGTCTGCTTCACTCTCTCCTAGCCTGAGGAATACCAAACCAGCTCTGCAATGCATTGTCCAGAAAATTGCATGGAGCCACATTTCATTCAACAATATAATTTTCTCCAATTTTACTTCAGTACTGAATAATCACTTTACTTCACTCTCTTAATTGTTTTAATTTTGTTCTTTGACATGGACTGTACACCGCCCCGAGTCCCTTTCGGGAGAGGGGGCGGTCTATAAGCGCTAATAAATTGAAATTGAAATTGAAATCTGCAATAGTGTTAAGAATTCCAGTTTCAATTATTTTTTCAATTATTCAAATTATTCTTAAATTATAAATCCAATAATTGAGCAATGTTTGTAAAGAGAAATTTGGGACTTTAATTCCAGCATTTTAAAATGCTCTCAATACCACGTCTTTTAGCTTTGAGGAATCAAATTTCTATTTAGTATTTAAGAAGCAGATTTTTTTCCTCCTTCAATTCTCTGATATTTTCTGTGTGCCCATTCGTAGCTTCAACAAATAGCTTTAAAGATGCTTCCCCTTTGGATTTCTGGGGTCAATTTCCAATAAAAAGTATTTTCTCATCCAGCTCACACTCCATTCACTTTCTCCTCACCAGCACAATCTGGGGTATTCAGGCTGTCCCTGGCTTCATGGCAGCCATTTTGGCTGCCGCTACTCCTCCTCTTCAGATGAGGGGATTTTCCCAGTCAGGGAGGAGAGATGCGGCTCTCCTCGGCCTGCCAGGCGGTCCCACCTTACTTCACCCCTTCAGTGGGGCTATGGTCCGAAATTGGACCCTCTGACAGGGAGAAGTCGGAGCTGACTGCAGAGCTTGCAGACCAGGCTTCAGAGGGGAGCGGAAGTATAACCAGAAGTGCCTCGTCCTTTGTTTTTTCTGAACCTTTCAGTTTCTCCGAAGTCCGTTCTTACAGTAGTAGCTTCTTGTTCACAGTAAACGAGAACATAAATAAATAAATAAATAAATATTTATTTATTTCTTAGCCGCACCCTCTCCCGAAGGACTCGGGGCGGCGTACAATGAAACATATGAAATAAATATGTGGACAAAACAAACATATAACAGAGACATATACCGAGACATACACAAGGAGGAGGTCGGCTGATGAATAAAAAACAATTAGAATACAGTGATTAAAAAACCCCTAAATAATTAAATATAATTAAAATACCCAATTAAAAACCCGTCAGGAGCGATATGGTTAGATCAAAGTTGAGCCAGGCCAGCTACTTGGAATAGGTGGGTCTTAAGCTTAATACGAAAGGAGCGGAGGTCAGAGGTATTCCTAATATCCTAACATGATTCCTCTGAAGAATAATCAAGTGTTCTGGCACACCCATTAAATGCCACCTTTTGGCATAATCTACAAAAAGCCCTAGATGTACTCAATAAAACAAAGACAAAGCTTCTTAAATTCTCTTGCTTTCTATTCTTCTTCTTATATTAATTATCTGATTTCATGTCACTCTGCCTTTTCTGAAACCTGCCTGTTCATCTGGCATCGCTCTCTCCAGATATAGCACTGTACTCCTTTGTTAAGATCTTACAGAAAAAGTTTGTTTGCCTAAAGAATCAGTGCAATGGTTTATAATTTGCAATGTCTAATACCTCTTTCTTCAGGAGAGTAGCATTAGATACCATGCCCATGGTGTTCGCAAGCGCATGCGTGCCAGAAACCGGAAGGTGGCTGATGCCCATGCTGGAAACCCGAAGAACAGCCGCCCAGTGTGCACATGCGTGCCAGGTGGCTACTTTTCCAATTTCCTGCACACCCACAGGCTCCCATTTCAGCACTCAGTGACCGAAAAAGTTTGCCAACACTATTCTAAGGGATGGCATTATTGGCAATTTATAATTGAGCTAATTGGGTAGAATTGTTAAACGTATTACTCGAAACTGTGTGTTTTAGCCAGCTGGTGACTTTGGCCAATCACTCTCTCTTAGCCTGAGGAATACCAATACCAGCTCTGCAATGCATTGTCAAGAAAATTGCATGGAGCCAAATTTCATTCAACAATATAATTTTCTCCAATTTTACTTCAGTACTGAATAATCACTTTACTTCTTGGACAAATGTATGGGTAGTAGCTAAGAAATATTAGTGATATTTACCTGTTTTTAAAGGTTATTTCAGCCCTGGTCTTCAGCCCTTTTCCAGTGTTAGCTAAATAGGATATAATACTTTTTGGGGCTGTTACAACAATTAGAAAAATATATATCAAGTCCTTCATGCTGTGAGCTTAACAAGTTTTACATTTATTTCTATTTTGCTTTTCTTTTAAAATTTGTTCATGGTGCTTTGTATTCTAATTTTAGTCTTGAAAACCAAAAGGAATTTAGGATTTAACTAAACTAAATGAACTAATTTAGGATAAACTAGGGAAGAAATATTTGCATGATTATGCTAACTATTTTGCTTTAAATAATTAAACGAAAGTTTCCATGAAGTTTTTCGCTGCCTGAAGGAGGAACAAAATAACATTAAGGTAAAATACAGTCAGATCTCTACTATTTGGCAATTTTACTGCATTTATTAGTAATATGCAACACCATCATAAACCTAAAGCTTGAGCTAAAAATAGCTCTTGCAAGTGGAATGCCAATATCCTTATTACAGCACAACAGGATACCTGGTCTACCTCTTCAACTATACAGGAGATTTCTAGTAAATAGCTGTCAACAAGCCTGTGCATGACTGAAATCAAATTACTAATACTATGGGAATAGGCTTTTGAACTTTGTGCCAACAAAGTATCACGTATCTAATCTAAGGGGGAATTACAGACCAAAAGACTGCTATTATTTTATTAGCCATACCACCTTCATTTTGATCTGCTCTACTACGCTCGTTTAAATCTACTTGTCAGTGGGATGGCAGAGAAAGTACAATACATTTTATGTTCCAGAGCAGCTGTAATTCTATTTTGAAACCTCTGGGTTCCCCCTCCCCCCGCCCCCGCCCATGTTTTAAGAATTTCCAACAATTTTTACAGCATTTGATCTAGAATTAATGACATAAAAAGAGGTTATAATGTATCTAAGGAATAACTCCCATACAGTTAACTAAATATAGTAATCAACCCAGACATAATGTCATGCTTACTAGCCAAATAATACGTTAACCTTGATTTCAAAGTATGAATCCAAGTCATTTAGGCAAACATTGTAGTTTTTTCTTTTAAATAAATTCGATACAATTGTATCTTAGGTAGTAAAAGGTTAAACTTCTCCAAAATCTATATAATAATGTAAAGCAACTTTTTTCACACAGGTCTGAGGACATTTTTCATAATAGATATTGTGTGTAATCTCTTGCATTTCTATCCGATCAACCAAGGAAACAACAAAAAAGGAAACACACAACTTTCTGAGCTTCCCTTTATAAAGATTGCAAGATCAGAATGCAGGCTCACAGAACACACTGAAAATTAACTTATGAGATGTGCCACAATCTTGTGTCATTCACAGAGTGAAAAGGAGTCAAGATGATTTGACACAACCCTTTGGCCAAATAAAGAAGCACACAGGAAAATGTTACTGTGCTTCCTGTTTGCAATGCAGCTTCTGCCAACCTAGCAGTTCAAAAGCATGTAAAAATGCAAGTAGAAAAATAGGAACTACCTTTGATAGGGAAGATAACTGCGTTCTGTGCGCCTTCGGTGTTTAGTCATGTCGGCCACATGACATGGAGACGTCTTCGGACAGTGCTGGCTCTTCGGCTTTGAAACGAAAATGAGCACTGCCCCCTAGAGTCGGGAATGACTAGCACATATGTGCGAGAGGAACCTTTACCTTTACTCTTTATCACGCTCCTCACCTATTCTCTTATACTTCGCATAATAATGCATATTTAAAAAGTTGAAAAGAAAACCCAGGATTAACATTCTCTTCCAAAAATAAAACTTTACTCATTAGTTTCTGCTGTGTCATCATTTAGTCATTTTCTGGTATTCAGATCTTTTGCTACAATTATGAAGCTAAAGATCAGATAGGCAGGATATATGTATGTATATGAATAAGAATGTGTATGTGCCAGTGGTGGGTTTCCATTCTTTTTACTATTGGTTCGCTTGTGTGCGCGTGATGCTTCTGTGCATGTGCAGATGCGTCCGGGCGGGTGGGCGGAGCCTCCCGCCACCACCACTACCAGTTTGCCTGATCCGGGCCGAACCAGGAGCAAATCACCTCTGGTATGTTCATGTATATGTGCGTATGTATGTATATGTGTTATGATTATACATACAGGTCAACTTACCACAACTGAGCCCCAAATTTCTGTTTCTTAAGTGGGACAGTTAATTGAATTTTATCCTATTTTATGTCCTTTCTTACCACAATTGTTAAGTGAATTTGCTTCCGCATTGACTTTGCTTATCAGAAGGTAACAAAAGGTAATCCCATGACCGGGGGACATGGCAACCATCAGGAATATGAATCAGTTGCCAAGCATCTGAATTTTGATCACGTGACCATAGGGATGTTGCAAAATAGGTTGCAAGTGTGGAAAAACAGTTGTAAATCACTTTTTTTTAGAGCCGTTGCAACTTTAAAAGATCACTAAATAAACAGGTAAATCGAGTATCTGCTATTCTTAGAAGTATTTGTTTGCTATGTTTTACTAGGTATAAATATTAAATATATATATACAGGTAAAGAGTCTGTAATGTGAATTTTTACCTGCAACCAGCATTCCTTCTTTTTTTAATGATGATACTGTCAATAAGGAAAGCCTCTAAAAAGCCTTAAGATATTCACTGTTAAGAATGGATAATTATAACAGTTTATTTCCTTCCTGAATAAGGAGTAAAACAAGCTACCTATTGTATAACAAAGGTATTGTACAGTTGTGTTGGGAATATTGCTCCTTTAATTTAGCAGATTAGTCAGCCTCCTTCAATTAATACGTAGATGGGACTTAATGGAATGTAGAAATGTGCCCCATATCAAATTACACAACGGAATCAACTCATATTTTTCTTCCATTTTCATATCCTGAAGTTCTGACTACAACTCCTGTCGTCTTTCACTATCATGCAGAAGTATAAGCTTAATACTCCATAAAACTGGTGTGTATCATATTTAAAGCAAGTTTTGTTAGCTTCTCTAACAATACAATTTGTATACAAATATTTTTTAAAAATTATTTGTCCATCAATTTAGGGAAAGTTCAAGTTTTATTTTTGACATGCAAAATACATAACTTTTTCATTATATGTTTCTTCCTCAATTTATCTCCATAATTTATATTTGTATAAGGTAAAGATAAAGGTTCTCCTCACACCTTTGTACGTGTGTACAAAGTCGTTCCCTACTCTAGGGGGCAGTGCTCATCTCTGTTTCAAAGCCAAAGAGCAAGCGCTGTCCGAAGATGTCTCCATGGTCATGTGGCTGGCAGGACTAAATGTCAAAGGTGCACGGAGCGCTGTTACCTTCCCACCAAAGGTGGTTCCTATTTTTCTTTTTGCATTTTTACATGCTTTCGAACTGCTAGGTTGGCAGAAGCTGGGACAAGTAATGAGAGCTCACTCCGTTACACGGCACTAGGGATATAAACTGCTGAACTGCCGACCTTTCTGATTGACAAGCTCAGTGTCTTAGCCACTGAGCCACCACGTCCCTTTACACTTGTATAAGATCCGCCCCAAAAAACCCTTCAAATGCCAAGGATAGGATTATTGATAGTGAAAAAAAGATTAAAATTTATTATAAAGATCCTTGATGCTAGTTAAAATCCAGGATAATCACGTCCAAGGACTATAGCAATGACAGAGAAACTGATGACTAATGACAGTACAGTAATTTGGCTTGTACTATACTTTTATCTTAATGAAAGCATCTTCTCGGTAATCTCCATGATTTAGAAACCATATACACTGATCAAACTACAGTTATGAAAAAATAAAGCCTTGAATATTAGAGAACATTAGAAAGACATCAAGAATTCTAAAATTCTAAAACTTCAGCTACCTCAACTGTACTTTCTTTGGTCATCCAGTACCTCTCAAAAAAAGCCATGTCTATGATCATCCGACCTGACTTAATAAATTGCATCTATCATATTTAGTTCAAGAGGCAGCAAAGTTGGAAGAAAACCAAGAATAAAACTCAAGGCTATGCAAGACACTAAGGAAAAAGGAGGATTTGGCATACCAGATTGGGAACTTTATTATACTGCGGCCACTCTAACATGGTTAAAAGAATGGATAATGTTGAGAAATAAAAGATTACTCAAATTGGAAGGTCATGCCCTCCAAGTAGGATGGCATGCCTTCCTTTGGTATGAAAAAGGATCTGCACACAAATATTTCAATAGACACTACATCAGATAGTCCCTGTTATTAATATGGAACAAAATTAAACACGACCACTATACCAAAACACCCATTTGGCTATCTACGATGGAAGCATACATACACCCAAATTTAATTAATATGGAAAATATAATTACATATAAAGAGTTATTGAACAGACAGGGGGAGATCAAAAGTAGATTAGAACTGGCATCACAAGGGGTACAAGTAGAATGGTGGTCCTACTTACAGATACAATCAAGGTTTGCACAGGATAGGAAGAAGGAAGGTTTTGCCAAAGATTATACAATATTAGATAACCTTTTGATACAGACAGAAAACAGGCTGATCAAAGTGTTGTATAGATTTTTGTTGGAATATAAGCTACAGGAGGAACATGTCAAAGAAACTATGGTCGCCTGGGTAGAAAATTTCGGTTATAATGTGGAATTGGCTAAGTGGGAAAAACTTTGGATACTTAATCAGAAACTAACAATGGCTATGAAGTATAAAGAAAATCTTTATAAGATGTTCTACAGATGGCATCTCCCCCCCCCCCCCCCCCCCAGCACGGCTCTCCAAAATGTTTAAAAATCTGGCCCCAAATTGTTGGAAGTGTAAAAAAACACCAGGCACTTTGTATCATATGTGGTGGACGTGCAATGAGGCAAAAAAATATTGGAAAATGATTCAATCATGGTTAGAACAAATGGTGGGAGACCAAATCTTGTTTAAACCAGAAATTTTTCTCCTAGGTATAATACCGGAGGGGTTTAAGAAAGATACACTTTATCTAATTATACATGTACTAACTGTGGCGTGCATAACTTATGCACAATATTGGAAAAAAGAAAATACACCATCAGAGCTAGATATAATCCGAAAAGTGTTGGCCTGTGCGGAAGCAGATAGGCTCACTCTTGAACTTAAAAATAAAGGGGAATCAGAATATTTTGAAGTCTGGAACAGATTTTATGATTGGTATAAGACAAGGTGACAAGATTGGAACAAACTGTATATATTGTGATTGGACAGAAGAATAGACAATGTATTAAGTAGGCTTATAGTTAATGGTTGAGACTAGCTGTATATAATGTGAATGTATGGTCACTTCGACTTCGTGGTACTGCATTGTTTTAAATGTAAAAATAATAAAAATATATTTTAAAAAAGGACCTAAAGTCTGCTAATTTTTCTACAAATAGATTTTATTTTTTCACATCATACAGAATCAATCAAATCTGACATGGGGAAAGCAATAATTTTAATATCTTCGCCACACAGAGAGGTACTTAAAATTCCTAACAAACTGATACACAGATTTTAAAAAAACTATGTAACACTTCACTGCACACCTTCCACTAGCCTTAATGAAACATTAACACAAACCATGGATGTGTGAGTATATTTTCAAAGCCAATGCTCAAGATATAAATACCTTACATTTACAGGCTGTAAGTGATACTGTGTTGTGAAACAAATGCACACCCTTAATAAAAATCCATTTCTAAATTTAAACATAACATTATGGCCTTACAGATTCCATACGGACTATATTATTGACTGTTTTAGTCACTCAGCATAACAATGTCTGCATTTCAGTAATGCAAACTATGACACTCATGATATATTTAATGCTTCAGTTATTTAAACTTCAGAGATATCTGAAACTTGAACTAACTTAACGCAACGTGATATAAAACCCATGCAATGTTGGAAGTTTAAATAGTTTAATTATAGTTAGTACAGGCAATTACAGTGACTTTTAAGACCAAACTAGACAAAATTGCAAAATAATGTTTCTATACCACTATATTCATTCTTTGCCCTGAAATTCAGCATTGCTGTGGATCAAAAAAAAAAAAAAAGGCAAATAAAATACCAACCCTTAAAGATTTTGTATTATCTTTTTCAATAACAGCTGAAAAGGAATGCCTTTTCTGAAAAATGCTATATATTTCTTCCACAATTAATTTGTGGGAGAAGATCCTTGCAGTGGTAACTACAAACAAACCCCTCTTTCTTGCCTCAAATCTAGGTCTTTGGTCCAACAGAAAATGGAAGATTTTCCTTTGCTCTGATGGGGAAAAAAATCTCTGTGTGTGTGTGTGTGTGTGGCAGGAAAGAGCTGTGTTAGCACATTTTCATAGAAGTAAGCATTCTACAGAATGACAAGGCATAAGTGAGTTGGCATGCAGGAGATCAGCCTGACACTGAAGAGTTAGGAACAGTGAGGTGATGGAGCCAGTTAGGATATCACACTGGTAATGGATACAGCAGAGGACTCACCTGTCCAGCAGGAGCAGCACAGCCAAGCCTCAATACTCTGTTTCCCTGAAAATAAGACCTCCCCGGATAATAAGCCCAATCGGGCTTTTGAGTGCATGCGCTAAAATAAGCCCTCCCCCCCAAAATGAGCCGTCCCCCAAAATACTGCAGCACAGGAGCAGCCCTGAGGTGACCATGCTCACCGCCTCTTGCACCTAAAAATAATAAGACCTCCTAAAAAATAAGGCCAAGTGCTTATTTTGGGGGGGGGGTGTCAAAAGAAAATAAGACCCTGTCTTATTTTCGGGAAAACTTTTTTCAGCAGTTCATTTAGTGACCATTCAAAGTTACAATGGCATTGAAAAAAGTGACTTTATGACCATTTTTCACATTTATGACTGTTGTAACATCCCCGTGGTCATGTGATTTCCATTTGGATGCTTGTCAACTGACTCACTCTTATGATGGTTGCAGTGTTCCGGAGTCATGGGCTCTCCTTTTGCGACCTTCTGACAAACAAGTCAGATTCACTTAACAATCGTGTTACTAATTTAATAATTGCAGTGAGATTCACTTAACAAATGTGGTGAAAAAAGTCGTAAAATGGGACAAAACTCACTTAACAAATTTCTCACTTAACAACATACATTTTGGGTTCAATTGTGTTTGTACATTGAGAACTACCTGTAGCCAATGACCTTTTACTCCATTTCCAGGAATTTTAACCAGGATCACCAATGATGGTTCACGCCAGAAGCAACGGAGACTAGCTGTAACTCTCAAAACAACAATCTCAGCTTAACGTAAAGATTGCTAGAACTAGAACGAAAGAAAAACAAACCTTAGTTTCCTCCCTATTCTACAAGCAGGGAAAATGTCCAGACTAAGACAAATAAATTGTCAGCAGGTAGAACTATCGAAGATGGGCTGCAGGAGAAAAAGGAGGAACACAAAAGGCTAGAAAAATTAAACTCCATCTATAAAGAGTATAACAATCACATCTGCACAAGCATAAGAATAAATAATGTGAAATAAGATATAGAAATAAGACAGGAATAAGACATAGATAACAGTATGTCGACATTACTGTTTTTATTTGGATCTCTTGAAAAATATTTTGTTTTTGTTTACACATATCAAAGCTCAATACTAAAACCAGAATGAAATATTAATTTGCAGAATGTTTGGTTGCTTTTAAAAGAGGGTGAAGGCAAAGCTACACTGGGGTCCCTCAGATATATTGAGAATATTGGTCATGCAAAAAAAATAAAAATAAAAATAAAACCATAACTTTGTATTTTATAAATATTGATCACTATCATTTTACAAGGTTACTTAGAATTTGTACTCATCTATTTTCCGCAGCATCATCCAGGAAATTTGTTGCATAAACTCACAAATTTGACATGTCAGGCTGGGGATTAAAAATGGAACTCTGAACATCTCCCACACGAGTTCATGCAAGTACACTAGCTGGGAAAAGCTGCTGGCAAAGCATCAAACATGTTTTACAACACTACTCTTTATATCTTATAAATATGGGCCTTGTGTTTGAAACAGAGGCTGGATAGTGCTCTTTCAGCCATAATATAAGTATAATGTTTAGGTCTGGATGACTAAAGATTCCTTATCTCTGATTTCGTTCCTATGAAATGTATTCCAGCCTGAAATAGTTTTATATTAGCTTGGCAGTTATCTGCTACTAGCTGAATACCCGTGCTCCACTGCGAAACTATGTGATCAGGCTTGATAAATCGACAGTTACGGCTTGAAAATTAATGAGTAGTTACCATTTGCCTCTCCTCTCCTGTTCTCTCCTTAAGGCTTTCCCCACAGAATCCTCCCCTATCCTATCCCCTTCTCTCCCTCAACTTGATCCAAAGAAACCTCTCCTCTCCTCTCCCCTTCTCTTCCTCAGGCTGGTCCCACAGAAGCCCCAGCTATCCTCTCTCCTTCTCTCCCATAGGCTTGCCCCACAGAAGCCCCAGCTATCCTCTCCCCTTCTCTCCCTCAGGCTTGCCCCACAGAATCCTCCCCTATCCTATTCTCTTCTCTCCCTCAGGCTTGCTCCATTGATCCTCTCCTATCCTCCTCTCTCCCTCAGGCTTGCCCCACAGAAGCCCCACCTATCCTCTCCTCTTCTCTCCCTCAGCCTTTCCCCATTGATCCTCTCCTCTTATCTCCCTCAGGCTTGCCCCACAGACTCCTCCCTTATCCTCTCCTCTTCTCTCCCACAGCCTTTCCCCATTGATCCTCTCCTCTTCTCTTCCTCAGGCTTGCCCCACAGAAGCCCCACCTATCCTCTCCCCTTCTCTCCCTCAGGCTTGCTCCATAGAATCCTCTCCTATCTTATCACCTTCTCTCCCCCAGGCTCCTCTCCAACTTCGCAGCCAGCAGTCTGGATGAATCATGCGCTAGCCATGCCCATGTCCTTGTTTTGAGGTTGGGAGGGGGAGTAGAATGTTTAACTCCTTAGCATCAGAGCATGTTAATAATAATATAAGAAATATTAATGGTCTGATGGTCATTTTGAAAAATATTTTCTAAGCGAGCACCTAGAAGCCAAGAGGAACATATATGCCACATTTCAAGTTTGTAGGCTTTACGGTTCAGGAGATATTGTGATCCGGAATGAGTGGTTTTTGCTTTTATATGTATCTAGATTGTCCCCTTTATTTCTGGATTGTAAGAGAGCTATCCATATTACTGGCAAGTAAAAAAAAAAGGGGGGGGGGATAAAAAAGAAATACATTTTATGGAATCTTTATAAAGAAGCATCTAGTGCACTGGTTATGCCCATTTCTAAATTGGGAGGCCTTTGCGCCTTAGTCTTCTCTCATTTTGATAACTGCAACATAGCCTACAAGGGGTTACCCTTGTAGTCCATTTGAAAGCTTCAGCACATATAGAATGCGTGGCTTAAGTCAGTAAGTACATATCTCATTTTACCCACATGGCACAGTGGTTAGAGTGCAGTACTGCAGGCTCCTTCCGCTGACTGTCTACAATTTGGCAGATCGAATCTCACCAGGCTCAAGGTTGACTCAGCCTTCCATCCTTCGGAGGTGGGTAAAATGAGGACCCAGATTGTTGGGGGCGATATGATGACTCTATAAATTGCTTAGAGCAAGCTGTAAAAGCACTATGATGCAGTATATAAGTCTAAGTGCTATTGCTATTACTATTTCCGGTTAGGCTATTTAAATTACTTATTTTTTTTATAAATTGCCTTGCTCTAGTGATCGAGGTAGCTAATAAATTGATTAAACAAGCAATATTACAAAATTAGTAATCATTTCTAAAATGTATTTAATGTAAAAGAATGGAATATTTTTTAAAACATGTGAAAGAGTAATAAAACTATATATGCAGGGTCTTGTTTTTTTAAACTTATGAGCTCTGATCTTTTAATATCCAGAGAAGAAAACTGGAAAACTGAGTTTAGAAGGTGGAGTTGATACACACCTTACAGAAAGGTTGTTAAAAAGCAAAAACAAATCAACAGTAGTGAATAACAGGTTGAGCTCAATACTTAGGTTCAAATAATTACACCCTAAAGACGAAGCATTAAAAACTGATCTTAGTTAACGAGAGAAGTATACTATGGAGTGGCATGTTAATTCAGAGGATTGCACGCCATCTGAAAATAAGCATTAAGTCAAAGCCAACAACAGATGTTTCACAGAAGTGTCCCATCTCAAATTTTTCTGCAGTACATTACTGTGACTCCGATATTGGAAATACAGTGCTAAAGATAAAGTATCACTATGTTTGGTATTTAGCAATACTGGAAAATGACTGCACTTATTGCTACACCGTATCCATAAAGAAGAATAACATTTATTTTGAGCATCCCAAAAGGCTGGTGTACTACCTTCACCCAAAACTCTAAAAAAGGGAAAGATCTAAAGGACATTAAAGAAAAGGAAAGTGAGTGAAATTTTCATAATTGAATAATCAGGGCATAACTGTACACTTTAATAAGTTTGATTTGATTATGGTGATATGGAAACATTAGTATATTTAAAGTGTTCAATATTTCTAACTAGCCGATAACCTGGAGTCCGGACCAAATGTAATTTCTAATGCTGGATTTCCCCCCCCCCCCTTACCGAGAAAGCCCCCTTGTGGAGTACTGTGAAGCCGTAACCATGGCAACTCCACTACGCTGTATAGTAGAATCCATTTTACGGCAGTACAGTGGAAGCCATTTAAAGGCACAACAGGCTGCATCTTAATAGAACACATACCCCGAGGTGTGTTATGGGTGCCTTACTCCCACAGTATTTGTTTCCAGAGAGTAAGTCGTCTGTGTACCAAGTTTGGTTGAAATTGTTTGAGGCATTCCAGAGTTATGCTGGAACATACACACACACACAGCCATAGACAGACAGACAGACAGACAGACAGACAGGTAGGTAGGTAGATAAATAGATAGATAGATGTTATCTCAAATATCCTTTCAGGAACTTTAGAAAAACCAATTCCTTAAACAATCTAGAGCAGTATTTCTCAGCTTTGGCTACTGTGAGATGGCTGGACTTCAATCCCAGAATTCCCCAGTCAGCTCTGGAAGTTGAAGTCAACCCATCTTAAAGTGGCCAAGGATGAGAAACACTGCTCTTAAAGTATGAAGAATGAGAAAAAGCAGCTTATTATGGCCTTCAGAATAAGAAGCAGCAGCTTCCCATCGTTCCAGCTTTATTTCTTATGCAACCAGACTCCATTATTAGAGAGTGTTTTAATGTGCTTTGGTGAGATCCTAACCCCAAGATCCTCTTAGTTGGTGAGAGAAAGTTTTCTACTTTATTTTTCAAAGAAATATTAAGGAAGCCTTCAAAAGTAACTTCAAAAGTTTCATCTTTTTAATCAAAGGGGGCAAAATTATTTTTTGAAATCAAAAATATGTTTCCAAAATATTATACGTCATTCTGTACTAGAAACATTTAGTATAAATTATTCCTGCATAAGCACACTTCAGTAATCAATTCAATTAATTTTACAGCCACCAATGCAATAAAACTGTTTTAACATGATGTAAATCAAATATCATAATTGACAAAGTGCTTACTTTTATAATAATCTCATTAAAGTAAAGTATAAAATCTAATCAAAGAAAAAATATTTTTCTGTAATATTCTTTTGTAATATACCTGTACTAAAATTAACCCTAATGAAATATTTTGCTTACAAATACTTTGCTTAAACTACAAAATTTTAACAGAACAGTCAGGATGAATCTGGTCAAATCTTTGCTGGAAAGTCACTAAACATAACAAATACAAATTAATCATTCTTCTTAAAAATTTGTGCAAGAACTTCAAAGTAAAACAAGAAGCAATGGTATATATACAGGTGGCCCTTGAGTTATGCTAGCAGTTGGGATTGGAACTTCTATTGGATGTGTCCATAAAGCATGATGCCATGTGACCACATCACTTAGAGTAGGTAACCCTGAAAGACCTGATTAATGTCATAATTGCAGGGCTATGTGGGTTGTTAAGCAGGAAAAGGTGGAAGCCCAAGCAAGAGCCATGGGCATGGCACTGGCAGGTGCTACAAAGAATGAGAATGGATGGGTGCCATAGGGTGCCACTGGCAGGAGATATGGAGAGCATGTGGGTCAGCAGGAACTGTGAGCAGGAAGGGAGTGCTGTGTGTAGGTATGCTACAGCTAGGACTGGTCATAAGTACACTATAACTTATAGTATAACTGTAAGTTCAACACTGTCATAACTTTGAATGGTCCTGAATGAATGGTCATAACCTGAGGACTACTTATATTCTCCAGACATACAATTATTCTGTGTGGAGTCTATTACAATTAGTTTTTCATTTGTGTGGAGGTCTAATTTTTATAATGTATCATTCGCATTCTGACTTAAACAACCACATTGTGCGTAACAAACCTTCTGTCTCTTAGAAAACATATCGGCAGATCCCACTGTAACCTTTTTACATATCAGAAAAGTTGACAAAGTGGGGCTTTTAAAATTCAGTGGGACCTGCTGATATGTTAGTACCTAGATAGGAGACCCCTAGGAAATCCTAGGATTAAAGACAAGACTGGGAGCTAAAATATCCTGGAAGCTAACAATAGCAAATGACTTCTGTATGGTTGTCAAAAGAACAGGTAAATGCACAAAGCTCCATTTGTGCATGTCCAGATTAGGCTGCATACATGAAACCATCCCCTCCTCCTGCCACCGTTGGTCTACAGATCCTGAAAGGTTAGGGACTGCTGCCATACAGGATCCAAGGAAAAGGTCTTCAAACCACACGAAGACACATAATAGCAAAAAAAAGACAAAAAACATTTTCCTAAAGTTAAGTCACAAGCAACTTTAGATAAATGGAAACCTGAGAACATTTCACTGTCTTCATGGGAAATTTACATAAAGTATACAAGTCAGGAAGCCACAGCACAGATAGAAGATAATGAAGGAGACTGGCTCCCAGTTCACAAAAGAGTGTAGCAAGAATGTATATGTTCTCCTTATTTATGCGCTCTATATGCTGAATATATATTAAGGGAAGCCGGTCAGGAAGGAGATGAACGTGGTTTTAAAACTGCAAGAAGAAACAACTATAATCTGTGCTATGCTGATGACACTTGGTAGCTGAAAAATGGAAAGGATCTGCAAGGATTGCCATGAAAACCTAGAACTAAAACTAAGTATACAGTTCAAACTAATGACAACAGACACAATAACCAGGCTTATGATTGAAAATGAAGATATCAAAGGTGTGGATACTTCTGCCTTTTAGGATCAATAGTAAAAGAACAAGTAGTGAAGAAATATGCACTTGGCTGAGCAGCCACAAAGACTTTGGAAATATTCAGATGCTATGATGTTTCTATACCTATGAAGATCAGAATTGTGCAAACCATGGTATTTTCCTGTGACACTCTGTTGAAAGAAAAGTTGGACTTCAGAGAAGGAGGCTAGGAAAAGTATTGATGCTTCTGTATCGGAGAAGAGTATATTATGGACAGGCAAGAAAACAAACTAATAATTATTGAACAAATCAACCCAGAGTTCTCCCTTGCGGCACAAATCACCAGGCTCAAATTTTCCTACTTTATAGAACATTATGGGAAGACCCAGCTCTCTGGAAAAGGCTCCAATGATGGAAAAGTGGAGGGAGAGTGAGTAGCAAAATAGATGGACTCAATTAAAGCAGTGATGGGTCTAATCCAGTGATGGATTAGAAGACCCGAAAGACCCATTTAAGGACACATTGTCATTAAAGAAGATCCATGTGATCTCTAAGAGTCGAAAAAGACTTCAGCACCTGAGGAAAAGACAAGAAGCAATGAGTGGAAACTAATCAAGGAGAGAAGCAACCTAGAACTAAGGAGAAATTTCCTGACAGAACAATTAATCAGTGAAAATATTTACAGACCCCTCACATCCTGGACATAAATTGTTTCAACTCCTACCCTCCAAACGACACTATAGAGCACTGCACACCAAGACAACTAGATACAAGAACAGTTTTTTTCCCAAATGCCATCACTCTGCTAACTAAATTATTCCGTCAACACTGTCAAACCATTCACTAAGGCTGCATTACTATTACTATTAGTCTTCTCATTGTTCCTATCACCCATCTCCTCCCACTTACAACTGCAGGACTGTAACTTTGTTTATATTGATATTGATTGTTTCCTGATTGCTTATTTGTACCCTATGACTATCATTAAGTGTTGTACTGTTTGATTCTTGACTAATGTATTTTGTCTATTTATGTACAGTGAGAGCATCTGCACCAAAGACAAATTCCTTGTGTGTCCAATCACACTTGGCCAATAAGGAATTCTATTCTACTCCATTTCTATTCCATTCCTATTCCATTCTATTTGGTGTTGGGTTTCCTGCCTGAGCAGGGGGTTGGACTAGAAGATCTCCAAGGCCCCTTCCAACTATTAGTGTGATTTTACCTAGTGCCCTGCTCCATGTGCTACTACTCCAACTCCCAGCATCCGCACCCCCCACTACTGCAACCATGTTGGCCACGGATGATGGGAGCTGTAGTCCTTCCCATCTAGAACCAGCAGGCCAAGAGAGAACTTGAATAAGGGATCTCCAGCCAGAAATCCCCCCCCCAAATCATTCTTCCCGCAAACACTAATAATAATGTAATTTAATAGCTGTTTCTCCACTCACCTGCGCCAGAACCAGGAAGAAGCTGCCGGTCCCCTCCCGCCTGTTCCATCCTCGGCAGGAGCCCACCAAGGCACCTCCTCCGAGCAGGGAGGCAGTTGCGAGCAACGGAGCTGTCCAGCCTTTGCGTTCCCGGAAGCTGCCAAGCATGAGCGCCCCGCGCCTCCCGCAACTGCGGACCAGAGCGGCCCAAACAGCACCCCACGCTGCTGCCATTTTCTCAGAAGTAGGAAGATCGTTGGCATCAATCCATAAACGTTGATTAGTTAGAGCTGCCCACAGTTCACAGCTTCCAGGTTCGCTTTGGATATTCCGTTTTCTTATTCCATCAAGGGCTGTGCTGCCCCAGCAGTATATAGCTAGTGTAGGAATTGAGAACTGTCTCCTTTAAGAAACTACCTCCTGGGAAATGTAGGCAGAGATTGCCTTATGGGAAATGTAGTTCCATGACATGTGATCACATCTGTGTTTCTGATTGGCCACTGGGGCATTCTGCCTTTGTAAACCAGAGCAGTAGTGTTTGTGTCTCCGCTCAGCATGGGAACGAAACCATCATCTGTTTACACCACGTGATGGGATGGATTATGGAAAGTCCAAAGTATCTTAACCCTGAACTGTAAGTTTTGCTATTAAGAATGCCTGATGATAAACTTGATCTGAATGAGATTCCTAAGCGTGGAGTTAACTGTATGCCCGAGCAAGCCTACAACCCTCGAGGCAGAACAGTAAAAAGATGGTGTTGAACTCCCCTCGAGTAAAAAGGACGTTGAAGTTGAATCCCAAACTCTGTTTGCATTTTAACTGAGAACAGCTGCCGGGATTTCCCCCAACCCCCTCTTGGAGCAGAGAGAAACATCCTGTTTCAGTGAGAAAGGCTGATTATCTCTCCTGAGATGAAGGACTTTGTTGTGATTAAGAAAATGTGCTAAAAGGGGGCCAAGAGTTGCATGAGAAAAACAGCCTCTACAACCTGGCTGGCTCGATCTGCTCTGAAAAGCCTGATTTTGTTTGTGGAAGAATGTTTACAAGCTAGACTCTTTGTTTCTCCTCTGATATACTGAAAAAGCAGATCCTGCAGAGTTAGAAAAGCATGTTTCCTCTCTCTCCCTGTTTGAAAGCAAGGTGGACTTTTGTTTTCATTTAATTGAGCTCCAGGGAAGGGGACCCAGGAATTGCATGATAAAGCAACCCCCCCCCCCTTCCCAACCTATCCAGTCTGATCTGCTGTTGTAAAGGCCAAACGCATGTGGCTTGGAAGCAAGCAGCAGTCTATCCAAGAAAGAAAGAAAAAACGTTTCAGTAAATCAAAAATGAATTCCAAGCCTTACTGCTTAAGCCAGGGGTGTCCAAACTTGGGAACTTTAAGACTTGTGGACTTCTGGGGAATTCTGGGAGTTGAAGTCCACAAGTCTTAAAGTTCCCAAGTTTGGACACCCCTGGCTTAAGTAGTTGTAAAAGCCTCATGGAAAGGTCTCCATGGAAACGGAATTTGAATAAGAAAGAGACCAGCTAGCCCAAATAGTTAACTGAGAGTCCTGAGTCCTTTGAACTAAATTGATGGGTTGTCCTGACAACGAGGGGCAATAAAGAGGCCCCAACCATTCCAGCATCAGCTAACTTGGTGTGTGTAGAGCCATCTGGCAGTCAAATGGCCATAAGGCAGATGCCGTCCAGCTGAAGGCCCTGCAAGTTATGATCTTGCTGTTTTGTGACTATTGTTTATGAAATATTGGAAAAAGACTCAACCAAGCTAGCAAGGTCCAAGATGGGTTCTGAGTCCAGGTAAAGACCCTTAGGAATTCCAAAACTGACAAGTTAGCTTACAGCCCTCAAGGAAAAATGGCATTACCAGTTACTCCATACATTAGTCACAAACAGCGCCCTCTGGTGGCTCCTCTACAAACCGCAATCCAGCATTTCAAGCCAACACATGCAACGAACCCTAGTGCCCAAAAGTTGAACTGCGCCTGCATCTACACAGCCTTGCAACACACCCCAGTGGCCAACAAGTGGACTGCACCTGCATCTCCAAAGGCTTGCAATGCACTCTAGTGGCCGACAGGTAGACTGCGCCTGCAACTACAAAGCCTTACAATGCACACTAATGGCTGACAAGTGGACTGTGCCTACATCTACAGAGCCTTGCAACGCACCCTAGTGGCTGACAGATGGCATGCGCCTGCATCTACACCATCTTGCAACGCAACCTAGTGGTCAACAAGTGGACTGCACCTGCATCTACCAAGTCTTGCAACGCACCCTAGTGGCCAAAAAGTGAATTGAACTCAGAAATTTATAATACATTCAAGAAATTTCCTGAGCTAATCCTAGTTATAGAATCTTCTCTACCCATGACAGAAGGGTCAGACATGCCGAATCCCATGCCTGAACCTGACACAGCGCCAGAATTGGTTGTCCAAAATTTAGAATTGGTTGTTCAACTCTCAGATAAGGCAGAGGCACCTAAGAAGACCTACGACTTTAGGCAGCGTAGAAAATCTACTGATGCCAAGAAGCATAACCTGAGGGAGGAATGGGACAAGCCATATCAACGCTATAAAATATCCTGGGAAGAGTTGCTGAATCTCTGCAACATACTCCTAGATAATATCTCCCCAAGCGCATCCACTCAATGATAGATAAAATGGATGAAACTTTCTTACAATGGAAGGGTTGTGAACATTTAGTCACTGCTAGGAGACCCAGAGCTCGTAGAGGACATTAAACGCCTAGAAAAGATGGGTGAATAGCATAGCCATTTCTTCCACAGCACTACAAGCCGTTTCCATGCTGCCTTACAGGCCGAGGACAGACAGTCGAATCTGAAGTGTCCCATCGTTCGCGTGCACCACGGTTGCATGTGGCTTCCTCTCATGCTTTTAATAAAGCATCCTCATCTAGTCCCAAGGATATACCGGGGGAGAAGGTCCCATCTGAGGTATCCCATCATTTGCATGCGCCATCTCAGCGGTCACATGCAACTTCCTCCCACGTCTCCAAAAATGCTTCATCCCTCTACCCTAAGCCAACCCGATATCGAGTGGGCACCAGCATCTCATAGCAAATCTTCCCATTACAGCCAGATGTCACGGGCATTTAGAGCTTTCGCCCTGCAGGGAATGGTCAAAGGCCCAATGGGCTCCCCATTCGCCCACAAGACAGGACTCGGTTTTGGGTCATCTTTGGTACAGTGTGTGTCGATCGGCTGAAGGCCCCAACCCAGGTGAATGTCTTCACGACATCCACTCTCAGTAATGGGAGAACATCCCACTTGAAACCATGCCAAGAACACTTCACAACTTCATCAATCAAACCAGTTTTAGGAGCAATAGTGTTCCAGACCAGCAAAGAAGACAATGACTTGGCCTTGTCGATAGAGGACAAGAATTTCTGAGGCTCATGGACAAGGAATTCCAACAGGATGCTACCAAGAGTTGGGTGGCTCCATTACTCTTTTGCATACCAAGGCAACAGCTTCCAACAATCATGAGCAAGCACTCTCGCCTCTTGGCCACCACCAGAAGGGAACTTTGTTCCCAAGGACATGTATAAACAACAATGGAGACAAGTTCAACTGCTTGCCAACACATTCTGGAAGTGCTGGAAACGGGAATACTTGCCCTCCCTGCAAGATCGCCACAAATTACAGAGCAAAGAGCCCAACCTTGAAGAAGGAGACCTTCTCTTGCTAAAAGACAAGGACGCACCTCGGAACTTGTGGCCAATAGAACTTGTGCGCCAAGTCCTACCCAGTAATGATGGACTAGTTCGCCAGGTGGAAGTTCAAGTTGCAAAGCCACTGGAGTCAGGTCGTGACCAGCAGATTTTCACCAAGAAACTCTGCACCAGACCAATCATCGACCTGGTGCTGTTGCTAAGGAAGACTGAACTAGAAGATTGAACCTGAAGCTTTGCATGCTTTGTGTTTACATCATTGTTTGCACTGTTTGATGCTATGCCTTTGTGTAACTCAGTTAATTAGTTAGTTAAGTTTGCATGTTTGATGTTATGCCTCTGTTTATCTTAGTTAATTAGATAGTCAAGTTTGCATTGCTTTATGCCATGCCTTTGTTTGCCTTTAGTTAAAAGTTAGATGATAGTGGAATTTATAATTCCAGGCAGGGAGTGTGCTGCCACAGCAGTATATAGCTAGTGTAGGAATTAAGAACTATCTCCTTTTAGAAACAACCACCTGGGAAATGTAGGCAGAGATTGCCTCATGGGAAATGTAGTTCTATGACATGTGCTCAGATCTGTGTTTCTGGTTGGCCACTGGGGCATTCTCCCTGCGTGCTGGTCGTTTTAAATGCCTTTGTGAACCAGAGTAGTAGGGTTTGTGTCTCCCCTCAGCATGGGAGCGAAACCATCATCTTTTTACACCACATGATGGTAGATTATGGAAAGTCAGAAGTATCTTAACACTGAACTCAAAGTTTTGCTGTTAAGAATGCCTGATAATAAACTTGATCTGAATGAGATTCCTAAGTTTGGAGTTAATTGCATGCCCCGAGCAAGCCTACAATGCTTGAGGCAGAACAAGGGGTATCCTAGAGGAGTTGTTGTCAGAAAAAATGGAGGCACACAATAAAGGCAGGTTCTTCCTTTCTGGCAAAGCTCTTCATTGCTGGTGAGAATGGTTTACAAAAAACTTGTCTTTTCAATATTGTAACGGTCAGCGAGGGGTTTGCACGGGAAAGAGGTTTGAAGGAGTAGCTTAAACAGACTTTTGCTGGAACCTGATTAAAAATAAGAATGAAAATGCCCAGCTCAAACACTAGCAGCAGGCGATTTTACAGGGAGATTTTCTCCAGCTGGTGGAAAAAAAATGGAACAAGTCTGACCAATAACAGTGGAATAAGTTTACAAAAATGCATGTATTCATTATTGTTATGGTTGGTTGCATAGCCAGATGTATTGACTATCTTTGACATTTCCCCCCTACCTTATCGAGTCCATCCCAAGGACCTGGAGTAAATTAAAGGTATCATCGCATGATGCAATTATTATTTTGGAGCAGAAACACCTATGTCAATGGGATATTACCACGTACATAATAGTATTATTCTATCTAGACTAGAGGGCAGTTGTGTCTGTGGAGGTTATTAAAAGGGACTTGGAAATGAAGTTTGTGAAGAACAAAAGGTTACCTCTAATTTTTCTAGCTCTTTCTAAAAAATAAATAAAAACAAAAGACACGTTCTCTTGCTGCGCGCATGCGCTATTTTAAAAGCTCTTGCAAGTGATTGCAAGGCCGAGCGAGATCCTTAATGAGGCCAAGTAAACAGCTGCTGTTCTTCAACATTAAACTTAGGGTTTTTTCATTGTTAACGGTAATTCTTTTGTGTTAATGCATGGTTCAATATATTGAATAAATCTAGGAAGTAGGTTTTTTCCCACCCAATAGCCAAAACAAACATTTATTGTGCATTAGCTATACATTTTGTGCATGGCGATAGCAAATGGCATTGTCTTCACTGATGTGAATGCCAATTTTGAAGTACTGTGAAAATTAAAAATCATACTGAGGGTTTCCGTCTGTTGTATGGAATTGTTTGGTCCCACTCCTTGAGTCGCAGAAAGTTTGATCTTTGATTTCCTTCCTAGATGATAAGCTGCAACACCTAACAATATTATTTACTGAATAGCATTGGAATTAAAAAGGAATAATTGCAGTTAAGCTTGTCTTACTCGTGGACTGGGATGAGTTAATAGAATAGAATAGAATAGAATTCTTTATTGGCTAAGTGTGATTGGACACAAAGGGAATTTGTCCTTGGTACATATCCTCTCAGTGTACATAAAAAGACAAGATACATTCGTCAAGAATCATAAGGTACAACACTTAATGAGTGTCATAAGGTCTAAATAAACAATCAGGAAAGTAATATGATGGGGGCCTGGCAGAGAAAAAGTTGGTGTCAGGCAAATGTGTGCCATTGTTAACTGCAAGTGGAGACATGGCCTCTCTTAAATTGTTGATCTCCAGGGTGTCAGGTTTGAATAACCGGTCAAAATAGCATCTTGCCCAGTTAACTATTTTAGGGGGATAATTTCAATTTTTAGGGATTCACGCAGTCTCCCAAATAAATCATAAATTAACCACATGAGTAGCATTTAAATCACACATTTAGGCTAAAAGGTGGTTAGCTAGCTTGTAGACTTTAACTTCAGTTAGGCTGGGAGTCCCCTCTCTAAATCAGTTTACTCCTCCCTTTCTCCTGAGAAAGGAAAGCACTGAGAAGAGAAGGAGCTCAAAAAGTACCTGCCTTTTTGCCAAGAAATTTTAACTTCATTTTTCCACAGGGGAAATTTCCCATTAATCCTTGCTATCAGCTCAGTGGGCCAATCTTATCATTTGATAGAGTAAGAACAGCAATAGATCCTGCTGAATGAGACTGGTAGCTGCTCCAAAGGTCCTCTAAGGTGGCAACTTGAAGATGTGCAGCAGTGGTGGGTTACAGACGGTACGCCCCGGTACAGGTGTACCGGTGCCTGCCGGGAGCACCGGGTAACGTTCTGGTACGGTGCTCTGGTGCACCTGGCCGCCCGCCGCCCTTACCTGTATTTGAGTGTTTCCGCGCATGGAACGTATGGCATCTGTGCGATGCTCCACCGAGCAGCTGGAGCATCGCGGAGGCGTTGCGGAGCATCACAGGAAGTAAGGAGGCATGCGTGTGCTGCACGTGTGTGCAAGCGTGCTGCACACATTCATGTGGTGGACACCGGGCCCCATTGCACTGTACCGGTTGCAACAGGATCCGGAACCCACCACTGATGTGAAGATTTCAAGTCCCAAAATTCCCCAACCAGCATGGCTGGCTGGGGGCTTCTGGGAGTTGGGAGTCCACACATGGACTTCAAGTTGCCAAGGTTTAGAAACACTGCTCTAAATAATCCTGCTTGTCTGATCTATTGAGGACAGAATTATATGTACCCTAAAATAGCCTAGATCTTCTAAACAAATCTGCTGCCTCAGTTCTAGTGAGAATTTCTTCCCCAGTATTAAGAAAAGATTCACCTGCCAATCTAGTTTGGAAGAGGTCCCTTCTTATACTTTGTCTC
Organism: Natrix helvetica; assembly: GCF_964273705.1. Lineage (NCBI taxonomy): Eukaryota > Metazoa > Chordata > Lepidosauria > Squamata > Natricidae > Natrix > Natrix helvetica. The sequence continues at coordinate 21,204,829 of NC_138550.1, forward strand.
CCTCTCAAGCAAACTAAATAAATTTTCCAGCATGTTTGCCAAGGTAATTATATATCACGATCCCATTCGCCGCCTTTCTGAGCGAGCTCCGCCGGCGAAGCGCTCCGCAATCCTTTTCTGTGCGTCTGGCATTTCAGGAAGGCGGGGAATGGGATCACGATCCCATTCGCCGCCTCTCTGAGCGCGCTCCGCCGGCGAAGCGCTCCGCAATCCTTTTCTGTGCGTCTGGCATTTAGGTAGATAGCCGGATGTCCTAAACGCCAGACGCACAGAAAAGCAGCTGCTGTTGGGGATCGTGGAACGCGAGCCGGTGAAGCGCGCTCAGGAAGGCGGGGAATGGGATCACGATCCCATTCGCCGCCTTTCTGAGCGAGCTCCGCCGGCGAAGCGCTCCACAATCCTTTTCTGTGCGTCTGGCATTTCAGGAAGGCGGGGAATGGGATCACGATCCCATTCGCCGCCTCTCTGAGCGCGCTCCGCCGGCGAAGCGCTCCGCAATCCTTTTCTGTGCGTCTGGCATTTAGGTAGATAGCCGGATGTCCTAAACGCCAGATGCACAGAAAAGCAGCTGCTGTTGGGGATCGCGGAATGCGAGCCGGTGAAGCACGCTCAGGAAGGCGGGGAATGGGATCACGATCCCATTCGCCGCCTTTCTGAGCGCGCTCAGCCGGCGAAGCGCTCCGCAATCCTTTTCTGTGCGTCTGGCATTTCAGGAAGGCGGGGAATGGGATCACGATCCCATTCGCCGCCTTTCTGAGCCCGCTCCGCCGGCGAAGCGCTCCGCAATCCTTTTCTGTGCGTCTGGCATTTCAGGAAGGCGGGGAAGGGATCACGATCCCATTCGCCGCCTTTCTGAGCGCGCTCCGCCGGCGAAGCGCTCCGCAATCCTTTTCTGTGCGTCTGGCAGTTAGGTTGGCGTCGTTGTGGCTACATCTGGCCGGCCGGACGAAAGAGCGAGCGAGGCAGGCGGGAAAGCAACGAAAGGGGCTGCGCTTTCACCCCACTCAAGCCTTGCCCGAGGGAGCTGGGGATCGGGCTTTGGGTTGGTGGGATACCTTGAAGGAGTGGGGGGGGAGGGACTGGCGCCGGTGGAGGAAGCAATGCTACGCGGATCAGTGCACTCCGCGGTCCCCTTAATGTTCACTCAGGAAGGCGGGGAATGGGACCACCTGATGACGTCACCAGCCTCCCCAGCCATAACCCTCACCGCACGTCACTGATATATGCATAATATGATTTGTTTGGTTTTGGTTGAAGAAGTGGAAATTTAGAATTAAGATTTATAAAACATAGTTAACGACTGAGCATATTGTGCAAACCTATTGACTTAACCATAGTTAGCCTAATGACCCTTACCATAAGTAAAGCTAGCTATTATACATTAACATGAATAACATTGATGGATTGGAAAAGTTATCACTGTTCTATGTCTTAATTGGTTAATTTTGTATTTATGAACCTATGAAGGGGCCCATTGGTCAGGCTTGTGGCCCATCTAATCTAGTCGTGGTATTTCATCAGATACTTTCTGCAGGTTTACAAATATAGAATGGGGGTGGGTGATAATTCTATTTAATTGTGCTCTCTAGCAACTGGTACTTAAATTCCCCAGTACTTGGATTCCTCCAGCAAGATTGAAGTTAGCCCTATGCAGTAGTCTAGACAAGAGAGACAATCAGGATATTGTAAGGTTACACTGACAGAATCTTGCAAGGCTTAAATTATTTCTTCCCTCTTCTCCTTTTACTCTCCAGAAAATTAAGAAAGATCCCTTCTGAAATGTTTTCCATACCTTCCCTCCTTGTGTGGGCTGAGATATCTTTAACATTCCTGTTGACCAGTCTGAGGCTTTCACCCCAGTGTCCCAATTATTACATCTCTCCATTTGGGGGTGACCAATTCTTGGTTAGTTCTGCTTTTGGACAGAATCTTGGTGTGGCACAAAGCAGTTACAGTAATCGGACTAATCTTCAGACTTTCTGTCTTCTTGGTGAAACCCTTGGGTTGTTCGTGAATCTCAGTAGTGTCTCTTGCATACCAGTTTGTACAAAATAATTTGATGTTTTAGATCAGTGATGGCTAACCTTTTTGTAAAGGTGTGCCAAAATTGTGTGCATGTGTGCTATTGCACACATGCGTGCCCAGACCCACAATGGAATCTGCCCCCAACTGTGCATGTGTACCCTGCGCATGCATGCATGCTCCACACATACCCACGCATGCATGCATACACCCATGCATGTGTGCATGTGCCCCCCCTCCGCTTGGGGGGTGGGGAACTTTTACCCTCCCCAGGCTTTAGAGGCTTTCCAGAAGCCTGGGGAGGGCAAAAACGGCCTCCCCTGGCCTTCCGGAAGGAGGAAACGGATCATTTTTGAACTTCTGGTTGGCCTGTTGGGCCCGTTTTTCGCCCTCCCCATGCAGGCATTTTGGATGAAAAGTGGTCCCAACACACCAACCGGAAGTTTGGAAACGATCCATTGCCGCCTTCCGGCGGGCCTCCAACAGGAGCTGTTTTCATCCTCCCCAGGCTTCAGGAAAGCCTCTGGAGACTTGGGAGCGTGAAAACAGTCCCAACGGGCCAACCAGAAGTTTGGGAATGAATTTCCGGTTGGCCTGTTGGGCCTGTTTTTCACCCTCTCCAAGCTCCGGAGGCTTTTTTGAAGCCTGGAGAGGGCAAAAATGGACTCCCCCAGCTCTCCGGAAGGCCAAAAATCAGCTGGCCTGCACGCGCATGTGTGCTGGAGCTGAGATGTAACGTGCCGGCAAATATGGCTCCATCACGGTTTTAGATTCTTATGTATTTGAATATCATTATCGTTGTGGCTCATTATGGTCACCGCTAAGTTGCTGATCGTCTGCATAGTAGGCTACCTTGCCTCTGAAGATACCAGCCGCAATTGCCAGTGAACTGTCAGGAAATCTGTTGTCTAGACCACAATAATTAAATCCTGAAATAGAACACTGTCCAATGTCCAATCATCTTTTTTTTAAAAAATGCTGCCCATCATCATATTAAAGGGCAGCAAATTTCATAGTTGCCTTGAATGAAGATGATCTTCCTTTTTACCCGTCTTCACTCTCTTCGTACCGTGTTTAGTTTTAATTGACAAGCTATAGATTGAACTTTGTTGAGGGAAAGAAAAATACAATTTATAGTTGCGCTTCCAAACCAGCGGCTACATTATTTATTTTTCAGGAGTGATGACCATGGCTGCACGTAGTATTCAATGTCTATAGGCAATCCTTGTTATGATCCTTTGTTCCGTGACCATTCAGAGTTAAGATGGAACTGAATGAAGAGACTTTGACTGGCCATTGCAGCATCCCCTTGGTCATGTGATAACAATCAGGACATTTGAAGTCACAGCAAGCTGTGGTTATATGATTGTGATGTCTGATGTTCCCTGATGGCTTCCCACAAGGGAAGCCAATGGGGAAGCCAGTAGGAAATCAGAAGTTACTCCCACTCCAGTGCTTTTTTACCCACCTTAGGCAACATGTCTTTGCAGTCTATATCTTGCCAGTAGCATCTCCCTGTGCCATTTGCACATTTGCCCTTGCCCTGCACCTGCCCATGGCATCCACCCATCCCCCTTTGCTATCCACATACTCTTCCACACTCTGTAGTGCTTTTCAGTGGTACCACCCCTCTCCCGCAGCACCTGCATACCCACCCATGCTCTGGAATACCTGCGCATGGCACCTTCTGCCCCTTCCACAGTAGCTCCATGTGCTCTGGAATGCCTGCCTGTGGCATTCCCCACCTGCTCATAACTCTCACCTGCAGCTTTGACCTGCCAACCTGCTTGCCTGGGAATCTCACCTCTTCCCCCTTAACAACCTGCATGATCCTAAAGTTAGGATGGCAATTGGGGCCATGGGATACAGTTGCTAAGCTGTTTTTTCACCATGATTTCAACTTTTCTTTCCTGATTACTTACTCATTGATAGTTCAGACCTGGGTATATGCAGAGTTTGGATTTCTTTCTTTCTTTCTTTCTTTCTTTCTTTCTTTCTTTCTTTCTTTCTTTCTTTCTTTCTTTCTTTCTTTCTTTCTTTCTTTCTTTCTTTTCTTCCTTCCTTCTTCCCCTTTTCTCCAGCTGCTCAGTTTTCATTATGTCTGCATACTAGGACTTGCTTTCCTAATGGTAAGTGACATGATAGTGAGACAATGCTTTCCATAGCCTAAATGACATCTCCATAACATTATCATTACATCAAAATTTTCATTCACATATTTTAAGTTTCAGAGTTCATTGCCTCAGTGGTATTTATATTGTAGCAGCACTCACACTGGGAAACATCCAACTTGGCAGGGATGAAGGATGAAGGACTGAGCTATCTAGAGTCATTGCACAACCATAAAGGGGCCAGAAAAGTCCCTCCCTGAATTCCTTGGAGCTTATCTAATTGTTCCCAAGGGAGAGCTGCCAGAGGGGAGATTCCTGTATTATAGGCAGAATATAATAAAGTACCGTATTTATCGGCGTATAACACGCACAGGTGTATAACACGCACCTTCATTTTAAGAGGGAAATTTCAGGAAAAAAATTTAAATTTCAAATAAAGAACTTTGAAGCAAAATAAGGGTAGCTCAGAACTTTTTTTTATTAATATTATTACCACTTATAAGGTAAATAATGTAAAAGGACAGTAAAAGCAACTGTTTTAACAAAGAAACTTGGATATTCTGTTTTTACAAAAGTTTACTCAGAAATCGCTATCTGGGAAACCAAGAAACTCTTCATCTTCACTGCTATCTTCAAAATCGCAATGAACACTGCTGCTTTCACTGCTACTATCTTCCACCCTCCCTTCCTCCTTCCCTTCCTTCCTGCCTCCCTTCCAGTTCCCTCCTTCCTCTTTCCTCCTGCCTGCCTGCCTTCTTTCCCTCCTGCTTATCTATGCTTCCTTCCTTCCTTGCACCTTCCTCCCTTCTGCCTGCCTGCCTTCTTTCCTCTTTCCCTATCCTCCTATCCTTCCTTTCTCCCTCCCTCCTTCCCTGCCTCCCTTCCAGTTCCATCCTTCCCTCCTTCCTTCTGCCTCCTTCCTGCCTGCTTGCCTTCTTTCCTCTTTCCCTCCAGCGTGTCTGCTTTTCTTTCCTTCCTTCCACCTCCCTTCTGCCCTCCTGCTTTCTTTCCTCTTTCCCTCTTGCTTGTCTATCCTTACTCCCTCCTCCCCTCCTTCCCTTCCTTCCTGCCTCCCTTCCAGTTCCATCCTTCCCTTCCTTCTGCCTTCCTGCCTTCTTTCTTCTCTCTCCTGCTTGTCTGCTTTTCCTGTGTGTGTGCGCGCGCGAAAAAGAGGTGGTGGGAGAGAAATTTGAAAGGTCTTCTGCTTTTGGAACTCGGAAATACCCCCCCTCCCCTTTTCCTCCAGCGAGCACAGAGCTTGACGGAGGTGAAGTGTGAGCGCGCGCGCGAAAAGGAGGTGATGGGAGAGAAATTTGAAAGGTCTTCTGCTTTTGGAACTCGGAAATACCCCCCCCTCCCCTTTTCCTCCAGCGAGCACGGAGCTTGACGGAGGCGAAGTGTGAGCGCGCGCGCGAAAAGGTGATGGGAGAGAAATTTGAAAGGTCTTCTGCTTTCGGAACTCAGAAATACCCCCCCTCCCCTTTTCCTCCAGCGAGCACGGAGCTTGACGGAGGCGAAGTGTGAGCGCGCGCACGAAAAAGAGGTGGTGGGAGAGAAATTTGAAAGGTCTTCTGCTTTCGGAACTCAGAAATACCCCCCCTCCCCTTTTCCTCCAGCGAACACGGAGCTTGAAGGAGGCGAAGTGTGAGCGCGCGCGCGAAAAAGAGGTGGTGGGAGAGAAATTTGAAAGGTCTTCTGCTTGCCGTGGGCGGGCCGCATTTACATAGAGCAGGGAGGGCTGTTAAAGGGCCATATTAAACCGCCCCCCGGGCCGCAAATGGCCCGCGGACCGGACTTTGGACATGCCTGGTGTATACGGTACTTGTTAATACTGTAAAAACATGGCTTCTTAACATTATATCGGCGTATAACACGCATACATCATTTGCCCCCTATTTTTCGGGGGGAAAAGTGCGTGTTATACGCCGATAAATACGGTAACTAGCTCAAACTCCACACGTGTGGGTCTGGTTACTTGGGCCTGACCACTCACTAACCACAGGTTGAAAAAGGATCACCCTTCAGTTCTGATACTTTCCCATTAGCATTTTTCCTCACTTGTTACAATTACTGAATTACTTTTAAACAGTTTGAGAGCAATATAGCTATTAAAATACAAATATTGGAAAGGTTGCACATTTCTACATACGTCGTATTTGCCAGTGAATCACCTCTGCAAATTATGCTATTATAAATCGCTACTGAAGACGAAGAACCAATCTTTTTTTTTTCTTCTATGCCCTGTTTATTAAATTTGTAATGGCTACTTAAGCTGTCTATTGATTTAATAAGGCTTCAGTAGCTGTCAATAATAAATTCATTAGTCTTATTAATAAATACTATAGAGGGCAGTCACAAATAAATACTGTATCCTTAGTATTCGTATTTATTTTCTTAAACAATCTGTTTCACCTCATTGCTTGCCTCTAAAAGATAGTAAGATAGAATTTGTCTAGTTCTTATAGTGGTTGAATGTGCATAGTACTTAAGGCTGTAATGTGGTTTGTTTTGATTTGGCTTAGTATCATGTAAACCCAGCCATTGTGGCCTGTAAATCATATATTATGGCTTGATGTGATCTGTGAATCTAGCCACTGAGTAACTGAAGAGTAACCTCTTCTCTTTTAAATAATGGAAAGTTCAACTAAGGTTTTTTTTTCCCCTGGCTAAAAATACTTTGTTGTTGAGGGTTTATGAGGATTAAATGAAAAATGATGTTTTCAAATAATCACTGAACGACCCTCCAAACTTTGGCGTCATGATTAAGCAGAACGCAGAACACAAGAAGGAAATGTTGCGTATTATGGATGATTTGTGAGCTGGACCTCACAAGCCACCCAAGAAGCAGTTATAAAATTGGACCTCATTGTCTTACCTCTCTACCATACATTCCAGCCTTGGTACATTGTGACATCCCTCTTTCTCAAGACTGAAAGAATACTCATGAAGGCAAATATATGTGTCCCAGGATAATGTTGCAAGGGCCAATCTGGGTTGGCCACCGGAATGAGATATTTTGTTTTCTGAGCTTTTGGACTTGTGCTGGAGCCCATCCTCAGGGAACTTCTCTCTAGGGAGAATTAGAGAGGCTAGAGAGAAGATGGGCTCCAGTACGAGGCCGAAAGCTTAGAAAACCCCTAGTCCCAGACCCAGAATATAATATATATTATTATAAAGCAGAGGTGTCAAACTTGATTTCATTGAGGGCCACATCAGGGTTGTGTTTGACCTTGGGGTGGTGGTGGAGTGGGCGTGGCTGGCTTGATGTCACTCATGTTGGGGCACCTGTGGTGGCCCAAGTGCTCTGTCAGAGAAAATGGGTCGCTGAGCTCCATTTTTGACTGAAATGGCCTCCTGCAACCCTCTGCAAGCAAAAATGGAGCTCGGGCTCCATTTTGGCTGGCAGAGGCACTGCAGACCAGTACTTCACTGTTTTCAGGGTGGCCCCGAGAGCCACAACTAAGCACCTTGTGGACCATATCCGGCCCCTGGGCCTTGAGTTTGACACCCCTGTTATAGAGTATTCCTGAAATAATACTCTATTTATTCAGTTGAAAGGACTCTTATGAGTGGAGTTCTTTCATGAAAGCTTTAGAAGCTTGTCTATTGCTGGAAGAAGTAGGTAACAACTGATAGTGATTATGTGGAGAACAGAAGAGAGGTAACTAAAGACCCCATAGTAACAATTATTTTCCTGTTTCCTGTATTAAAATATTCCATAATCAGTAATGGAGCTGGATACATTATTTTTCATTCATTCCTCACGTGTCTTATTTATATTCACATTTTAGAATTTGATTTTTTAAGAGCGCAGGAAATTCTTACGTTTGACTACAATATCTAGCCCAATATATCTACTAGTAGTAAGAAAAGAAATGATAAAGCATACCTCTATAAATGTAGCTTGCACAATCTGCCAGCTCTGTCAGTCCATTCCCAGGATGAAGAACAGCCCTTCATTCCAGATTGTCAATACACATCCCCACCAAGGAAGAATGTGCTTTATACATCATGTACTGAGCCAGCATTTTCTGGCTATAGAAAGAAATAATTGGTTGGTCAGAAGTTGTTGGACCAAGAATTAACAAAAAAATGGGGACTAAGGTTTGTTGCTTCAGCATCTGAGTAAGTTTGAAATTCCCAAGCAATTAACAAATGCATTAATCAATCTAGTGAGGAATGGTGCATTAGGTTTTTAATGTCAAATTGCTGGGGAAATTCAGGCAGTTCAAATGAGCATAAAGATTTATTGCAAGCTTAAGCTCACTACAAGAATCTGACCAACTAATGGTCAAGGGAAATGAGTGGGAGATAAGAAACGCATTCAAGCTGGGCTGGACTTAGGTCTCTTCTGGGTGCCCAGTAACTTGTGGCTTATACACATTTGACCCTTCCCTTGGGCTCAGCCTTCATCATTTCTTACCTCAATATTTTGTGTGTGTGTGTGTGTGTGTGTGTGTGTGTGTGTGTGTGTGTGTGTATTGTGCTAAAACCTCACTGACTCACTATCTCTCTGTATAAATTATAGAACTGAGGAGTATGAGCATCAGTTCATCTTTCTGGTTGGGCATGACTATATTTATTTGTAATGTTTTGTGTCTGTGTGATTTGCAAGAATATCTTAAAGCCTTTTTACTTAAATTCATTTGAGATCTTGACAGAAAGCATTCATTTGTAGCAAACCAGCACCATCTTGTGGTCTGCCTAAAATTTTATGTTTTCTGCTAGATTTATCTTTTAAGCAAGTTCTAATTGATCTGCTCAGCTCTTTAATTTAACTTTTGCAACAATGGATGATTGTATCTTAAAAAGGATTGTTATATTTTTCTTTTTATTTGTTCAATAAAATCTTGTTAAAAATTAATTTCATTTTGTTTATCTCCCGTGAGATTGATCTAGCCCCAAATGAAGGACTAAATCCAACATCCGCATGCCTCTATGCCACATAGCCAAAGAGTGGCACTACAGAAATTATTTCATTTTTTGCGTTTACCTTTTAATCAGAAGTAAGGTAGCAGAGGTTATGAGAACCTATTTCCCTCACACCACAAAGTCAGGATGTGAGTTATCCCCTGCAAGATAGGTTGTGACATCCACGACCTCAAAGTAGGAGATGAAGATCCAGAGAACTTCTGGGAGAATATGTTTTTGATTGTCCTTTACTTGACAGCCCATATAAGGTAATTTATATGTCAGAATTCTATAAATACACAAGATCAGTGCAGCAGAGCTTCATGAGACTAGTACCTTCTCCCCAACCTTCATTACAGCTCATCTGCTTTACTTATTATAGCAGGTATGCTCAGAACAAAATGGCTTTATAGGGATTTAGTTCAGCTGGAAGATCGGAGATTGCATTTGCAGTCTATCTTATTGGCAATCCATCATGGCCAATTTACAGGTTTGACAGATTTGTAAAAATGAGAAACGAGTAATCAATATTGAGAGATTTGCCCATCTTTAAATAGAAATTTTTTAGAAATGTAATTGAATGTGTTCTACATATGTTTTAGTGCCTTCACAATATAAGGACTATAATTATCACTAGTTAAGGCATGATGTGTGCTACCAATTAAGGTTTATGACTGATCATAGAAGAGAAATGTGTAGGAGCAACTTCAGGCATTTTTGGCATGTTTAACAAATGCTTTCTTCCATCTTATCTTTCTTAGCATATACAGTACAGATATAAATTACATGAAATCACATTGGTACTTAGAGCAAGGTACTGAGGTCAGGCTGATTGATAATGGGCTTTCTACCCCTGTACTTAAGATATGATACTTGTAATCATATAATCACTTCATTTCAAAAGACCAAAATAATTTTACATTTTTCCCTGAGAATGGGGGAAATGTTCCATAGGTTACGCCAATTTCTAGATATAATAAAATGCTATGATTCATGGTATAGTGAGGCAGAAAATGCAGCTATAAATCAAGGATAAAGCTAACAATGACGACTTTGACTTGTTATATTTTGATAATGAACCAAATGCATGTCTTTTAAATGTAAAATAGGAGTTCTATGTACATATAGAAAATTATACAGAAGTGCCTTGGATTTAGATAAGCAAATCACTTCTTTATTCATTAAGGAGCCATGTCTTTTCCCACACTTCCATGCAGAAAGGATGCTGCTCTTTTAAGTCATTTTAATAAGTCATCTTTCTAAAGTAGCTGCATTTTTCAAGCACTTGCTTTCATAAATAGTGGAAGGTACTGCTTTAGCATAAGGTCAGACTTATTCCAAACCATCATGATACAGACCTATCTCTATAATATATATATTTACTTTCAAAAATAAATAGTATAATTATAAAATCTTAATACATACATACATACACAGATATACCAAAAATGATGTTTTCTATTGTACAAAGTTAGCACCCACTCCTCTCCTAGAAGAATGAAATATTTTGAGAAATTTTAAAAAGGCAGAACATTATATTTCCCTAAAGGAGAAACATGCTCTTGGAGAGCAGCCCCCACCTTTCTTTATAGCCCCAGTAGGACTGGGTCAGCCTATCTACATTGCAAGACAAAAGATTTTCAGCTCCAGGGTGATGGGATTAAGACATGGCCTTTCAGGACACAATGGGACCATTTAGCAGAAGACACAGAGCTCGCTGCATTGCACAATCTCCTAAGAACATTGCATCACTCAGTAAACTTCAACCAAACTTGGGAGCTCAGACAAACATGACCCCATAAGAATCTGACAACAACCAATAAAATAAATGTTCTTGCACAGAAACAGGAAGTTCATGTTCAAAGCCCAAGAGGTCTAAAAAAACACCACCCTCAATTCCATATGGTCAGCTGCCCAGAACCATGCGCTTGGTGGTTCTGCTTTACCATTCAACCATCTTTCTAATCAGTCTCCATGTTTCCAGTGGCTTTCTCCTGGCTTAGAACTGAACCAGATGGATATTTCTTCCAACACTATGCTGGGACATTGTAATATATATATATTTTGTTACAGTAAAGAAATCTAGTTTTCCTCTTCTTATTTGATTCACTTTTGTGTACTTCCTTACAGAATAACACAGATATATATTTTTAAGTCAAGAAATAGGTGAAACTCTTTGGATCAAATTGTAAAGTGAAATACAGGTTTACTCAGCAATATGTCCTACAACATTCAATGAGGCACTCCCTAATACAAGAGTGCACATTTTTGTGGGCTGATGTGCACAAGTGGAACTTTGAAGAACATGAATGACATAACAATACTTTTGTAGGTTGATTAAGATAGTGAGGCATCTGGAGGGACAATTGATGTTTCGTATGAAAGATGATTAAGAAGAGCAATCTTGAAATATCTGATAGAACGCTCATGCAGATGTTTCCTGCTGCTCCAAGAGTGGAATTGAAATCAACTGGTAGCAACGCAGGCCAAAAATCAAGATTGCCTTAAATATTACAAGAATCAAACTGAAGGCACTGCTTAAAAAATGAAGCAGACCTGCCTGTGGAAAATCTATCTCCTGCCAACTTAAAGAGTTTAAAAGTACATTAAAGGGGAACTCCCTTTAATGCACATTCCTTACTTAACACTGCTAATTCCTCTTTCCCAATGTGAAATTACTTTGCAAAGAGCAAAGGAAGAATTTCCATAATCCCGTCTTCCATCTCATGTACCTTGGCTTGCTTCGGAGAGCATTAATTACTGATATTTTGCTTTGCCCTGTGCCTTTGGAGAAAAGACATTTTTAAAAGTCCTATTTTAAGACCTCTGCACTAAATAGAGTGTGTGTACCGGTTTGGATCTTACTGTGTGTTCTGGAAGAATATGAAGAATTTTGATATCCTTGTCAAGGAATGAGGCCCAAGTGTCTTTATATAGAAAGATTATGTTTACACGATAGCTATTATTGTCAGGCAACCCTAGCTATTTTGGCATTGCTGGTAAAATTAGTTTTGCTGTCTTTCCTCCCAGAGGCAAAACAGTATAGCATATGTCTTCACATTTTCAGCTGAAAAAAAAAACATCAACCACCTGGATAGTATTATTTTTTATTACTGTGTAGTTGAGATTTGCGTGTTGGAAAGAAAATAGGGGAATACCAGCCAAGGTTAACTACTTTAATTTCAGAGAAAGGAGAAAAGTAACAGACTTTGATATGCCTTGACTTTGAGTGAATTTTACCAGAGAGAATAAACTAATTGTCTGGATCCACTGAGGTTTTTATATGGGATATATGATATGGAATTGCTTTAGTTCAGGGGGTGTCCAAACTTGGGAACTTTTAAGACTTGTGGACTTCAACTCCCAGAATTCCCCAGCCAGCATGCTGGCTGGGGAATTCTGGGAGTTGAAGTCCACAAGTCTTAAAAGTTCCCAAGTTTGGACACCCGTTTTAGTTGCTTTGTTGAGCTGTTTTGCTATCACCCAAACTAAATGGGGAGAGTAGAATCCTGTAGGTTTTTGAGGCTTTAAATCCATCAGCAGTGGACATTTCCTGGGCTACCTGTGTGGAGGGGCCCTTGATCCTTATTAGGATGGACTCAGAAAGTAGTAGTTGGATACCTAGTTGTTGATATATGGAGATTTATGCTAGTTTTTTCACACTTACAACCATTATTACAGCATCTCTATGGTCATGTGATCAAAATCCATATACTTGGCACCTGATTCATATCATGGTTGGAGTATCTGAGGGTCATATGGTTTGTGACCTTCGGACAAGCAAAGCCAGTGGCGAAGCCAGATTTACTTAGTACCATGATGACAAACCTATGGCACGCACGACCGAAGTGGCACGCAGAGCTATGTCACCTGGCATGAGTGGCATCCGCTCATTCCTCTTCCAGGTTTCTGGTGCACATGTGCGCACGATGATCAGCTGGCCGTTGCGCGTGTGGCAGTGTGGGAAACAGGAAGAGCTGGTCTTCTGTTTTCCGGTATGTGCGCCGGCCAGCTGACCATCATGCGTGCATGTGTGTCAGTAACCAGAAAACTAGCTGGCCATGGTTACCCGAAACAAGGTTGCTATCTGTGAGTGCAATAAAGGTGGAGAAATATTGACATTTTGTCAATATTTGTGGCTGATTAGGTTTGCTCCTTCTCACCTGAGCCTAGAGGTGCTCTAAGCAAGTCCTTTCTTACTTCATCTCCCTTAAAGGTAACGGTTCCCGTCGCACATATGTGCTAGTCGCTCCCAACTCTAGGGGGCGGTGCTCATCTCCCATTTCAAAACTGAAGAGCTAGTGCTGTCCATAGACGTCTCCGTGGTCATGTGGCCAGCATGACTAAACGCTGAAGGCGCACAGAACAGTTACCATCCCACCAAAGGTGCTCCCTATTTTTCTACTTGCATTTTTACATGCTTTTGAACTGCTAGGTTGGCAGAAGCTGGGACAAGTAACAGGAGCTCATTCTATTACGCAGCACTAGGGATTCAAACCGCCGGACTGCCAACCTTTCTGATCGACAAACTCAGCGTCTTAGCATCTGACCAACCCTGTCCTGATTATCCTTTCCCTTAGCCTCTCTGTAAACCAGATGGAATTACAGGATCTGTGGCAGCAGAGGTCCTTTGAGTGTAATCAGATCCATAGCCCTAGCTGGCCCTTTTATAGCTGCAAGGACATTGGTTGAACCATTCAGCAGACCTTCCAGAACAAGCTGACTCTCCCATTGAGACATAATTGGGTCCATTAATTGCCTGGGGTGGAACAATCAAATAATTTTCTGTGGCTGCTATGACACTGAAACAAAACCCAACTTTGTGAGTTTGGTCCACATAACATAGTAACTAAAATGTGGTTGTCCACTTGGTGGTTTTGTATGTGGTACATGTGTATAGCATAAACAGTGAATACAGATGGAAATCAATCTCTGGAATAAGGAGACATGGTTCTGCCAGAGGACCTGGGGAATCCAGAATGGAATTAAACGGAGCCTATTAAATGGCTGGTATCAATGTATGTTGTTGCCGGGGTGGGGGGCATTATTTTATTATTTTTATTTTATATCGTGCTTTTACGTCCTTATAAGCCACCTTGAGTCCCCACGTGAGAGTAAGTGGCAAATTTCTAAATAAATATGTTTGGATGTTCCTACCACGTTTCCCTGAAAATAAGACCTCCCCGGATAATAAGCCCAATCTGGCTTTTGAGCATATGTGCTAAAATAAGCCCTCCCCCCAAATATTGCAACATAGCAGCAGCCATGAGGTGACCACACTTGCTGCCTCCTGCACCTAAAAAATAATAAGAGCTCCCTGAAAATAAGGCCAAGCACTTATTTTGGGGATCAAAAGAAAATAAGACCCTGTCTTTTTTTGGGGAAACACAATACTCATGAAAGCATGATAGTGCTCTAACAAATGTTAAAAGCAGGTTTGCAGGCCAAACTTACTAAAGTATGCAATTAATATTTCAGATAAGGTGCATTTCTCCGTGTGTCAGGGGCAGGATTAAATTAGCTACAAACCAGCAAAGCGTCTCAGTTGAATGTGAACAAGGGATTGAGTTAGTGTTCAGCATCTTGCACAAACCCAAAAGTAAAAACATAAAAGATTTCAGATTTCATTCACTTATTAAATTTGTATGCTGCTCAACACCTAACACCTCTGATGATTGCAACCATGAATTTTTCTTGGCAGAATTATAGAGGTATCTTGCTGCATGGCTGGCTGGGGAATTCTGGGAGTTGAAGTCCACAAGTCTTAAAGTTCCCAAGTTTGGACACCCCTGGCTTAGATGATAGGCAGGCTTACAATTTCCAGGCAGTTCTTTATCCCAACATATCGACTTTTTGATTCATTATGTGGCTCAATTTGTTGTTCACTCTTAGTGACCACATAGATAGTTAGATCTTCTCCAAGCCCATCTGCTCCTAAAAGCATCTTTCAGATCTTCCAAGGGTGCATTTACCGCCACTATAATTGAGTTTATGCACCTTGCTGTTGTCGTGTCCCTTTATTCTCTTCTTTCTACTTTCTCAGCATTAGCTCCTTCTCTAGAGAGCTGCGTTTGTATGATGTGTCTGAAATAAATAATTCGAACTGATCATTTGTTTTTCAAGTGAGAACTCTGGGTGGATTTGTTCAATGATCCATTTGCTTGTTTTCTTGATTGTCCATAATATTCTCAGGAATCTTGTCCAACAGCAAAGTTCAAAAAAACATGAATGCTGTTCCTATCTTGCTTTTTCAAAATGCAACTTTCACTTCCCTAGAGGTGTCTGTCCGATGGGGAGCAGGTGGGTGAGGGAGAAATGATGCAGTATATTGCATTGTCAAATGGCAAGCTTTGTTCACTGTGCATTGTGATGTTCGCTGCATGTACAAAAGAGGTCCAGATTGAATCGGACCTAGCTTGATATAGCGTTTAAGGTGCTGGAGATTATAGTTCTAATGTTCCCCTTAGATATGAAAGCTGGTTGGGACATTTGGGCAAATTCCCAACCCATCTTATATGGTTATTATGAGGGAAAATAGGAGATAAGAGTCTTAGGTGTGCCACCTTGAGCTACACAAAATAAATGTAGGATATTCTAACCAACATTCAAGTTGTGGGAAGGGCAAGGATACATCCATAGGAAAGAGACTTCTATAAAGCTGTGTGCAAATTTAGTAAGTTGCAAAATTAATGACAGAAAAATTGTAAGATTGTTAGACGATTCCTTTCTTCCTGTTATTTAATGCCCATAAAGTAGTTGAACAATGCATTTTTCTGTTTTTTCTCCTTTGCTCTGAAATACCTCATTAAAAAAAACATACCTGGCACTAAACCTATATTAGAATAGTACTCATGATGTATTTAAGTAGCCTTCTCCTGGAATAACTTATACAAATCAAGGGATAATCAGGAAAATGACCGTTTTAATATTTACTAGACAGCCTGAATCCTGTTGGGTCATCATTTTAGAGATATTTTCTTATCTAAACAAAGAAACAGATTGACCAAGGGCAGGCAAAAAGAGTGGCAGGAGCAGGAACAATTTCCAACTTCCTTCGGCTTCCCCATTGCGTTTCCTTGTAAGAAGATGGCAGGGAGCATTGGAAATTTCCCTTCCTTTCCCTTTCCTGACAACAAAGTTTTAGTTTTATATAGATTTATTAAATCTTTTTCCGAGCAGCCTTTTATTTTTATAAATCTTAAAACAGTATGCAATTAACATAATCAAAACAATTTATACAACAATAGACAGTAAAATAGTAAAGCAAAATTATTAACTGCAAGAGCCCTGTAACAATTTACATAAGGGAATGATTTATAATCCATTACTACCCTTAGTCAAAAACAATTCCTATGGGTTTCAGTAGGATTTAATTTCAGAAAAGTAAATACCAGTAGTAGGATATGGATGTGGAGCAGAGAATGGATCATTCCAGATAACTCCAGAATATTCTCTTTCTTTCCAGGTGGAATTCTCTGGACCATGCCATTCGAAGGGGTCAGATTCCAGAAGTAAATAATCTGAAAGGGATGCCATATGACAGGTTGTGAGCATAGCATTCTTAATGAAGCAAGCCTGTGATGCTCAGACCACCCTTCATAATAACTTGAGCTACTACTGTTTTGAGGAGTTTGCTTCTAGAAACTGCCAAAATGCCCCCCTCTCCCTCTAGAATAGTGTGGTCTGGAGTGAAACAGAGTTTTTTCTGGATCAATGATTTTGCACATTCCAAGTAGAAACTGTAATTGTAGCATTAACCTGTCAAACGAATCAGGGTATTCTATAATGTATTGTTGTTTTTAATTATGTCTATTGGTTTTTAAACATCTCCTTAGTCTGATACATTAAACGATTTAGGTATCTCCAGCGCGATAAAAAAAAAGAAGGAAAGTCAATATAAAGTGCCTTGCTTTAACATGGTTCTTGGAATCAGGATGGCAAAACAAGCTCATCTAATGGAACAAAGCAGAAAAGAGATTTTGATTAATTCTTACAGAATTACCTGATGCTCTGCCTTTGTTCAGGTGAAGGCAACCATAGAAATAACCGCAGGAAGCATCGCCAGTCCAACCCACTGCCTACAGGCAGGAAAATGAAGCAGTATCTTGACAGATGCCTATGTAGCCATTTCTTTCAAATTTCCGGTTAGGAGATTTCATTTGAAAGAGCATGTTTTTTTTCATAGTTAAAGCAGAACAGAGAGATACCGAAGCATGGGATTACAAAGAAGAAATCTTCATTTTTCTGGATTTCTTTGAAAATGAAATAGATCTTGTAATTCCAAAGCACTCTATTAAAAATATGAATAAAGATACTGAATACAGAATTTCATGAAGAATTTGACGGAACTGCTACCTAAAAGTCAGATAGTCACCTTAAAACATTCATTGGTGTGTATGTGTGTGTGATCTCCAAAGGTCATTTTTCTTCTGGGCTGACATATTGTGTGGCTTCTACTGAGAACCTACCGTCAGGACATTTTCACAAATGACGCTCAAAAGAGGGTGCGGCTAACAAATAAAATTTTATTATTATTATTTATTATTATTATTATAAAACCAGAATACAAAAATAATTTTAAGAAGCTCATGTGAAACTCATTATATTAGCTAAATTATACAAACAAAACACCCCTGAAGTCATTTAAAGCCAACTAATTTAAATGGCAAAGAAGTAGATTTTTAGTTGGATATCAGGAAAGATATCTCAATGATAAGAGCTGTTCAGCAATGGAATGAGCTTTTTTTAAGGAGGTGTTGAATTCTCCTTTAATAGAAGTTTTTTAAAATGAGAGACTGGGTGGCGATCTGTGGGGGGATGTTGTAGCTGTGGATTTCTGCATTGGTTAGGGCAGTGATGGCGAACCTATGGCACGCGTGCCACTTGTGGCACGCGGAGCCATTTGTCAGGGCACGCGAGGCGCTGTCCTGTCAGCTGAGTTCACCTTTTTAAAAGCTATTTTTCGCCTTCCCCAGGCTCCAGAGGCTTTATAGGAGCCTGGGGAGGGTGAAAAGAGCCTCCCCCGCCCCCAGAGGCTTCAGGGACCGTCCGGAGGCTTCCCTGAAGCCTTCGGAATGCTTAAAACCACCCTCCGAGCAACCCGAAAGTCACTTCCGGTTTGCTTGGAGGGTGGTTTTAAGTGTTCCGAAGGCTTCAGGGAAGCCTCCGGATGGTCTCTGAAGCCTCCGGAGGGCCTCCGGGGGGGGCAGGGGAGGCTGTTTTCGCCCTCCCCAGGCTCCTATAAAGCCTCTGGAGCCTGGGGAGGGGGAAAAAATCCTGAAAAAATGGGGGGGTCGCGCGTTGTGCGTGCACGCGCACTGGGGGGTCGTGCGTTGCATTATGGGTGCGGCACGCCCACACACGACTCCCCTGCGCTCCTCCCACTTGTGGCACACGAGCCAAAAATGGTTCGCCATCGCTGGGTTAGGGAGTTGAAACAGGTCATCTCCAAGATGCCCTTTGACTATAACTTCTGATTCTATCACAGAACAGAATAGAATAGAATTCTTTATTGGCCAAGTGTGATTGGACATACAAGGAATTTGTCTTTGGTGCATAAACTCTCAGTGTACATTAAGAAAAATAAAATAGAATACATTCATGAAGAATCATAAGACACAACACTTAGTGATTACTAATAAGCAATCAGATTATAGTAGGAAATAAAAGAAGCAATATAAATTTTAAAGATAGTCATAAGTGGAAAGAGATAGGCACTAGGAAAGTCATAGGTATGAGGAAGGAAGAGAAGAATAATAGTAATAGTCTTAGTAGGTAATTTGACAGTGTTGTTGGGATTAATTGTTTAGGAGAGTGATGGCATTTGGAAAAAAATCTGTCCTTGTGTCTAGTTGTTCTGATGTGCAGAGCCTTATAGCGTCGTTTTGAGGGTATCATTTGAGTTTCACTCCTGTGACTAAATGAATTCTTATAGACAAAAACAGGATATTTAACAGTATTTGCCAATGGCTTCTTCCAGAACTTTTTGATTTAAGAAATCAAGGATTAGGAGTCTAGTTAGGACTAGGAGTTAGGAGTAGGAGTCTAGCCAAAGTCTTAGAACTTTCCAATGGTTTCCTATTCCTGTCCTTGCTTAGCTTTTTGAGATCAGCGTAATCTTGCTGCATCTTGCAGTCTTCCCAAAACATGTTGCGAGCTATTTTAGCTGAATTTTTGTTTTACAATAACATCACAGATGGGTTTTGAACATCGTTCTAAGTCATCATATGGTTGGCTTTGCATATTGCGTGGATACAACCATCGTGCTGTGTAGATTGTGGCTTAAAAGTTGGTTATGAATACAATCCATTGAAATTCAATCAACACACCCTAGTTTACCATCTCTTGTTGCATCTTAAGATGTATTACTTTCATAAACTTAGATGGAGAAAACATATTGCATCAGGCTGCTGCATGTAATCCCAGTTTAAGAGGATGTACACTTATATACAAAGTTGTGCAGGGCAATGGCAATTTTATTACGTATTTCTGAGGAACTGAAATACTAAATATATAGGCAATGGCTCTCACATTTCATATGTTTCAAGTTACTTTCAAAAGGCAACTTAAAAAATGTCTGACATCCATCTTGCCATCAAATTAAAGGTGGCATTCTGCTAATGCTTGAAGGAACGCGGTGGCTCAGTGGCTAAGACACTGAGCTTGTCAATCAGAAAGGTCAGCAGTTCGGCAGTTCAAATCCCTAGCGCGGCATAACAGAGTGAGCTCCCATTACTTATCCTAGCTTCTGCCCACCTAGCAGTTGGAAAGCATGTAAAAATGCAAGTAGAAAAAATAGGAACCAGCTTTGGTGGGAAGGTAACAGACGTCCGTGCGCTTTTGGCGTTTAGTCATGCTGGCCACATGACCACGGAGACGTCTTCGGACAGCGCTGGCTCTTTGGCTTTGAAACTGAGATGAGCACCGCCCCCTAGAGTCAGGAAGGACTAGCACATATGTGCGAGGGGAACCTTTACCTTCTGCTAACACTTTAGAGGAGAACTCCATGCTGGCTGCAAACTAGAATCCTAGCAAAGCCTGATTCCTACTTTACATTGTTGGAAACTGTACCCTGAAATGAAAAACCCATCCTGTGGCTGAACTTTTGATGTTCTTTGATAGGGGCACTTACCACATGATGGAAGATGCTTCTTCACAACCGAAGCCGGAACATTTCCAAGAGCTCCAAGTGTGTCTTTTGTATTGGCCTTTTGCTCAAAACTGTATGGTTGCATTCAAGCATTCAGCCAGCCTTTTAAACCCCCCCCCCCCCCACGGTTTCAGATTCCACGTGGAAAACGACGTAACAGCCTCTGGGGCAGGGGAAGAACTCCTGGGGGTATTTCCTAATCAATCTATATATCTATATCTCTATATATCTCTATCTCTATCTATCATCTATCTATCTATCTATCATCTATCTATCTATCTATCTATCATCTATCTATCTATCTATCTATCTATCTATCTATCATCATCTATCTATCTATCATCTATCTATCTATCTATCATCTATCTATCTATCATCTATCTATCTATCTATCTATCTATCTATCTATCATCTATCTATCATCTATCTATCATCTATCTATCTATCTATCTATCTATCTATCTATCTATCTATCTATCTATCTATCTATCATCTATCTATCTATCTATCTATCTATCATCTATCTATCTATCTATCTATCTATCTATCTATCTATCTATCTATCTATCTATATCATCTATCTATCTATCTATCTATCTATCTATCTATCTATCTATCTATCTATCTATCTATCTATCTATCTATCTATCATCTATCATCATTATCTATCTATCATCTATCTATCTATCATCTATCTATCTATCTATCTATCTATCTATCTATCTATCTATCATCTATCTATCTATCTATCTATCTATCTATCTATCTATCTATCTATCTATCTATCTATCTATCTATCTATCTATCTATCTATCTATCTATCTATCAAACCGCGAGCACGTAGCGACTGATCAAGGCCACCTCACCTCGCGCCGGTGCGGCTGGGCAACGAGGCTTTCCTGCTTTCCTCCCCCGCGTGGGTTTTCTTCAGCAGCCTGCTGTGCTACTGCAGAAGCTATGGGCGCCCCGCGTGAATTCCGGAGCTGCTGGAGTGGGGAATGGTTGAAGTTGCTAGGAAAAATGACCCGAAAAATAGGGTTAGTTAGGCAGAACTCCACAGATTCTCAAAAGGAGGACAACCCACCTCAGGTGCCCTCAGAAAAAGACGCTCCCTCCACATTCAGGGGGAGATTCTGAGGAGGAAGCGTCCGGACGTTTTGCAGCCTGATCACTTCAGACCCCCCTAACTCCCTCCCCCTCGTCTTCTGGTGGTTGGACTTCCGTGTAGCAAAAAAAGAGAAGCCTCTGAGCCTCGTTAGGTCTCTCTCTCTCTCTCTCTCTCTCTCTCTCCTTTTTTTTTGAGCCCCAAAGGACTGTTCCGCGCACGGATTCTGGAGGCGCGTGGAAGTTGCTTTCCAGCAGCGGTGTATGAACT
Organism: Natrix helvetica; assembly: GCF_964273705.1. Lineage (NCBI taxonomy): Eukaryota > Metazoa > Chordata > Lepidosauria > Squamata > Natricidae > Natrix > Natrix helvetica. The sequence goes on from NC_138550.1 coordinate 21,226,397, forward strand.
ATTAAGCAGACTAAGCACGTGCTTAGGGCACCAGGCCCAAGGGGGCACCACAAAGTTGAGATTTGTACAGTTTCTACAAAGGAGGAGGGGGGCATCAAGATTGGCCAGCGCTTAGGGCACCAGCGAGCCTTAAATCCGCCGCCGCCGCTTCCCAGGGAAGTTGTGAACGCGGACTTGCCGCTTGAAGGAGTGGGGGGGGGGGGAAGCGCGTGCGTTTGTAGAGCGCGCGCGTTTCTCCCACCGTCAAACTTCGTCCCAAGTAAAAGCGTTTTAAGCTCAAAGCTGCCAGCTTTTGGTTTAAAAAAAAAAAAAAACCATTTAGCCTCTTGGGGAAAACTGGAGCCCGGCTGAATGCAGAACCTCAAGCTTTGATTTTTTGGGGGTGGGGGTGGGGAGGGCTCTCCCTTTTACATACTCGACCAATTCCGTGACCAAACGCAGAAGCTATCTAGGTAAATAAATAAATAAATAAAAATAAATAAATAAACCCCAGCCAGATTTACTTTGATGTAAGGCCGCGCTGCTCTTCCTCCCTCCCTCTCTTTCTTCCTCTTCTCCTCCCCCCTCCCTATTCTGGGAGCTCCTGACTCAATTGCGGCTTCAAAGTTTCTGGTCCGCATCGTTTTCTGCCCTACTGCATATCCACGGACCCAGGAGTGTCGCAGACCAGTAAAAAAAAAAAAGTGTGTGTGCCGGTCCTGGTGAGAGAGAGAAGAGAGAGCGAGCGAGGGAGCGAGCGCGGCGATTCAATTGCTTGGAGCAGGCTGGGTGTGGGGTTAGCTGTCTATTGCAGCAGGTAATGTTGAGCGCTAGGACCTGGGAGAGCCCCTCAGCCGCCCGCAAGCTGGACTACCTTAAACCCAGCCCAATGCCTCTTCCTGCGCCACTTTTCCCTGCGTGCTTGGATGGGAGAGCCACAGACGAGAGCCGCAGCAGCTCGGGGCTGGAGTACAACATCGCCCGGCCAGCTCTGCCGAAGCTACACCTGTTCCGAGGCAACTCGAAGAAAAGATCCCCGCACTTGGACGGAGCTGCCTTCCCTCTTGCCTGGGTGGTTCGAGGCTAGAACGTCGGCCGGACTGAACCGAGGAGCATCCGCGTAGAGAGAGAGAGAGAGAGGGAGAGAGAGATTCTGGATAATAGATCTGGACGTCCAAAAAGTTTTTAAAATATTATTATTTTTAAGAAATCCCCTTCTCCTTTCGGGGGGAGGATTTACCTCGGCCAGCCAATGTGAATATCCCTCCCTTATTCTTCTCCCCCCTTCCTTTCCCCTCCTTTTTAGGATTCATGCTGATAGATGCAGTCTGGTATAGACTAAAAAGAGCGCATGTCTTTGGGGAAGCAGATCCCATTAAAAAAAAGGGGGGGCCTGGCGTCGGCCGGGCATCTGAGATGCCATATATCGATAATGTATGTGCCCACTGCCCTCTGTAATGCCTAAGGCGCCGAAGTTGCTATGGTCATTCCGCTCCTAAACCCAATGGAGAAACTACGGATTTTGATTCTTTTCACGGCTGAATGGGCAGAAGACCTCACCGCCTGCTAAGAGCCCCGGGAACATAGACCTCGTCCGCTGCTTCTAGACCCACAACCCGAGGGGGGCTGAGAGAGCTATGTCCCGGTGCGGAGCGAGCGCGCTGCTTTTTTCAGACTGAGTGGGCGATTTGACCTTGAACCCAAAAGAGCGGGCTACTTTATTCCGGTGTCCTATTTTTTTTTTTAGTCTGGAATCTGTGCGATCACTGATGGATTAAAACAGAGATCTTTTTTTCCCTCCCCACCTTCCCTCAATGTAACTGCAAGTGGAAGGGGGAAGAACGGAGTGGAGACACATTTTAAAAAAAAGAATTGAAGAAAAAACATCTTAGGTTGGGCACTAGCAATCACAATTTGCTGCCAACCCCCCTCCCCAAAAAAACCCGTTTACCTTCCCCCCTCCTCCTCCAACCCTCTTCCGCTCCTGATGGCTCCTTTAGGTGAAGTTGGGAACTATCTCGGGGTCCAAGACGCCGGCCCCTTTGGGAACGTGCCCGTCTTGCCGGCGGACAGCCCGGTTTTGTTAAGCGACCACCTGGGGCAGTCCGAAGCAGGTGGACTCCCCCGGGGACCTGCGGTAACGGACTTGGATCACTTAAAAGGCATCCTGAGGCGGAGGCAGCTCTATTGCAGGACTGGATTTCACTTAGAGATTTTCCCCAATGGTACGATCCAAGGAACCAGGCAAGACCACAGCAGATTTGGTAGGTATGGGCGGTTAACCCCCTGGTGGCCGTGGGAGGGCTATGCCAGAAGTCCTTTCCTGCGCAAGGTGGGCGGCTGGGGGGGGGGCGGGCGGAGAGGAAAAGGAGTGGGTGCTGCTGGTGGATGGCATTGTGGTGAGAATTGGCTGATCCCTGCGAGTGTCCAAGTGGGTTAGGGGGATAAAAAAAGCAGTATATCGTGGTAAAAGCCATAGATGCGGCCTCTCCTTCGCTTAGGAGTAAATGCAAGCGTTAATAACGAGAGGGAAGGGTCCCTCTCCGCAGAGGTGTAGCCCAGCTTTTCAGTGAATCAGTTTCCAATCCGGGCAGGAATTCTTTGCCTGTTCAGCCCAGGCGTCTCTATTAACTCTAAGTAAGCAGACGTGCAGAGAAAATTGGGCTTTTTCACTTTCATCATTCTGTAAAGTGTTTTCACGATCTGTCCCTCCCTACCCGCTTTTCCTATGTGCTCCGGTCCACCTGCTTAAACTGCAGCAGAACATCTGGAAGAGCCGTTTTCGGCCGTCTCTCGTCCCTGCACTAGCTCTTCGCTGCTGAAGGACACCCCCCCTTTTTTTTGAGAGAGAGTGAGAGTGAGTGAGTGAGAGAGAGAGAGAGAGAGAGAGAGAGAGAGAGAGAGAGAGAGAGAGAGAGAGAGAGAGAGAGAGAGAGAGAAGGGCTGTTCGCACCCAACCAGCCCCGCTGTCTGTCGGTACCAGCATAACAAACCAAGACGTTTTGGTCCCGAAATAATTCTAGCACGAAAGGAAAGGAAGCCTTCGCTTATCTTCGCGTTTCTGTGGCATGGGGTGGATGTCCGCATGCTTCGATATATCCCAGCGTCAAATGAAAGACCCGCGCTGGTTAGCAGCTCAACACAGACTTCGCTTAAAGTTTGTTTTTTTTAAAGCCCTCTCTCATTAAATTTTCTCTGTGACTCAGCATAGACAGCCGGCGAATTCAGCCTTCCTCAACTCGCCGCACTCCAGAGGTCCTGGAATCGCAAATGCCTTTGTGTGTCTCCCCCACCCCCCAAATAACGTGATTTGGGAATGATGGGAGTTATAGTTCCTATCTCTTGTGCCAGGGAGGACGCCGTGCCACGCATTCAAAAGGCACCGTCCGCGCGTTTTGATTGATATCGCAGGGTTTAAGTGGCGGCTCATGATTTTAATTGTACGGGCTGAACTTTGGAGAATGGAGAGAATGAAGCAATCCCACTTCCCGAGTGCTGTTGGGAAGGACTTGACGGGAAATCCACCTGACTGCACTTGGCCCAGATCATAAAAAGATAAAAAAAAGTTCAGTGGTGGTTTCCCTTCCCGCCGTCCTGCTTTAAAACCAGTTGTTACTGGACAAAAAAATATATAACTCCATTTCGTGTCTTTTATTGCTTTCGAGAGCCATTGGGAAATGCCGCAGTTCTGTAACGAAAGGGTGTCCTTCGAAGGGAGAAAACGTGAACCAGGTCTTGTTACAACCACCCCACCTCCTTTTTATTCTTGCCTGAATTGGGTTTCCTTAGCTCTTGAGGACGTAGACCCGCTTTTCGCCCCCCCCCTCCCTCCACCCCAACGCGGTTTCCGAAGAGAATCAGACTTGCGGAGCTCCCAGGAACCCCTTTCCCTCAATAAAAGGGAGTGTAGGCACCGGGGCGTGCGTGCGACATTGAAAGGCATCTTAAGAGGCGGTAGCAATTCCTGGAGGGGAGAAAGTTGGGCGATTTAGCAGGCATTGGGTTTGGTGTCCGCTCTGTCCTCCCTCCGCACGCCCCTTTTGCTCCGGAATGGTTTTTTGTTTTTTTTTGCGTGGCCCTTATCATGCAGCGGTGGAGATCTGGTGCAGGGTGTGAGCGTGGCTGTTATGTATGTAATGTATGTGATGCCTATAGAATGCATGCACGCGCGCGCTCAAAGACCGGACTGGAGGCTTTACGGTACATTTTTCGTGTGCGAAGGTCGGAAGCGGCGGCGTGTTAAAAGGCTGCAATCGGGTCTTCTGACGCTCAGCACCAGTCCGCGGGCTCAGCCGGTAGCAGGTGTACGGTGGCCGAGCTGAAGCTGCTGCTTCCTCGCGCATTTGCGCGGCGGCAACAGCAGCAGCTCGAAGACAATGCCGCAGGGTCCTAAACTCCGCCAGTTCCCCTATAACACCCCCCCCCTTCCACTCGCTTGAGGTGGCTCTGAATTAAATAGCCCCCTTTACAGGAAGACAGATCTTTAAAAAAGGAAAAAGGAAAGAAAGAAACCCAAGGGGCACTGGCTATGCCAGCGGTTCAGAGCAATCATCATATTGCAGTTAAATTCAAGATCCTTCCTTTGATTTAAATGGCTATCCATCTTACCTGCTACAACTAGGGGCTCTTAAAAGTGGAGAAAAAGACCTTTGTTGATTTTGAAGGGTGGCAGTCTAAGAAAAGTGAGAGTTAAGTAGCAGTCGTAGGATGTAGTAGTAGTAGTAAGAGGAAGCATCCAGAAAATCCCAGGAGAGCAGATCAAATGGCTAAGAAAACAGTGGACAAATCACTTTTGCATTGTTAACAGGGAAACACTATGGACTGTCCAGGTAGAGTGGGACTTTGACTCAAGGAAAATTTAATTAGGGGACTGTTTATTACACAGAATGGGGAAATCATGCCAGCTAATATTCTGTTTTATAAATCAGAAATACTGAGATTTGTTTTTGTTTTTCTTCTTTTAATGTAACAAAAATCCAGCTGTTTTCTTCACTTGAAAAGAATAAACTAAGCAGTGGTGCACAAGAAAAATCTGGAAGATTGTGTAAAGTTATAGGGCTGGATGTGGTGATGTCCCCTTTTCTAGCAGGATGTTTGCAGAGTTGTCAAAAAAAAAGTCAAGGGGTATCTACCACCATGCGATCCAACCCCTTCCTTATCTTTTAAATGTTTTATCACAAAGCACCCTGAAAAAAAGGTGGTGCTTAGATTGCAGCATATAGCTATGAACACCACCTTTAATTTTTTGACACCCCCTGCCAACATCCTTGTTTTCTACCCGTATTAGAATTCAGATTCAGTAACTTTGGGCTGGGTAATTGTGGCTGCAAAAGTCCAAAATGTATAGAAAGTGCTAGTGTGGTCAATGTCTATTAGTAATAACTAATAAATATGGGGTTTTGCTTCATCACAGCAAATCATGCAGTGAAAATTATAAGGCTGCAAACCCCAATACCAGGGGAGATTCCACTGAATTCAGTAGCTATTTACATATAACTTGTTGCTCCATCATTAACTGAATAAATCCAACTTCCTGAGTTGATATAGGCCATATTTTCAGCATGCATAGTATGTGAAGCAAACCCACAGGTGCTATTTCTGAAACACTGCAGCCTGCAAGCTGACTTACAGTATGTCCAGCTGTTGTAAAGGAATCCTGATTGTAGATGAACTAGATTAATAAAGCTATAAACATGAAAGAAAAAAACTGCGTGCACAATTCAGATTCCTGGAATGGCACCTGCAGAGCACAGGTGACTCCAACAAAAGAATAAAAACCACCTGTGGAATACATTATATCTTTTAGAATGGGGGAAACCTAGGACTGAGCCTCCCTGAATATCCTTGGCAAGATACCAAGTTTTATATATCTTGACTTCTTTTATGCCTAGTTTGGTTTCTAGATTGTACAGAGACCAGGGCAGTCATGCAGTTATATAAAAGCTGTAGAATATGCTTTTTTTTAAAAAAAAAGCTTGCCTTTTTATTAAGATCAGTAACAGGAATTCATTACCATAAAAATGGAGGGTGTAATACCATCCCTAATCTATACTTGGACCCATTCTTCCCCTCAAATTAGCTATAGCTGACAGGAGATTTCTATTCAATCCAGAAGAATACTGTTCTAGTATGTTTGGGAACTGCAATTAATAGTACAACTAAGATATTTTCATAATAGCTTCTGAAAAATACTTCCTCAGTGCCTTCCAGATATGCCAATTCCAAATTTCCAGCACATCTAGAAAACACTGGGTCTGGAGTGGACAGGCTGTTCTGCAGTCTATCTCTGGATGATTGTATATAGTTTTCAGATTATTTACCTGTTTATTTAGGCTACCACCAGATCTGTACTGAAAAAAAATCAGGCTATTAGTGGCTACTAGCCAAGAAATATAGAAACCTCTGCCATCTTCTAGCAATTACATCGATTTTTGCATTTGATTTAAAGTCCATTGTAGCATCATGCCAAAGAATCTAATTTATAGATTCACTGTGGTGTTTACACCCTCACATTAGTAAATGCATTCAGCCATGTAAAAAACAAACAAACACCAATGTGCCAGTTTTATCTTGCTGTAAAGTTTACACCTTTCCTGCAACATTTTTTAGTCTTTGGGAGTTGAAAACTCTCTAACGCATTCTGGGTGACCAAGGCGATTTTTTTAAAAAAACTGTCACTATACAAAGAATCGCAGTCTCCCAAAATTTGGCCACCATGATCTCTAGAAGTGTGGTGGAAAGGCGTGCCTATTGCGTTGGCCCTACTCTCTACTACTACACGCACCCCTCGTGGTTTTCTCTTTATACTGCCCTTCCCCTTTCCGCAGTTAGCTGCTGGCAAAAGCAGGAGAGAGAGAGATAGAGAGAGAGAATGGACTAAACCGCAAAGTAACCATCCACGGTTTAATTGTCCAATAAATTCAGCCCGAGTAATTAAAAGGCCGCGGAACCGAGACAGAATGCGCGCGCCATTGGGAGCCGCGCGCTCTATCCAGGGAGCTCTCGTCTACGCAATAGCGGGCAGAGGGGAGAACCCGGCAGCTGCGTGACAGGACCGGGTTCGCGCCTCCCGGATAAGGTTGGCAAGGGCCAATTCTGACGTAGGGAAAAACCTTGGTGCAAGGTTGATGCCCAAGCGCCGTCCCGAGCGGGGGCGGGGGCGCACATCTCCGTGAAGTGCGGAACGTCCTCCGCACGGCGAGGTCCTTCAACCGCCTGGCAAAACTGCAGTGCCCCCCGCGAAAACTAGGGAGCTGGGTCACAGGGATCCCGGGAAGGCCGCCAGGGGTGTGTGTGGCAAGGAAAGGAAAGCACTAACTCTTGGACGACCCCCAACTGGTCGTCTGGAATTGTGCAGCGCAGAGATGGGGGAGCCTTGTTCTCACGGCTCCAAACGTCTTTCAGGGTCAACCCTTTTTTTGCAGTCCGTCCCGCGGGGGCGTAAAAGCCCAACTACTGCAGGTGTTTGCTTACCCACCCACTCAGAGCGTGCTAGGAAATCCAGTTGCAGAGAAATGGAGAAGAGGACCCGCAGTAACACTTTTGGGGACAGTGTGGGGAGGGAGCCCTTTTCCCTTTTTGCCCAGGCTTTCTGCTGCCCTCCCCGGTTTGAGGCCTTTGAAGAGCAAGGTGGTGCCGGAGGACTGGAGAGGGAGAGAGAGAGGGAGAGAGAGAGAGAGAGAGGCTTGTTTTAGTTTGTGCTCCCTTGTAAACGGAGGCTTAGGGGTGTGTGTGTGTGTGTGTGTGTATCTGCCTGCCTTGTTTATTCCCTGCCCCTAATGGGCTTATACAAAAGATGGTTTGAAGTAGCTTTGCCCCTTCAGAAGGAGATTGCCTTGTTTTCTGCTGTTCTGCTTGTTTTCTGTGGATTAGAAAATGTAATGATGGCAAAAATGTTCAGGACTTTTGTGGGGTAACGCTGGGTAAGGCAAAAGTTGTTTTGACATTGGAACATCTGGTGGGAAAGCTGCCCTTTACACAATTGGAAAGATCTCAATGGAGACTGATGCTCATTTACCAGGGAAGAGAGTACTGAGTAGCCCTGGGCAGATTATGCATTGAACAAGGGTTACTTGGTGTAAGTGTATCCAACATTATGGTTCTGTAGTTGGGTTTTGTACAGCATGCTAAGGTAGAGTTGGACAGTATGTGGTTTTGTATGGAAGGCAGGTGATTCTCTTAACATGTTAGGTGAACCAGAACATAATACAGGTTATTATTTGGGCAAAGAATCTTTCTTATGTGAGTTCTGGAGAAGGATTTAATGGTGAAAAAGTCAGAAGAAAAGAATAGGACCATCAGCAGTAAGGTCAATAGACTTAGTTATTGTGGTGATGGCTCCGTGTTGGAAAAGCTGAAGGAGCAGGTCAGGGAGAAATCATGAAGAAAATATATCTGTAGTCACTAAGCAACGTCTTGATGGTCTGTAATCGGTCAAATTTAATGTGACCTTAGGAAATGTGTTTAATTCAAATTTACATTTTAGTACATTGTGTAGATCCAACCTGTGGGGCAAGCTAAGCAATACAGAATACTTGGGGCCATCTATTCATTTATTAAGACAATTTCCCAGAAAAGTCCCAACTTCCATAGTTTAATGGAAGTCCAGATCTATCCATTAAACTATGCTTCATAACTGAAGTGTTTAATCAAACATGTAAAGGATATCTGACTGACTCTCCAAACAGGAATTTAGCAGCTGAGGATGCAATTTATTGAAAAGAACAAACAATAGAAAGGGAGGAGAAGTTATGTTAGAAGTATCTATACCTTCAAGAATCTTGAGGGGAAAAAAAGAAATGGAATAGAACTCTAGGAGTTGATATGACTGCATCCATGCAAGGATTTGGGGACGTGGCTTATCATTTACTTCTTCAAAGATATTTTTTCAACATGGTCTAATTAATATCCCTGGAATTTTCAGTTGGTTCCTCACTCAGGCAAACCTTAAAACTTCCTGAATAAGTAGACTGTTGGAATGCTATAGACATAATTTATCTTATTTATAACAGAATATTTGACAATATATCTTTTGACTTTCTAATTAGCAGTCTTTTGAAAAGTTGGTTGGAGTACTTTGGCATTTAATTAGTATGACCATTAAATAGCTAACTCTTAGATTGTTCCATCTCCACCCCACTGCCCCATCCCAGGACTGTTTCATTTCTAGATTTGACAATGTGTTAGATTATGCAGGACCTATTGTAAAAGTTTGACTTCTGACAGAATTTGGGAATAATACCTATGAATGTGGCCTTATTGAGTGGTATAGATTTTTTGCCCATGAACTGCCAGGTGGATTGATTGGATAGGCATGTTAGCTGACAAGATTGGTGTCTCCTGAGAAGAAATGCTGATCAGTGGCATAACTCAGTTTCGTCAGAGTTGTGCTTTTCTGGCAGTACAGAATGTAAGTTAGTAGAGTGACATAACATCTGCTTATAAACTTGAAATATTAAATAAAAGCTGACTGAATGGAATGAAACTTAGCAGAGAGAAATGTAAAATGATCTTAAGGAAAATAAATGAAATCTTCATGTATAAGATAGGAGTGTTCTGGCTTGGTAATGATTCTGGTGAATTAGGAATAATAGTTTATTGAGAACTAAATGTAAGTTGATGTGATGTGGCTGCCAAAAGGACAAATGCGGTTTGAAGGTGCAGAACTATGGCTTCTAAATTACACAAAATAACGTTCCAGTTTATTCTGCATTCTGCTTACCCTATTATAAAAGTGCTTTAGACAACAGGGAGAATTAGGAGTCTAGGAATTAAGTTCTCTGAAGACAGGTGGAAGGAACAGGGCATGTTTAGTCCTGAGAAGAGGCTATAGTAAGAGCATATGGGGGCAGTTGGTAAATATTGTATTTTTCGGAGTATAAGACGCACCTTTTTCCCTCAAGAGGGTGAAAATCTGGGTGCATCTTATACACTGAATACAGCATTTTTGACCTCCCGAAAACCCACAACCTTTGCAAAAATGCCGTGCATAGCCTATAGGAGGCTTCCAGAGTGCTCCTGGGGGCTGGGGAGTGCAAAAATGAGCAAAATATGGGCTGTTTCTTGCTCATTTTTGCCCTCCCCCCAGCCCCCAGGAGCACTCTATAAGCCTCCTACAGGCTATGCATGCCCCTTTTTTGGGAGGTTTGCAGAGTGCAAATACTTTTTTTTAATTTGCCTCTTCAAAATCTTGGTGCGTCTTATACTCTGGTGCATCATATGCTCCGAAAACTATGGTAGTTGAAAAGATATTGCCTAGAAGAAGTTTCCCATGTCTTAGGACAGGACATGGAACAATGCATTTGAGGAGAGCAGGTTCCAGCTGAGTATCAGAAGTTATTTTCCTTGTAATGAGCAATTCAAAGGGGATATACATGTGCACACCTTCGAATTAGCGTTGACTCCTGGCAAATGCAGTCCCTGCAGTTTTCTTTCCAAGATTTTTCAAAAGTGCTTTGCCATTGCCTCCTTTCAGGGTTTAGAGCAGGGGTGTCAAACTCACGCCGCCACGTGACATATTGGGACTTTCCCCCGTTCGCTAAACTGGGCGTGGGCGTGGCCAGCACGTGACACATCCAGACCAGGGGTTTGACAGCCCTGGTTTAAAGTATGTGACTGGCTCATGGTCATCCAGTTGGCTTCATGTTTAATGTGGGACTAGAGCTTAATTTCCCAGTTTCTAGCCTGGTATCTTAACCTCTGCACTAAACTAACTCTCAGATCAAAAGTAAAATCAAGTAATTAGAGAAGTAGTAAGCTCCCATTTATTGAATATATCCAGGTGAAGGTTGAGCAATCATCTATCAAGAGTGCTTTAACTTGGATTCTTGATCTGAGCAAGGCATTGGAATCAGAGCTTCAAGTAACTCTTTTCATTCTGATGTCTTTTCTGTACTTGAGTGGTAGGCTGTCAATAGTCCTTTTGGCATTTTTGGATCTCTCAAATAGCTGGCATACAGGATAGTTTAGCTGTTACCTAAAATGGCTACCATAATGTTCTGGCTACTGACAACTGTTCCACTTACCTAAAGGAAGCTCTTGCAATTGCTTTGTCTTGCCTATTCAAGTCCCTCAAATACTTTCTACTATTTAAGTTAACTCCCCCCCGCCCCCCCGCCCCCCCGCCCCCCCCCCCCCCGCAAGTGTGCATAGATACAAACTAAGCTGTGAGTTATGGCAAACTGCCATTTTTAATTTTCCAAGTACAGGTAGTCCTGGATTTAACAACCATTCATTTACTGGCTGTTCAAAATTATAACAGCATTGAAACGAGTGACTTATGACCAGTTTTCATACTTATGACCATTGTAGCATCCCCATGATCAAAATTCAGGCACTTGGCAACTGGCATATAGTTATGACAGTTGCACTGTCCTGGGATCATGTGATCACCATTTGTAATCTTCCAAGCCATCTTCTGACAAGCAAAGTCATCCAGGGAAGCCAGGTTTACTTAACAACTGCATGATCCACTTAACAACTAGTGATTTGCCTAATTGAGAGAAAAGGTGAAAACTCAACTGTTTTTGGTTAGCAACAGAAATGTTGGGCTCAGTTGTGGTCGTAAGTTGAGGACTACCTGTACATCTTGCAAAGACCGCAAGGAAGTGACGTAAGATTTTATCTCACATCACTGTTTTTGGCATCCGTGAAATTTATCAACAGACTATGTCAAACTGCAGAAATAGGGTATTCCCTTTGTATTACAAATTCTTTCCTAACTTCTCACAATAAATGTATAAAATAGTAAGCACTACTACATATGTTGCCCTGCATTTGTAGAAGGAAAAATGAGATGGAAATTAAATCACATGTCTTGATTCTCAGAGGTTCCTGCAAAATATAACCCTTCCTGTCACATACACACCTGCCTGTTTTAATGATGGGCAGTTGAAAAAAAATGAAACATTTGGCAGGTGTGTGGATTTTCCCTTTTCTGTAGAGTTATTGATTCCTTAAATAAAAGATGCCTGTTAACTTTTATTATTTATGCTGTTATGGAAGCAGAGCCAAAACTTTGAAATGGGAAGGCATTTGGCAAATATATTTCCTATTGCCTTCAGGGAGTTTTTCTTTACATTCTTCTCCAGGCAAAAACAATTTCTGAATGGAAGATAATTAATCCTAAATAGATGGAACGACAGGAAATAAAAAAAAAAGCAAAAACATGCATGTTTCTGGGGAGGGTCTGAAGAGCCCCTGTTTCTTCCATCCTTCTGCAGTCTGTGACCTTCCATGCATAGCTTGTGACTCCAGCTCACGTTGGTGGTGATGCAGCAGTCAGATCTTTGCAAAGACCAGGAAAAGCTGCAGCTGTAACACAGTTCAGAATTTCAGAAAGACTGCAGATGAAATGCAGCAACTGCACATTCTACAATTCAACTAGAATGCCAGCTGTTTTAGAGAATCTGATGAGACAATTGCAATGGGCAGGATATTTTCAGTTCAACAGATAGAAGATGATAACCTGCATCATTAAGATGACCCTCAAACCTACATAATCCTAGTGCTCTGATATATTAATTCCCTTGAAACTGGACGCTTTCATTAGTTCTGTGGGTGCATCCAGCTGATGCAAGTATTGCTTTTGAACAAGTGAGGCAAAATGAATGGAAGCTAATTATAAATCTAAGTTAAAAAATACCTTCAGATACTGTTATAAGCAATGTAGTAGCTATGGACCCATGTTAGAAGAACTTGGCTCACATGCTAATGTGATACTTTGGCTCAATGTGAAACAGGAGGGAGCAGCCAGCAGTATAAGAGTTTCATCCTTAGCTAGTTGTAATGTGGAATAACCGAAATGTCACAAAGTGTAGCTGCTTCTCATCCACCCTCTCAAAACCACAGATGATATGGCCATTGTCAGCAGAAACATCAGAAAACCTATAATATCTCTCTTGAGGATAGAAGCAGAACTATACAGATAGCAATAACAGACTTATATACCACTTTACAGTGATTTACAGCCCTCTCTAAGCGGTTTACAGAGTCAGCATATTGCCCCCAACAATCTCGGTCCTCATTTTATCCACCTCAGAAGGATGGAAGGCTGAGTCAACTTTGAATAGCAGAGCTAATTTATTTCCTGTTTGAACTAACTTATGCAGCATTGAACTCACATGTTCTCAACCCCCCCCCCCCCTAAAAAAACCATTAAACCCATGTAATAAGGAAACTTATTACATTAAGATTTGGTAAATACTTTGGAAGGTGCTGGTTAGGCATTAGGTGGCAGATGTCTTCTGAAAACAACTGTGCTATGCAGCCAAAAACAAAATGGCCTTGGAAGCCAGTGTCCAGTGATTGGAGAGAAGAGTCATAGGCAAAACAGCCTAAAGCAACTAGTGAGACTGGGAAATCCCAACCTCTTAACCATATAGGTTGATTTAAGAGTTCTAGATTGTATTCATTGTGTAGTAAGAACAGAGAAAACACAATTTCAGACCTGGGATGGGTAAAGATGGTTTTAAGTAGCTTCAGTTATGAGCTGGGATGAGATGATGGTCTGGGATGGCTGAAGATGACCTTCAGGTACAGGTAGACACACATAAGGAGAGGCATTCTTTCAGATTCTTTGACATCAAGCTGTGAAGTCATCACTTCTATTGATATTCTGTTGACCTTGCCAACATATGGTAAAGATCATAGGTATTTAATATAAACAAAGCTGTACTTTTATGGATGCAATTGTAATTTTAAAACTATAGTGGTTTAGTGAATTGCATATAAATAGTAGTCATAGGTTTATTATTCTGTTAATAACATGTTAATCCCATCAGTGCTAGAGGGAATTCTGAGATACCTAGGATTGTGTGCTGGTATCAGGATATCCCAAAGTATTTACTGCATTACTTAGTAATGGAAAAGTTCCAGTTCCAATTGAGGTAATAAATCGAGTACTACCTATAAGATGGCACAGCAGCATTTGAGGGAGATTTAAATATTAAGGGTTATGTCATCTTTAATTCAGTATTAGAAGAACTGCTTGGAGAAACATCCTTCTATGGGATTAACAATAAAGTAAATTACAGTGGGATAGATTGCATTGCAAAGCGTTTGGTTCTGCTGTTGTGGAGAGTAGAACAGATACAGAACAGTTTTATTTCAAGGAAGCCTTGATTCAGACCTCAGTTGCAGATTTTGGATTGAAGAAAAGCTTGGATTAAATTTTGCTTCCAATTCTGGGTAGAGCTGCATAGACTTCTTGATTTTAAAGATCTACCAGTTATGCTTATAAATGGCCTAGCATATCATATGAACCCAGCTATTCTGGTTATAGTAACAAATGATGATTAAACAGATCACAGCTTAGCATGTTTTGTAAATACTTTTTGCTGATGAAAAATAGGTTTGGTCACCTACCTTTTATAAATCTCAAGGAGAATTGCCGTAAACTGCATACATTCAACAGCAGAATGAAAACAGTTGAATGCAACTTTGAAAGAACGTTGCATTATATCCAATAGGAACTGGCCCTATGCAGCTGGCATGATGATTCATAAATAAATCTTTACATTCTGATACACAGATTGTATGTATTACAGATCAGTAATTCAGGGCTATTCTTCATAACCAAATTAAAGTTCTATCTAGCACTTTAGTGCTACACTCATGCCAACAGAAACTTATACAGTATAACATTCGCTATCCCATTGGTGGTCCCTAGCCAGGGTGGATAGAAACCAATGACTTTTAAAAAATCAGATTTTTAAAATTTTAAATCAGTTTTTTTTATTTTTATCAAATTTATTTTAATAAAATGCTTTGGGAGTAAAAATCTATCTAAAGATAGTTTCCATTTAAAGATACATTAATAATTTAGTTTATTCAGCATGAAATGGACCTTAGTTATGTAGCATGAGGCTGTATATTCTGCAATATTGCAACTGTTGGTGACTCAACAGCGGGTCAGAGGAGGAGTCGCTGCAGGTCAGTTGCTCTTTAAAAATTATGATTTAAATCGAGTTGATTTAAATGAAGCTTTTTATCTAGTGATTTAAATCAACTTGATTTAAATCAAATCCACCCTGTCCCTAGCTTAGCAAACATTGCTATCTATATACCATAATTCTCTATAAAGAGCCGCAGTGGTGCAGTGGTTAGAGTGCAATAGTTCTGACAGCTGGCTGCCTGCAATTTGGCAGACTGAATATCACCAGGCTCAAGGTTGATTCAACCTTCCATCCTTCTGAGGTGGGTAAAATGAGGACCCAGATTATTGTGGGCAATATGCTGACTCTGTAAACTGCTTAGAGAGGACGGTAAAAGCACTGTGAAGCGGTATATAAGACTAAGTGCTATTTCTATACAGGACATGGTGTGGTTGAGGGTAAGAATTCTCTTGGTTTCATTTTCCTTCCATTCCACCCAATATCATCAATTGGTGATATACTGTAATTCTATTAGGATAGGTTGGGCAAGAGGTAAATTTTGACAGATGGCTAAACTAGCAAGTTTAATCATTGTTCAAACTCATTCTGTAAATGGTTTTAATGAGTATATTCAAAGGGAATAGTGCTTTCCTGGAATAGTTCACAAATAGCCCGATCAACAACTTGAGTTCTATTTTGAAGCATCAGAAAGAGAGCTGGGGTTCTCTGTCCTGCTTCCCTTCTTAGCTCTCCCTGCCACCTTTGATGGTCAGCTGCTGTTCAGAACAATCCATGCAAAATTATGCAAAAAACATAATTGGTCTCATAGATTTTTGTCATTGAAGTCAAGACCTAGCATTAGAACTTCAGTTGGACATTCAGAACAAGCTGACTGCATTTTTATCTGGGCAATTTCCCTATCCTTGCTTTTTGCATATTTTTTGCATAATTTTGCATGGATTGTTCTATTGATTATTTTGGTTTGTTTATTATTTGATAAAACTGTAATGCTAATAATTTTAAATGCCTGGATTCCAGTAGGCCACTGTTACCCTAGTTGTAAATTGGATGCCTTTGCAGTAATGAATAATATATAAAGCAAAGCTCAATAATAGTTCCATAGAACTTTACATGACAAGATACAGAACTTTTACCTGCTGATTTTTTCCCCTTGTTGCTGGATTGATGATGCTGAGATAGGTTATTGAATCCCGCAATAACTTTTTATGAAAGATGCGCAGTTATTATTATTTTACAAAATTTAGTGTGTGCTTTTCTATTAGTCACATTTTACTTATACATTAGTAGAGATTATGACTTTATTCCCATCCATTAATATTCTCTCTCCTTTCTCTTCCCACTCAACCCTTGCCTATTCTCATGTACATTTTAAGCCTGTACCTTTGCTGTAACCATTTTTTTGAAGTTTTCAACATTTCAGTCATATTAAAAATTGATGTTCAGGAAATGTTTTGCTTAGACATTTTGGGTTAAATTCCGCCATGTGTTTAGCCAGATTCTGAATAATCTTTCATAGCTGTCACATAAATATTGTCGTGCTTTTGCCCTTTAAAGTAGCCCTCAAGTGTTCTTTCCAACCAATCTGTAGGTTCTGGCATGGGAACAGTCAGCTGAGTCATTGGATCTGCTGAAGCACTTCATTAGAAGGACTTATAAAAATATCTTTGAACAAGTAACTTTTTTTGAAGGTCTCATCTTTTGGTTTGACGTTCATTTGAAGCCTGAGTTGCATAATTCCAGAAAATAAGGCCAAGTCAGGTAGCCTCCTTTCTGACTAACAGATTTTATTAACGGACCTAAGCTCACTTTCATCAGATGGATAGGGTGGTTAGATTGATGAAGAATTTAAATTGGGATAAAGTGGGGGAGGAGAAGACGGGTTGGCTATACAGATGCAGGTAACATATCAGATTACAAATACCTGATCAATTAACAGTTGTAGGTGTTAAAATCCCTTGTCTTTATTCTTGTATAATGATTTGTTCTTCTGCAATAATTTGAGGAAAAGCTCATTAGAATAGGGGTGTCAAACTCACATTGTCATGGCAGGGTTACATGACGTATCAGGATTCCCCCCCTTCACTCAACTGGGTGTGGGCGTGGCCAGCACATGAAGCATCCAGCCTGTGGGCCAAGAGTTTGACAGCCCTGCATTAGAACTACCTGAACTTCTAATAACTGCTAAACTCTAATAAATGTGTTGAAAACAGCTGCAATTTTAACAATACGCCTGAGTCAATTAAAAGTCAACACAAGTCTATAAAAACAGGAGAATGAAAGCTATGTTAATACGCTTGCTTAATATATTTTGCAGGTATCCTGGAATTTATCAGTATAGCAGTCGGCCTGGTCAGCATTCGAGGGGTAGACAGTGGACTTTATTTGGGAATGAATGAAAAAGGAGAATTATATGGCTCGGTAAGTATTTTGCAGTTAAAAATATGTCTTTACCTAGTAAATTTTAATTATTTTTGTGTCTAACAGGCTTCTTTTAAAATATATTACTCAACCATATCATCAGCAATTATGTAACATCATTAAGAAGATACCCAAATCTATCAATGCTTACTTTTCTAATTTTATTTAAATTAATTTTGGTGAATCTTTGATTTCATTTAAAGAAAGGTGCATATTTTTGTATGTATTTCTTCTGTGCTCAGAATTTGATTTTTGAGCACTATTAATGTAATCTGCTTTATG
Organism: Natrix helvetica; assembly: GCF_964273705.1. NCBI lineage: Eukaryota > Metazoa > Chordata > Lepidosauria > Squamata > Natricidae > Natrix > Natrix helvetica. Next base: position 21,243,970 of record NC_138550.1, read on the forward strand.
TGTAGGTAATATACAGTTAAATGCACAGTCTAAGACTGGAAATTTAACACTTCAGGTACTACCTAAGATGATGATGATGTAAAACTAGGCATTGGTGTGGGAGAACTGAATTATAAAAGTGCACCTTTAAAGGAATAATTGAATTTTGGTTTAAATCTTTGTTGAGGCATAAAATGCATTAGTTAACTTTGGTTCTTTCTATTAGTAAATATTTCTGTTGTGATAATTTTGTATGGATAAAATTTAGGCTGCTTTGAACTCTGGAGGAAATGGGGTATAGAAATGTAATAGATACATTAATAAATAAGATCTTACTAGTAACTATTGCTATTAGTAATTGATGAATATGATAATCAGATTGTATTTGCACTGTCAAGAGCTGCTGTTTGTGTTATTTCATCTACAGTGGTATTGGCATACCACTTGGACAGCATCACAGAGCAGCTATCTTTCTTAGATGTAGATGAAAACTTCTATAAATCAAAATTAATTCCTGGTAATTATCTGAAAACATTTCTGTAATTTTCAAAAATAAGGATATGTATTCTATTTTCTTCTGAGCTGTTTTTCCAATTTCCCAATGTTGCCTATAATCCTGAGATTTGCTAATGATTGATATATCAGGAAAACCAGACCTTGCTTGCTTTTCCAAGAACAGCCGAGGAATACAATAGATGTATAATTCTTGTGCTGTTGGCAAAGATTTCAAATGGCATATAAATAAACAGTGGTAGGATTTGATATAGCAGAATATTTAGAAATTCTAAGTCATTCCAGTTCCTGTGGAACTATTATAGGTTGAATGGCATCTGATAGCTATACTGGAGCATGTTGCATTTGGTGGACACAGTAGATCAGGGGTGTCAAACTTGATTTCATTGAGGGCGACATCAGGGTTGTGTTTGACCTCGGGGGGAGGGGGAACGTGGCCAGAGTGAGTGTGGCTAGCTTGACATCATTTGTATCAGAGTTGCCTGTGGTGGCCCAAGTGCTCTGCCAGCAGAAATGGGCTCCTGACCTACGTTTTTGGCGGCAACGGCCTCCTGCAATGCCCTGCTAGTGAAAACGGAGCTCGGGAGGGCCGCCTGCAGCCGTCCCGAGCGCCGCTTTCACTCACAGAGGCACCATAGGCTGGTTCCCCAATGTATCCAGGGTGGCCCCACAGGCTACATCTATGCACCCCATAGACCGGGGTTTGACACCCCTGCAGTAGATGGAAACTGCATCTCCAGAATCCCATCAGGAGCATAATCTTAACTTCAAAAGCCTTACATAAGCAGTTGCTTAATATTTTTGTTATCTGCCCTCCTTTCAAGTTTCCTAACCAGAGAAAGCAAGTGATGTCACTGGCATACAGCCATAATAAATGATCCTTGGGGGAATGCTCTTTTATTCAGAAAAACGGGTCCCACTTCATCTTGTATCTTTTTCTTCCTCAGCTTTAGCAAGTTAGTAAATATTTATAGTTGAAGATGAACTGTCAGTGCATATTACATATCAGAAAGGCACAATGGGAAGGGGGGAAAAAAGCAGAATGCTGAAGCAAATTACTTATTACTGGTATGGGTACCCGCTCCTCCCCCCCCTCTCTCACACACATACACATGAAGAGTGCAAGCTATTAGCCCCAGAATGTAGCTATGTGCCATGATATTTCTTAAGATATATGGGCTTGTAAAAGAACTTTTTTCTTATCCTACCAAAGCAATTAAGCAGTTAGAGAGTTAAGAAATGTATGCAGCAGACCGTGTAAAAAGAGCAGGACATAAAGTGCAATTTCCCACAATGGGCAAAATCATAAATTGATCATGCTTTTAGAACAATGCTTCTCAAATAGGGAAACACAATTATAGAGCGCTAGTATAGGTGGCAGGGAACCAAATGTAAATCGGGAGAAAATGAAGCGGCATGGAAGGGATATTGGAAAAGTAGCTGGCTGAATTGTAGGTCTTCCATAGACCAACTGTGTAAAGGCATGGATTGTGTTCCAGTTACACAAGGAGACCAGTATGAAAGATATATTGTTTCAGCTCCACATTTGTGCTCTCATGTCTAGTTGAAACCAAAAATTGGGCTAAAAGACTTGAGGTCTGATTCAGGTTGTTTTTTTCCCATGATAACTGAAAACCATATCGGAGGAAATCTGAAGTCTAGTCCCCTTACCATTATAAATGATTATGGCAACAGACATATGGCACTTGCTTTTCTACTAGTAAGAATAAAACTGTTAGCAATCCTATGGACTAGTGAAAGTACTTATTTGTTTTCTTCCAAATAGAAGGAGATTTTAAAAATGGTCCCCGGTACTTAAGGGCCTTGATTTGTTCTATGTAGATCTCATTTTCAAATACCGTATTTTTCAGAGTATAAGATGCATCTTCCCCCCCCCCCAAAAAAAGAGGGTGAAAATCTGGGTGCATCTTATACACTGAATGCAGCATTTTCGGCCTCCCAAAACTCCGCACCCTTCACAAAAATGGATGTGCAGAAGGCTTGGGAGGCCTGCAAAGTGCTCCCGAGGGTTGGGGAGGGCAAAAATGAGTGAAAAACAGGCTGTTTTTGCTTGTTTTTGCCCCCCCCCCCCAATCCTCTGGAGCACTCTATAAGCCTCCTAAAGGCTATGCATGCTCTTTTTTTGGCAAAATTGGGCCCACAAAAATGAGGCATGCAGAGAGTTTGGTAGGTCTGCAGAGTGCAAAAACTTTTTTTTTAAAAAAATTACATCTTCAAAATCTTGGTGCGTCTTATACTCCGGTGCATGTTATACTCCGAAAAATATGGTAGTAATTGTGCCTATCATACTTTTGAATAATGATCACTGATTTTTGTCTTGGAATGCTGATTATTAAGTTGTAATGTCTACATCAGTGTTTCTCAAACTTGGCGACTTTAAGTCCTGTGGACTTCAACTCCCAGAATCCCCCAGCCAGCATAGCTGGCTGGGGAATTCTGGGAGTTGAAGTCCACAGGACTTAAAGTCGCCAAGTTTGAGAAACACTGGTCTACATTATGGGGTCCAGGGCTTAGATTATCTGCCTTAATCTTACTTGAATTGTGGATAAGATGTTGTGTCATTAGTATAAAGAAGGGCTGCCAGTTTAGTGCGATGTAGTTCACTGTTAAAGTTTGGCTCGTGAAGTTAAAATGGAAAATGTGGGACTAGAATGCACGTTTGCCTCATTCCTTTTTGAATAGGAATTAGTACAGGCGGGCAGTCAGAGGAAAAACTGCTTTGTGCTGGCATGAAGTTATGTAATTGTGTTATCAAAAGTAGTACTGTAGTATTCAGTCAATTGAGGAGAACTAAATCAATTGAAGACCACTCTCAGTCTCTCTACAGGTAGTCTGCGACTTACAACAGTTCATTTAGTGACCGTTCAAAGTTACAATGGCACTGGAAAAAGTGACTTATGACCGTTTTTCAGAATTATAACCTCTCCAGCATCCCCATGATCATGTGATCAAAATTTGGATACTTGGCAACTGGTTCATATTTATGACGGTTGCAGTGTCATGTGATCCCCTTCTGTGACATATCTGACAAGCAACGTCAATGGGGAAGCCAGATTCACTTAACAACTAAGTTGTTGACATATCAACTGCAGTGACTCACTTAACAACCATGGCAAGAAAGGTCGTAAAATGGGGCTAAACTGACTTAACAAATGCCTCATTTAACCACAGATATTTTGGGCCCAATTGTGTTCCTAAATTGAGGATTAGCTGTATTTCTCCCTCAATTTAATTTGGCCTTTCCTAACCTAGACTCATTCAAATGAGTAGAATTCAATTCTCAAAACATTTACAGGTATAAATAAAAGGCAATAAATTTGTAAGAGCCAAGTTCTACATTTCTTCATATAATGGTATACTCCCATTAAGTTCTGTATTTGCAAATCTTATCAATACATCTGAGTTTCTGGAACCTTTCCGAATGTGAAACAATCAAAAGAGAACTCTGCAGTTGTTCTGGCTTTTAAATAATGATGTAATTTGAATGAGGGAAATAAAATGCAAGTAAACGGAAGAATTAATTTATTTTATAAATAAAATGTAAGTAAATAGGACGTGGTGGCTCAGAGGCTAAGACGCTGAGCTAGTTAATCAGAACAGTTGGCAGTTTGGCAGTTCGAATCCCTAGCGCCACATAACAGAGTGAGCTCCCGTTACTTGTCCAAGCTTCTGCCAATCTAGTAGTTCGAAAGCACATAAAAATGCAAGTAGAAAAATAGGGACATCCTTGGTGGGAAGATAACAGCGTTCCATGCACCTTTGGCATTTAATCATGCCCGCCTCATGACCACGGAGACATCTTCGGACAGCGCTGGCTCTTCGGCTTTGAAACGGAGATGAGCACCACTCCCTAGAGTCGGGAACGACTAGCACATATGTGCGAGGGGAACCTTTACTTCACCTTAAATGGAAGAAATGTTAAATAGGGCCAGATCTCCATTCCTCTTTTTGTAGAACCATATATCCCTTCCAAATATTTGATGATTTCAGGGAGAATTTTAAGAATTTGTAGAAAAAAAAAAGCTTACACTTAAAGATAGATATATTTAGCTTTCTTTTTAAAAAAGAAAAAAAAGATCTATAGAAAAAATACCAAACTGAGGTTCTATTACAGCATTATTTATTTATTAAATTTATTTGCTGCCCATCTCCTTTTGAAACAACTGTGGATAGCTTGCAGCCGAGTTCCAAGAGTCCTTCTAAGACAAAACAACGACACTGAGAAATGCAACTGTACTTATGTTATATATTCATTGCTTCGTATTAGAAATTGGCTTACAATATAACCTGTGAAAAATGTGTAAATTAGCCATATCATTTGCTAATTGTGTAACAAGGTTGAAAACAACTATTGGCTGTCTGAAGTATTTTAGTTCTGAAATCAAGTTTGCGTAGAAACAAGCTAGCACTCAAATTAAAAAAGACAATGTTACTTATTAGCTACTGCAGTGTAAAAAAATCTTTAAATATATCAAAACCAAATGCTTGAAACTGGTTTATTTTACTAATGAAATTGGTTTGGTAAGTAACCGGTTTGAATCTGAGTGGGTATCTTTCCTTCCTCAGTTAATTTTGCAATAGGTACCTATGGATATTTTAATGCCACGTTGAAGTAGAGAAACATTTTGTTGTTGTTGAATCTGAAATGTACACAAAGCTTAATGAAATACTTGACAATGGTGTGTTTGGGCCATATGCTGTGGAAATTCCCATTTCCACTGGTGGGGCTTGCATAGGAAAAATGCTTGGGGCATTGTCCCCCCAAGGCTGGAAGAATTGACTTGAAATGCTGTCAACAGAAGATGGACTTTATTGCTAAACTGCAATGCGATGAAAAGTGGCTATAGTGTAATTCCATTAGTTTCAATGAAATGTATCATCTAATATTCATGATCCTTTAGGGTCTTGTTGACACTGGCATAATTAATACCTACATTTTAACAGCTGCCTATACTGGCACAGATAGTCTATTTATGGTCTGGAGTCGGTGTATATTTTCCTATACTCCTGGGTTCTTGAAGCATATGCCAACAAATAGTGCTCAAGATAATTGCTTATTTCAAGTACCATACTGGTACAGGGTTAAAAAGCTGTATATGCCAAAGCTGTAGAAGTGTGGCTGGATGCTGACACTGCAGTACTGATACTTCCCAAATGACACATGTATCCATTAGCAAATTCAGCCTGTGCTGAAATAGTTTAATTGTTGTAAATTCCCTCTTCCAGGGTGACAGCCATGCTAGACTTTTAAAGACCTACAGACACTCAGAGAATGTGGTTACTAAAGTCATGTAAAATGTAGGGAGCCATGGAGATGACCTTGGGGAAAAAGATTCAGAAACCACTGCAAAAAGAAAATGTGCAGAAGCTTGCCCTGAGCTTTGAGAAAAGAGAAAGTATTAGGAAAAGACTGGCTGCTCCCTGATTCCGAGGGGTATAAGAGGGAGCGATGGAACAATATAATCAGTCTTGCAAGAGTCTGTTGCTATAGCCCTTTTCAGTAAAGTAGAATTTTATGATTCATGATTCAGATTTATGAATTACACCTTTTTGATATTTTGGGCAAATATGTTGGATGACATACTGACCTTTTTTTGGAGGGGGGAGACCCTGACACACAACCCATGCTAGAAAGATTTTTTAAAAGACTCCACAAACACAAGCTTTTTGCTACATTGGAGAAATGTGTGTTTGATCTACAACTTATAGATGATTTCAGTTACAGGATTTCTGCTGAATACATACAAATGGGTCCTTTAGAACTACAAGCCATACTTTCACAGCAATTACACCTCAAAATGTGAAGGATCTATACCTTTTATGGTTTTTCTAAAAGTTCATAAATTTGCAGACTGCATCTACTAAAGATAGGACATACATCCATATGGTCTACTCAAAAGCAAACAGCATTTCAGAAATAGAAAGATCTTTTCTCATTACAGCTCCTACTCAGATGTCCAAACATCACTTTCCAATTCATGATGCGAGCTAATGCTTTAGAAATGGTGGCTGAAGTAGTTCTTCAGGCACAGAATGAGGGCAGGATGGATCTCTTGTCATATGCATTTTATTTTAAATTGCTTCTATTAGCTGAATACAATTATATGAAGACAGTATTCCAGTGGTGGATTAAGGCTCACTGGTGCCCTAAGCACTAACAAATCTTGATGCCCCCTCCATTGTACATAACTGTACAAAATCTTCATTGGTTTTTTTTCCCTTTCTCAACTTTATGGTGCCCGCTTTGGGCCAGGTTCCTTAACCATGTGCTTAGTCTGCTTAATGGTTAATATACCATTGCAGCATTCAGCAATGGAGACACTTCCTAGAGGAGCAAATCACCTAGTACAAGTATGCACAGACCATGTGAATTTGGGAGTTCTGCAAAAAGTTAGAACTTAGCCACTGAGTGGTGGCTCAATGGTTAAGACGCTGAGCTTGTCAATAAGAAAGGTTGGCAGTTTGGTAGTTTGAATCCCATGCGCTGTGTAACGGAGTGAGCTCCCGTTACTTGTCCAGCTTCTGCCAACCTAGCAATTCGAAAGCATGAAAAATGCAAGTAGAAAAATAGGTACCATCTTTGGTGGGAAGGTAACAGCATTCTGTGCTCCTTCAGCTTTTAATCATGCTGGCCACATGACCACGGAGACATCTTCGGACAACGCTGGCTCTTTGGCTTTGAAACCGAGATGAGCATTGCCCCATAGAGTTGGGAATGACTAGCACATATGTGTGAGGGGAACCTTTACCTTTTGCCTAAAGAACTTGGAAGATCAGGTGGGCACAATTTTTCTCCCAGTTCAATTCCTGTATCTTATTTTCCCTGACTCACAGAACAGGCTATTAAATGCCCTGTCACATAATCCAGGATATGATAATCTTCCTCTGCTGTAACTTTGCCATTGCCCAGGAGTTAGACCTTCCTGAAAGATTGGGGCAGAGAGGCAGAATGTTGATCTCCCAGATCAAATGAAAGTGCAGCAATAACATGATGCTTACTCCATGTCTTGGATGGATAATATCCAGGGAGCCCTGCAAGATGGTTTTTCACCTTACATATTTGAAAGAGTGGTATTTCACAATAACCATTTATATGTTCCCCCTTTTTTAAGGAGACAAAGATTTGTAACACTATCATGATAGTAGAACTGCTGGACATTGGGATGTGTTTAGAACTGCATTGAGTGCTTAGATAGTTTTCATGGTCAAGTGTGAGGGTGATGACAGAGATTACATTTCATCTTGTCATGTTTGATGCTGAGCAAAGTCTATTCATGGAAAACCCATTGACTTGCTTCTCCCTCTGAGTTCCTGTTTATGACCTGGGATTACACTTCGGTAGGTTTAAATCCCCCCCCGCCCCACACTTCTTGCAAGATTATACTGGCATTCTTGGGGTTGTAGATTTGTTTACAAAAATGGCTCATTTCATTTCTTGCAAGGTGTCCCATCAGCTTAGGAAAAAGCCCAATTTTGGGTGGGACATGTTTTTAGGTACAGAAACTAGTCATTTGTGATCTCAAATTGTGGATCTCAATTTACCTCCAACTTTTAAAAGGTCCTCTTCCAGTTATTAGACATTAAAATCCATTTGTCATAATCTTTTTGACATTAAACCTTTAATGGTCAAACCGAACATTAGAAACAGATTCAGGAACAATATGGTGCTATGTCTCTTGTTTAATAGACAATTGGACCACACTGCGGAATTTGCTTACAACAACTTAATACCTTATTGTTTGCACTTCTGTATTTTAGTACCTTACAGTTTACACATGCAACTTATAGTTTGTACTTCTATATTTTGTTGTCCCGAACCCCAACATCTGCAGTTCTTCACACTCATGCTTTCTGCATCAGAGCTTTTCTTAAAGGAAAGGCTGGTTTTTGGCAAAGATTTTACACAACCAAACTGCAGACATGCACAGGCAAGAAGGTACCAAAAATGCGGAGGGGACTTGACCTGGCTTTCAACTAAATTTTTGTCTTTAGTATAACCCTCAAAAATCGTATTGGTCCTTTCCTAATAGTTCAATAAATTAACCAATGGCCTTTTATCTGCAGTTGCCTGAATCAATGAAAGTTCAGCCCATCTTCCACTGTACACAGCTTAATCTGTAAGAAAACTTATCTTTCCCATTTTGATGGGTACAAAAGAGGTATATGAAGTGGAAACTATTCTGTGTTCCAGTTGCAAGGAAAATAATTGGAATATCTGAGTCACTGGAGGGCCATCCAGAATTGGAAAGATCATAGGAGAACATGACAGACATTCATGCCTTTGCTTATAGACCAATTTCATCTACAATTCCCAGGAAACCTTCATCCCTACGAAGACAAAAGACATACAAAGAAAAGGGGGTCAAACTATTTTCCAAAACACCAAAAAGCAGGACAAGAAACAATGGTTGGTAACTAACTAAGGAGAGAAGCAACCTAGAACTAAAGATAAATTTCCTAATGGCGAGAACAATTAACCAATGGAATAACTTGCTCTACAAAAGTTGTGGGTGATCCATCACTGAAGGCTTTCAAAAACAAATTGGACAACTATTTTTCTGAAACGATGTAGGGTCTCCTGCTTGAGCAGGGGGCTAGACTAGAAGACCTCTGAGGTCCCTTCCAACTAAATCCCCATGATTTGCCAATGCTACAAAATGACTGTGAGTCTCAGGATGAAGCAGGCTCTTGTTTGACAGCAAGATATACTCCCTGGAGCAGATGAGTATGTAGCTGAGGGGAGGAAATGTTTTCTAACAGAGGGAGGTGCCCAGTACTTCCACCTCTGCATTGCAGAACTACTCTAGTAATCTTGGGGAGCTGCTGAGTGAGGAGTGTGTGTGTGTGTGTGTGTGTGTGTGTGTGTGTATTTGAAATTTGTTCCCATAGTTTTTTTCTGGAGTTTTTATTCCATATAGACAAGAAAATGTTTTGAATCCAGGGGAAAGAAAAAATATTAGGAAGAGACTCGGACTGCCTCCTCTTTGATTGGTTATAAAAGGGAAGGAAGGAAAAACTGGGACTTGCAAGATTTTATTTCCACAGCCAATCTCAGTCAAGAATAGTTCTAGTTCTCTGAAGTTCAATCCCGAACTTCATGTTTTGTAGTATTGAAGTCTCTTTCAAGAAACCGTATCTTGATATTCTTGATACTTTTATCACAAATATCTCAGAAACCACCAACACCAACTGCAACCACATAGAATCAGCCTAGCACGCAAGCCAACTAAAGACCTTCAAAACATCCTAAAGGAACTAAAAGACCCAGCCCTAGAAATAGGAATAATCTACAACATAAAATGTAATGTCTTCAACAATCACTATGTAGGACAAACAGGCAGAAGACTAGCATAACTCATCCATGAATGCCAACTATTTAATTTCACAACATATAGATAGACTCAATCATAGTTTCAATTGGGAAATTGTGACCATCCTAGACCAAGCCAAGTCCAAAAAAGCCAGGGAATTTCTAGAAGAGACAACCAAAAAGACCCAAGGACCTCTTCACCAGCAATCAGCACCTAGATTAGCATAGATTAACTCCAAAATTAGCATCAGACCAACTCTATTATTCAGTGTTCTGTTATTAGGGAAAACAATACCCCAATCAAGAAATTACCAAAGAATCTAACAGTAAACAGCCCAATTAAAGAATATCTTAAGAACCCCCACCAACACTGAAAGGACAAGCCACTAGAATACCTTATATAAACTGACAGCAATCCACATTCCTTACTAACACTGATGATGTTACCTAGTTTGGGTAATTAAATGTCTGCAAGAAAACAAACAAGCTCAGATAGCACCAAGGACCCCTGGAGTCTTTTATGCCCCAAAGGGCAGACATAAAAAAAAGATATCTAAGCACCTCAATTTTGTCCTTGTTGATATTGATAATATTAAAAAGTCAAAAACACCCTGGACTTTTTAAAGCCCATCATGCACTGAGTCTGTATTCTTGTGAATGAGCAGGCAGGAATGCTCCGATCATTCCAGGGAAAGGATTATCCATCCTTTGCTTGAAAGCCTCCACGAAAGGAGCATCTTATTACCCCAGGAGGCAGGCTTTTCTTCCACTGCTTAACATGTAGAACACCGGAGAAGAAATTCAATTATTTATAAGTAAGAATAATTTTACCATCCACTGTTCTCCATTTTCAATATAACATTCTTTTTGAATCCTCTTTTGCTATGTAGAATAATATTGTATGTGATAATATGCAGTGTATATATGAACTACACAAAATGCAGGTGACTGCTGAATACTGACCTGGAATTGCATGAAAACTAATATCTAGTATTCATAAAATTTATGAGAGGAATATTTTAAAACATAATTATTTCAAAATCTTCAGCCAGTATGGCCAGGTATAGAGTTAAAAATGAAAAATAAATGATCTTGAAAATACCTCTTGCCTAACTTCTTATATTTTCAAGCAAGAATACTATATTTCTATATTTTAATTGTACTATAATGTTGAGACAGGTTTAAAAGTGATGTACCATTCAAAGCAATTAAGCACAAGGCTGGTGGACACACAATACAGCTAAGCTGCATTTTGTGTATCTTCAGCAGTGTTGTATTTTTAATAGGCAAGACATACAACAGGAGGACCTCAGATGACTGCCAATTATTGGCACGTTTATAAAAGAGGAAAAATACTGGCCTCAAACCAGAATATTATGCAGGATGACAATGTTCAGTGGTCTAAAGCTGGCTAAACTTCAACCTCTGAAATTATAGCTAAGGACGGTTTTGGATGCAACAAATAATTGCAATTCAAAAATAGAAATGAAAATATATGACCTTTTATATTAGAGAAGGAGGGTGGATTCCTACATGGGTTCCTATAATAAAACATTTTAGCTTAATTTGGCAATAGGTATAAGGTAATTGGTTGTGTTGAATCTGCTAGATACATGGAAAAATCAAGGAGAACCCAGAAAGGTAGACAGTCAAATCTTTCTTTCACAGGCTGGTTACATTTCTTTTAATTAAATTCAACAGTGTCCATTGGGTTTATTTCCTAGTAAGCATGCACACATTTGGAAACAGGAGCGATTTAGGAGCCTTTTTGTGTAATAAGGATTTAATCCTTTTATTCTCTATTTCAAGGACAGAATTCCAAATCCCAGGCCTTAGATTGTCTTTGGGAAGATTTCCCCCATGTGTTTGGTGGATTTCATTTGTTCACTGTATTATGAAATCTAGATTTCAGTATATTTTGAAGCCTTAACAGGACAGAAAAGTGATGGTCAGGTTGTTAGCTTTGATAGCCATATGTTTTAAGTCTGTCTTGTAGAGTTTCGGCAGCACCATATTTTAACAGATACAGTTCATAGTAACTTGGGTTGTGTTTACACACTATACTGAATACTGTAGCAATATAGGTGATATCTCACAAGGTTTTTTTTTTGTCAGATTCTGAGGTTCAGAAAAGATGCTATGAGTTACCAAGCAATAACAAGTCTCTGATCTCAGAGCAATCAACTTTTATTACCAGATATTTGTCAAATTCATCTTTTTAGATTTTGAACTATATTAAAGGCAATGTGAGATGAAATGGTCACACTCCACCCCCAAATTTCACCTCCTGACCTCTCAGATGAGGATGCACTTTTATTAACCCTAGGCCCTTTTGTCATAGCAGAACCAGGGAATCAACGTTCCTGAATATGTACTTTTACATTCTGCCTTATCTTGTCCTGAATTAAATTGCTCATGTATAAATTCTGTCAGGGGTATTTGCAACATTTTTATTGTGCTGTAATTCAGTTGCAAATCTAGTTACAGCAAATCTAGACAGCATTCTGAAAAAGCAGGCATCACCCTGCCAACAAAAGTATGTATAGTCAAGGCTATGGTTTTCCCAGTTGCAAAGTATGGCTGTGAAAGTTGGACCATAAGAAAGGTTGAGCGCCAAAGAATTGAGGGCTTTTAACTATGGTGCTGGGGAAGACTCCTGCGAGTTCCTTAAACTGCAAGGCAATCAAACCGATCAGTCCTAAAAGAGATCAACCCTGACTGCTCTTTAGAAGGCCAGATCCTGATGATGAAACTCAAATTCTTTGGCCACCTAATGAGAAGGAAAGACTCACTGGAGAAGAGCCTAGCACTGGGAAAAACTGAGGGCAAAAGAAGAAGGGGACGACAGAATGAGGTAGCTGGATGGAGTCACTGAAGCAGTAGGTGTGAGCTTAAATGGACTCCAGAAGATGGTAGAGGACAGGAAGACCTGGAGGAACATTGTCCATGGGGTCGTGATCGGTTGGACATGATTTCGCAACTAACAACAACAACAACACAGTTGCTGAGACACTGATCTGTGCAATGGCCATCTCTTGTTCAGATCACTCTTTTGCCACCAACTTAAGGATTCCTTAGATGAATTGCCCTTCACATATCCACCAAGTATGGTAGGGATTGGAATAACACACGCTATCCACATCATTGGTAACTCCACACATATATAATGTATGGGACAAAGAGTCTAAAAATAAATCCGCTTGACTTAGTTTTGCGTACAATTTACAAACCCGACCATTCTCAAATACCAACATTGTGACAGTCAGAGAGTACCTTGATGGTGGAGGGTAGAACCAGAACCAGAACTTAACTTCCTCACCAAGCATTTGGGGTAAGTGACACAAATTAGAATAGCATTAGATTTATTTTTATTGGATTTATTTTCCCCAACTTTCTCATACTTTTCTTGCATTTCATATGATTATTAAATGAGATTTTCTATTTGATTCAGTAAACAATGGATCTACGTTGAAGTGCTTGCTTTGGACTTTGAGAAAATCCTGAAGGCTATTTAGTGAGGAATTGCAGGGTGGGATTAGGTGTGTGTGTGTGTGTGTGTGTGTGTGTGTGTGTATGTTATTTATATGGCCACATCTCAACAAAAAAAATACTTTCTCCTATCTGCCATTTTAGCTTTGAGAAATATTGCAGTAATTGCAATATGTGTTGCTATTCAAATTTTTGCTAAACATTTCTGGGCTCGGGAAAGTCTAATGTAATTTCTAGCAAGATGGCCCATTCTCTGATATCTTCACTCACCAGTTCAGTTGAAAATTGAATGCATACAAATTATGAAATAATTGACATAAAATGTCATCCAAGTTGAAATTAACTGTACAGAAGATGAATATGCATGTGAGAGAGACATGCAGCAAAGCATTGGTGTCTTTAAATTTAGTTATTCCTGAACTGAGAAATAAAGCAGCTAATTGTTCCCAGCCTGGTTTTTAATTCTATGGATATTGGCTTTTTCATGTTGTTGCATGAATAGAGATGATTGTTAAACTAAAACTTGCAGAAAGCAACTCCAGCTCATTATAATTATGGGTTAAAAATAGCTCCCTGGTGTTAGAAATGTTGGGAATTCTGTATCAGTCATAGCCATTGTAGTCCCACAGCACACCTGAAGATTGGTTGATGAGGGTTTTTTGCTTTAAAATGATTTTACAAGGTAAATAATGCAGAAAAGTATGATGAGCCATACTCATCAGTTGGTGGCTACTTTTCCTGCCTATCGCTAATGGATGATGGATTAAACATAGTAAGCAACTTACCAGTCACTGCCCTGAAACTACCCTGACTTAAATTGTGTGTCAGTAGCAACATTAAATGGCCTGATTATTGATAATGTAGGCTAGGGGTCCCCAAAGTTTTTAAACGGGGGGGCAATTCATGGTCCCTCAGACTCCTGGTGGACCGGACAAGCTGGGTGGGTGTTGCTAAGTGGTCATGTGAATGGGTGGTTGTGGCCAATTTAGCAGTCCAAACAATACACACAAATTAAACTTTAATTTGTTATGCTCCTGGGGGTGAAAAGCAAGATAGTGAAGCAGGGTGGCTGCCTTGGGGTATGTATGAGGGACTTCTGTTTGTGGGTGTGTATGTTTCTCTCCCTCCCTCCCTCACTCTCTCTGGAGGCTGGGGAGGCAAAAATGTGCCTGCTTTTGTCCCCCAGACGCCTCCATGCCTTGGCCTCCAGAAGGCAGGTGGGGGACGGCGGGTAGTGGCGTGATGTGGGTGGGGTAGCCTTGTGGTCCCTTGTGGACCAGATTAATTACTTTGGTGGGCCGTATCTGGCCCGTGGGTCGTAGTTTGGGGACCCCTGATGTAGGCTGCGAGGCAGTCCTTTTTCATATACAGATGTACTTTCCTGCTGAATCAAGGATAGGAGGTAAAAATATGAACAAGACTATAAGGATGTGTTCTCTATGAACTCCAGACTCAAAAATTTAGAGATATGATTATGTCTAAACCATTTTAATATAAGAATAAAGCTGCAAATAGTGAAGACAATTCACATCAATCTTGGGTGAGTTTTAAACTGACTTGACAGGAAGTGGAAAACTGGAAGCCTGGGGGGTCTGCAAGAATTCTTGGTATATTGTCTGTTTAAATATGGGAGATGCATGGAAGAAAAACTAGAACATTACACATGGATCTTTTACTTGCTTTTTCTTTGCACCAAGGTCTTAAAAGTCTTTAAGAGAATCTGCACCCCCGAAGAAGGTGCTGTGGGTCAAAACCAACACAGCATCACTAGATAGTAAAGAGTACCTTATTTGAAGAAGTAGCTATTTTAAATATAGCTGTGGGAAATCTCAACCGTAAAAACAGTTCAAATATCTTTCCCAGAATCTTATTTTTGCTTCCAGGCAATGCATCAACAGTCATTCTTAAATTGGAGATGACTTTCTGTTTGATGATATCTAAAATTAGGTTTACAGTCTTGATTTACTGGCCAAGATTAAAATTGGTAGAGGATATGAAGCTACCAACGTTGCTAGCCTGTGTTATCTATCCACATTTCTGCTTAGCTCCTGTGCATAAATTACTAAATAGTTATGGATTTTTTCTTGGGGCAAGGCAATTCTGAAAATTAATTGTTGACAGTTACTAGATTAGCCAGCATTAAATTTCAAGAAGCCTTAAACAAGTCACAAATCTTAAGACTTTTCTGTACTGCCATGCATTTGAAGAAGGAAAAGTTTTGTCTCGGGCCAACAATTGTAATGCTCTCTGCATGAAACTGATTTGAAAAGATAATTTGTTATGTAATGCAGATGAAAAGATACCGATCACATGCACTTTTAAGGACTACATTATCTCTTTCTGTGCCAATATTCTTCAAGCTACGATGGTCTGTCTAATGATGGTCTGGAATTATGTTGGCTTTCAGCCAACTCAGAGAGACCAAGAAGGAGCTGAAATAAGATAGAGGTTGAAGAGGTGGTAAGGCAGCAATGTAAGATGTGTGGGGTGCCTCAGGCAAGTAGGCCTGGTGCTGGACGCAAATGGGTTTTCTTCACTCGGCTGAAAATCCTGCTTGGATTTCAGCACGGAGGGTTTCCAGCTGAATGTAGCCTCCTAAATTCTTCCCCAGCCTCTATGAGGATCACACTTTCCTTACCTAGGACTCTGCTTAGATCACTTTAATGATCACCACCAGGAATACTGAGAGGAGACGCGGCCACCTCACTTAACGATTGCTTCAATCAGCAGCTGAGATCCAGTCCCAATTGTGAGCTACCTGTATTGGCTTCACTGCCTGCCTTATTAAGCCTTACCAGGTAGACCAGACAGAGAATATGTCTGGAGGCTAAAACATATGAAGAACATTTGCAGGAACTGGGTATGTCTAGTTTAATGAAAAGAAGGACTAGGAGTGACATGATAGCAGTGTTCCAATATCTCAGGGGCTGCCACAAAGAAGAGGGAGTCAAGCTATTCTCCAAAGGCAGGAGAAGAAGCAATGTGTGGAAACTAATGAAAGACAGGAGCAACCTAGAACTAAGGAGAAATTTCCTGACAGAACAATTAATCAGTGGAACAACTTGCCTCCAGAAGTTGTGAATGCCCCAACACTGGAAGTTTTAAAGAAGATGTTGGATAACCATTTGTCTGAAGTGGTATAGGGTTGAACTAGAAGACCTCCAAGGTCCCTTCCAACTCTGTTATTCTATTCTAAATCTATTTAAAGATATGATCAAATAAGCTAATTCCACTTTATTGTAAATCTATAATAACAGGCATATTCTTGCACGTCTGAAAATACATTTATCCTGTTGTCTCCTTTATAGCTCAACAAATTGGGAAGGGTCCCTTCTGAACCTCTTGCTCTTTCTCCACTCTAGGCTATCTAACCATATCTAAACATGATATCTTCACCCCAATCTTCCAGATACCATTACAGCCTGTTTCCAGATATACCCAAAACAGAAAATGTCATTTATACACTTCTTTATTTTGGATGCATTTCTGCTCACAGTATGTATGAAAAGCCAATATGAATAGTTTAACACATAATTTATGTGCAAATAAATTTTGCATGCGAACTTTGGAAAATTAGTATGAACTTTATTTTTATAAATGCAGGTGATTCTCATTTAAGTACTGCTAGTTCAGTGACTGTTAAAACTTATGACAGTACTGAATGAGGGATAGTTACCCTCACACTTAGGGCTATTGTAGGGTCTCATGGTCATGTGATCAGAGTTTGTGAAGTTTTTTGCTGACTTCCCACAAGCAAAGTTAGTGAGGAAGATGGCAGGAAGGTGGAAGTCGCAAGTTCTTGCTTAAACAACATAGAGTCCTTGCTTAATGATTACTGGAAGTGTGGATCCTAAAAAGCATGATCATACAGGTTTTTTTGACTAATAACCATATTGTTTAAGATTGGAGTTTTCGATCCCAATTAATATTGTTATTACATGTATGCATATTTTTATGAGCATTTCCTCACTACACGAAGCTTTTCATTTGAAAATTGCAGTACCATTTTGGAGAATTGTAAATATCAAATTGTTATTCAATTCCTGTAATGGTTGAAAATGTAAATAGTTTTAAAACTTTAAAGTTTTATATAATTTTCTTGATAAGATTTCATAAGTAGTTTCTCACTATCTTCCTATGGTTAAGAGAGGGTGGGAGTGGCTCAAAGTCACCCAACTGCCTTTGTGCCTAAGGTGGGCCTAGAAGTCATTCTCCCAATTTCTAGCCTGTTGCCTTTAACTACTATCTCGGAGTTATACTCTTATTAAAATGCAATGCAGCTTAATTTACCTTCCATATCTGTCTTAGTTTTTTTTTCACTTAAGAGTTAATTAAACAAAAAATAATTCTTTAAAAAATTATTTATCTTAATAGATATTTAAGAACACAAGGAAAAGAAACAAAAACAAAATAAAGAAATAGAAAAGAGATTTATAAGCAAGGACTTTTAGGATTAAGTAAAAATGTTAATGTTAGATTAGTGCTATATATTTATAGTAAGGTAAAGGTTCCCCTCGCACATATGTGCTAGTCATTACCAACTCTAAGGGGTAGCACTCATCTCCGTTTCAAAGTCAAAGAGCCAGCGCTGTCCGAAGACATCTCTGTGGTCATGTAGCCAGCATGACTAAATGCCGAAGACACACAGAGTGCTCTTACCTTCCTACCAAGGTGGTCCCTATTTTTCTACTTACATTTTTACATGCTTTTGAACTGCTGGTTTGGCAGAAGCTGGGACAAGTAACGGGAGCTCACTCCGTTACGCAGCACTAGGGATTCTAACTGCTGAACTGCCAACCTTTCTGATCGACAAGCTCAGCATCTTAGCCACTGAGCCACTGCGTCTAATATAGTAGTGTGTCAATTTAGAACTTCACACTATTAAAATTAAGTTGATATACACTGATTAATAATAGCCTTTTTAGTATGAATTATGTAGCAATATGAGAAATTCCAAACATTTCTCTTTAATAGGAAATTCTATCCTTATTTAGTAAATCTAGCAATGTAATGCTATACAAATCTTCTCTACATTGTATAGCTGGGTAGGTCTTATCCTTCTCAGTAGCTGAGACAGAGTTGATGGGAAGAAGATAAAATGCCTTCCCTGGTTAATACTAGAGTTAGAAGATAGCCCTCTCTTCTTTACTTACAATCTTTCATGGCCATGTTGAAAAAAATACATGCTATATCTCAGAGAAGTTTAAGTCTCTGTATTATTCAAGTTTTACTGTATTTTTGAAATGGTTCAACTTCAGTGTAACTTGGCCTTGACGTGAATATTCCAACAAGTGAGAAAGACTAGATAGATATATTACAAATAAATACATCTAAATATTAAAATAGTTGCTAGATTATGAAATTATTCTAAAGTTCTATAACTGCAACCTGTAAAGTCTGCAGTTCTGTGGTGTCTATAATATCTAATTATTCTTTTCAAAAGATTTGCTGAATCATTCTGGGTGAGAACAGCCTCAGTAAATATATGACCTTAAAAGTAGGTTATTTTAATATTCTGGTGACTACACTTAGATATGACAGGACGCTGACAGAGTTATTTGCAGATGACACAGAGCTGGAAGAGAAAGTTAATACTTTTGAGGGGGGGGGAATCTAAAGGCCTAGATAAGTTTCATTCATGCACTGATATGAACAGGTTGGAATTTAACAATAGGTGAATCATAAGCTTGTTAAGCAAATCCAGCTTCCCTAATGAATTTTTTGACAGGTTTTTTTGGGGGGTGGGGGGACAACTGGAAAATCATGGTCATGTGACCTCTCACAGGTTGTAACCGTGAGCTGACTGCCAAGCGCCCGAGTTGTGATCATATGACCCCTGGCTTCATATCCGCTTCCACTAAGCATGTCTTCCTAATGGGAAAACACTCATTAAGCATGCTTCTTAATATGGAGTGAGGTGAGTTCACTTCTCTAATAAGTCATCAGACTTACCAGGGTTCTCTCTCAAGAAAAGAAAAGGGGAGAGAAATTGATCATAAGTGATCCATGTTCCTGATTGCAGAGGGCTACCAATAAATACCCAGAGAATCCAGCTTGTATCTCCTGGCTGGCAGCAACTGAAGTATCCAAGAAAAGGGCACGGAGAAGATACACTAGGACAGACTTTGGAATCAGGCAATTGTGATTGGCCCACCTGTAATAACAAAGAGTGCAAAACGGTTATGCCAGATTTCAGCAGCTGGAAGGGGATTTTTGAGGTTCCCACAAAGGTGCTCTTATGGAGGAAGGGTAGGATCCATAGGAGGATCAGAAAAGTCAGATTAGCATCCATAGCTGCACAGTTGAAGCCATCAATTCACCATTCCTGCAAATATCCCTTTGTTCAGATGCAAATGGACCTTGGCCTGGCTATCTTCCTTCTAGGGCAGAGGTGTCAAACTCGATTTCATTGAGGGCCACATCGAGGTTGTGTTTGAGCTCAGGGGGGGGGGGAGCATGGCCAGGGTGGACGTGGCCAGCTCAACGTCACTGTGCCCATTGAGCACTTGGGCGCCTATGGTGGCCCTAGTGCTCTGCCAGGGTAAACAGACTCCTGAGCTCCATTTTCGGCTGCAAAGGCCTCCTGCAACCCTCTGCCAGCAAAAACGGAGCTCAGGAGTGCTGCTGGCAGAGGTACTGGGGGCTGGTCCTTGACTGTTTTCAGGGTGGCCTCGTGGGCCAGATCTAAGCAGCTCTTGGGCTGGATCCAGCTCTTGGGCCTTGAGTTTGATACCCTGTTCTAGGACATGCTTTTTGATATACCTCTGATGCATATGTACATATACTTAGTAACTAATTGATCTGGACTTTCTCTTTTATTCCTACGCAAAAACAGTTTTCAAAGATACCTTTAATTGACCTACTTTTAATTGGAGATGCTAGTTATTGATATGTGGTTATGTATTTTTGTTTTTCATTCAGCTGAAATTCATTCAGATGAACTGAAATATATCATTGCTTATTGCAAACTATTGCTAATTTGAATTTTTAAAATCTACATGCAGTGAATATATTTGTTCCATGGCTATGTAATTAATAAAACTATTACTCAAATGTTTTATATGTGATTGTGTTATGTTTGCATGAATCAGTGGTGTGTGTGTGTGTGTGTGTGTATGTATGTATGTATGTATGTATGTATGTATGTATGTATGTATTTGTGTTACAACCCCTGGTATGCCCAAATATGGGAGGAAGCTCACTACTCCCTCTTTCTGCCTTCGGCTCATCACAGAAAACCATACAGGCAGAAAACCATTTTTTTAATGTTTTTAATGTTTATTTTTATCAGCACAAATACAACACACACACACACACACACACACACACACACCTATCTATCTATCATCTATCTATCATCTATCTATCATCTATCTATCTATCTATCTATCTATCTATCTATCTATCTATCTATCTATCATCTATCTATATATATCTCAATGTCTTCCACTGTAGGCATTAAATTGCTTGTCCAACATAATAATCTTGATGTTGTAATGATGGTTTTTAAAATGGGAAGATGTTTTAAAGAAGAATAGTTCTTGTGATAGATTTTCTTCCAGTTTAGATGCTAATGGCATTAATGGGATGAAAGGTTTTCTTAGATTGTATTAGTTCATTCAATTAAAAATAGAATCAGCCATTCTCAGGCTATTTATTCTGCTGATTCTGTATTGTGAACTAAAGTCTTTGACTTGATGATGTGATTGTCTAGCTCATAAAATCCAGGGGCTATCATATGTCTCTAAAGAAAGTAGTGCTGTTGTACTGCGTAATCTAAATAGAATGCATTAATTTCTATTATATAGCATATTGATTAATGCACCTTTACGAATATCCATATTCTTACCATTCACAGTATTAAAAGAATTTTATTCAATTGAAAACATTTGGGAGATGTTGTACTTGGATTGACTAAAGCAAAATGTTGTGGACATAGAGAAATAGCAGTCATCCAAGATCTGCCAACCAATTTCCCATTACTGTAGTGTTTCTGCAGTATAGGGAGGAATAGGGGCACAGTGGTATAGCTCATTGGTGATAGTGCAAGTAGGGATGCTTTGGAACAAAAGATTTGGCTGCAAATAATTTTTTAAAATATTGTACCCTGTATGATTATTGTATAATTCTAATATTGTTTGGGAACTGCCAAAATGTTAACAAGATGGAAAGCAAAACATGGAATTCAAAGCTATTTTTTTCTTAAGCTTTAATTTTGTAACCATTATTATGGTTATGGTGTTGTTAGTTGCGAAGTCATGTCCAACCCGTCGTGACCCCATGGACAATGTTCCTCCAGGCCTTCCTGTCCTCTACCATCTTCTGGAGTCCATTTAAGCTCACGCCTGCTGCTTCAGTGACTCCATCCAGCCACCTCATTCTGTCGTCCCCTTCTTCTTTTGCTCTGTCTTTCCCAGCGTTAGGCTCTTCTCCAGTGAGTCTTTCCTTCTTATTAGTGGCCAAAGAATTTGAGTTTCATCACCAGGATCTGGCCTTCTAAAGAGCAGTCAGGGTTGATCTCTTTTAGAACTTTGATTGCCTTGCAGTTTAAGGGACTTGCAGGAGTCTTCCCCAGCTCCATAGTTCAAAGCCCTCAATTCTTTGGCGCTCAGCTTTTCTTATGGTCCAACTTTCACAGCCATACATTTCAACTGGAAAAACCATAGCCTTTACTGTACACGCTTTTGTTGGTTAAATCCAATATTTATTATGATATACCTAAACTAACCTAGGCATGTCCAACTTGTGGATCATATGCGACTCTGGACAGCTGGTAATGTGGTTCCATATTAAAATTAAAAAAACAAAGAAAGTTTGTTATCTATATACAGTAACTACTATATATTTTATATGCAGCCCAAGACAATTCTTGTTACCTCAGTGTGGCCCAGGCAAGTCAAAAGATTGGATAATCATGAACTAACCTCTTCATATGATGCTATGTCTTATCCTAGACCATCCTGTTGTGCATTCTGTTATAATTCTTTGTAGGACTAATCGCAATTCTATTTTGAAAATGGAAGCCTGCTGCTATCCTGTGGTGGGATTTATAATTATTTTAAGTTTTCCAGAAGAACAAATAAACTAACTTACAGATGCAACTTATTTTAAAATCATGGCATCAAATATGTATGGAAAAATGAATAACTCAAGAATAGACTGAGAGGCATTTAATATCATGCCTCTTTTTTAATATCAGAAAGCATTCTGCAGTGTAACTCTATATGATCTAATTTGCCTGAAGAAAATAAGAATTGAAAAAAACATTAAGTTTCTTGCCAGTTTCTCATTTGACTTCTATACAGCATCTGGATTTACAATTGAAAGAACTCAAAGTAATTTTAAAAATTGTTCAAAGAAATGTTAAGACAACAAGTGGTGTATTTAAAGACTATTCAGCAAATAAAAAGAAGAGATTGATTACAAAGCTGCTTGCATTCTTCTTCTTAGATAAGCTGTGGGAGGCTATTAGAACACATTCAACTCTTACCTATTGTAGAATTCAGTAAAATTGATGTTACACAATGAGGTTGAAACATCAGAGTTGGTTCTTTTTCTCTATTAAAATTTTTGCATTGAAGTAGTCGTAATGGGTAAAGTCCTTATCCATCCAAGGCTTTGTAAGGATCTTCCCCCTCCATACTGATTAATATGTATGTTTGTTTATAGCATATGATATTAAGGCTGTTTTGAGAAATCCATGGTGAGGGTTACAATGGTTAGGTGATTATATGAACAACTACTTTGATAGTTTAAAGTTGCAGGAACAGTGGAAAATTATTTACAGTATTTGTAAATTTAACATAAAGGTAAAACATCCTAAACTCAAACTCAGGTAATGGTGATTACAAAGATATCACAATACAATACAATACAATAGTAGAGTTGGAAGGGACCTTGGAGGTCTTCTAGTCCAATCCCCTGCCTAGGCAGGAAACCCTATACCGTTCCAGACAAATGGCTATCCAACATCTTCTTAAAGACTTCCAGTGTTGGGGCATTCACAACTTCTGGAGGCAAGCTGTTCCACTGATTAATTGTTCTAACTGTCAGGAAATTTCTCCTCAGTTCTAAGTTGCTTCTCTCCTTGATTAGTTTCCACCCATTGCTTCTTGTTCTACCCTCAGGTGCCTTGGAGAATAGTTTGACTTCCTCTTCTTTGTGGCAACCCCTGAGATATTGGAACACTGCTATCATGTCTCCCCTAGTCCTTCTTTCTCTTAAGCTAGACATACCTAGTTCCTGCAACCGTTCTTCATATGTTTTAGTCTCCAGTCCCCTAATCATCTTTGTTGCTCTTCTCTGCACTCTTTCTAGAGTCTCCACATCTTTTTTACATCGTGGCGACCAGAACTGAATGCAGTATTCCAAGTGTGGCCTTATCAAGGCATTATAAAGTGGTATTAACACTTTGTTACAATGAAGGGGTGTTGTTTGTTTTTTTACAATGTGGAAGAGCTTTACCATGCCCTTCATCTGTGTGTTTTTTCCCCCCAGTTGAGCCTATAGCTCTGTGATTTCCTTGTGGTTTTCAATCCAAGTAATAACTAGGAAGCCAGAGGGGGGGGGGGGAGTGAAAAAAAGACATGGGGTAGAAAATCATCCCTAAAAAAACCTTTAAACTTAAGAGTATTATAAAAATCAGAGTGTGAAAAGTTTTGTGTACACCATAAGGTCATATCTGGAACTGAGAACATTTGTCTTTCATTGGGTCTTTGAAAGTCATTTCCCACCACTGAAAGAGAAGTTTAAGACCATAATAAGAATAATTATTATTTTCCAGTAGAGTGGAGGGAGGGGTCACAGCAGGGTTAACACAGCCTGATTGGTCCATTTGACTGAGAGAAAACTTCTTAACCTTCGCCTTCTCCCGTTGGTTCCCAGTTTCCTCTCAGTCAAGGTCCAAGACACAGGTTTGGTTCCTAGTAGTAGAGTTTTAGTGGGTTTTATTAGTCAGTGTTAGTGTTGTTGGCACCTTGAATTTGGAGTTTTTTATTTAAAAATTTTTTTCTAATGGTCCGCCTTGCAGGGCTGTTGTTCGACTGCCCTCAGGAGGCTGAGATAGTCAGTGGGGGGGGCGCTTCCTCCCCCTCTCTTAAGGGATCGCTCCGGACTGGTGCCTGGGGTCTCGGGTGTGCCGGGCGATCCTACGTGCTTTAATTTGTCTTCTTAAAACTTTCCGGTGAGGCTCGCAGCGCGCTGGGGCTTTTCGGCGCGAAAGCGGCTTTTCGGCTTCTAATTTGAACCGCTAGCTTCCCGGGCCGGTTACAGCCCACGGCAGCAGCGCGGAATCGTTTTTCTTGGTTTGGAAGGCTCCTAGGGGCTTAGGAGCTCAGCGGTGATTTAGAGAGTGTTTTGGGAAAGCGAGCTTGCAGCTGCAGGCATTGGCAATAAGGGCGAGGTGAGCGGCCATTTTTAGGCGCGCTTTTGAAAGCACCGCCCAAAAGAAGCCGGCGGCCATTTTGAGTCACGTGTTTGGGGCTTGCAACACGGAGAGGCTGTGAAAAACGTGGCTGTGCTGTTTGCAACTTTACTGGAGGCCCGGAGCAGGCGATTCTCACCAGCTGAAGGGCAATTCCTACCAAAAACCTCGTTCTGGAGCACGTGAGTGGGGATGGCAGATAGAACTGAGTCCCAGCAGGCCGCGCCAGCTCAGGCAGGCGAAGATCAGGTTGAGCCCACTCCCCCAGTTAGGCCTCGGGTTTCTAGGCCTTCAGCTGAGGACAGGCCTTCGAGAGCTCTGCAAAGGGATGAGCTCAGGCGATCCAGGGCCATCGAGAAGGTCATTGAAAGGGCTGAGAAGAGACAGGCCAGGGATCCTAGGCCCAGATCCAGATCCCCACACGTGGCGGCTTCATGCCCTCCCCCACCGGTGGCTAGGGGGTTCAGCCCTTCCTCTTCCTCTTCCTCTGCTTCCCCATGCAGATCTGTTAGGAGTCAGGAGCGGGGGGCGCCTCGCTCCCCTTCTGCTTTCCCGGGGATTAGGGAAGAAGATAGGGGGGATCCATTGGAAGGTACCTCTGCAGGTCCAGTTAGGGGTAGGAGATCCAGCAGGGCCTATGTGGCACCAGACTATGATTCAGAAGGAGATGAGGAGGATCTCGAAAACCTCCCTGAGAATCTCAAAAGGCTTATTTCTGCAGCCATTTCTAGGGGCATTTCCCAAAGGGACAGACCTTACCACCACAGTCGAGTTACTCCCTTTAGTAGGTCCAGATCTAGGGCTTCTTCGCCTTCCCTCATGAGTGAGGTCTCCTCTAGGGGGGAGGCACGGAGGGACGATTGGGGGTTCTCTGAGGAGGAGGATGCGGCTCCTGAGCCGCCTCGCTCTTCCAATCTTTTCCTCCAGGCCATGTTCAAACCATTGCTTAAGAAGGCTAGGAGGACCACAAAGGTGGGCACGGGGGACCCCACGGTCCCACCGCCCACGGATCCGGACATGGTTATGTTCTCAGCGACGGCCACCAATAAGGAGGAGATTCCTGCCCCTCCTCTTTTCTTAGAGGTAGCTACTAGCCAATGGGCCCGTCCTTCTAACTTTTCCCCACCTGGCAGCAACGACCGTCGCGCCTACAACATGGAAAAGTCTTTTGTGCAGGCTATTCAGCTTCCAGTTATAGATCAGCCCATAGCAGCTTTAGTCTCCTCCTCTCCAGTAGTTTCGGGGGACGCGGCTGACAAACTTAAGGCAGAGGACAAGAGGGCGGAGCTCACTTTACGTAAAAATTTTAAAGCCTCAGCATGGGCGGTGCGGGCAGCGGCTGCTGCCTCGTACTTTAACCGTACTACGGTCATGTGGCTCCGCCGGCTCCAGGAGCGCATTCCGATCCAGGAGGAGCGCGCGCACCAGGATTTGGCTAAAATAATGGCAGCGTGTCAGTATTCGGCTGATGCGACCCTAGACGCAGTTAGATTTGGTTCAAGTGCTTTGGCCACCTCTGTGGCCTCTCGTAGACTTTTGTGGCTCAGGAACTGGCAGATGGACTATAAAGCCAAGTGGGACCTAGTAGCTGCCCCTTTTGAGGGTCCAAATTTGTTCGGGGCTTCCTTAGACCCGATTTTGGTGGAAAACAAAGATAAAAAGAAAGTTATGCCTACATCCACCAAGAAGGCGGAGTCCCGTAGTCATCCCTATCGCAGGCCCCAGTTCAAGTCTTATGACAGGGATCAGGACCAGCGATACCAACCATACAGGCAGGACAGGTCATTTCATAGACAGAGTTTTCAGGACCGTTCTAGATATCAACCGCAGTCCAAGCGGCCCTTTCGTGGGGGGGGCGGCCGCCCCTTCCGCAGAGGGAAATGACTCGAACCCGAGTCATCCCATCGGAGGCCGCCTGGCACTGTATGCGGACGAGTGGGATCGGATCACGTCAGACGGTTGGGTCAGGGCGACCGTTCGCCACGGCCTAAGGTTAGAATTCCTCTCCAAACCCCCAAGTTTTTTCAAAGTTTTTCCCCCGGCTCGGGACCCGAAGCGGCGTCGTCTCATGGACCTCGCGGTCGCCCATCTTCTAGAAATCAGGGCAGTGGAGGTCGTTCCGGAGCCGGAGAGGGGTCTGGGCTACTACTCCCATCTGTTCGTAGTTCCAAAATCCTCGGGGGGTTGGAGGGCAATCCTCAACCTGAAACGCCTAAACCGCTACCTAGTATACAGGCGGTTCAAGATGGCGTCCCTGAAATCCATTCTGCAGGGCATTCGGAAGGGGGATTACATGGCCTCAGTAGATTTGACGGAGGCCTACCTCCACGTCCCCATCCTTCAGTCTCACCGGTGTTATCTCAGGTTCTCTCACCGGGGCAGGCATTACCAGTACCGGGCTCTCCCGTTTGGTCTGGCCTCAGCTCCGCGGACGTTCACCAAGGTCCTGGCAGCACTGGCGGCTTACCTGCGTTCCATTCCGGTGAGACTTCAGTGCTACTTGGACGACGTCCTCGTTCAGGCAGGGTCCCTCCCCAGGGCCAAGTCGGATCTTCGGCTGACGATCCGTTGGCTTCAGGCGTTGGGGTTTTCAGTGAACTTTCCCAAGAGCCACCTGTCCCCATCCAGGCAGATTCTACACCTAGGGACAGTGATAGACTCCGAGTCAGGGAGGGTCCGTCTGTCTCCAGAGCGCTTGTCCAGCCTTCGCCAGCTGGTCTCCTCTGTACAAAAAAGACGGTCTGTTTCCATCCTGACCTTGTCTCAACTTCTGGGGAAGATGGTCTCTTGCATAGGGATAGTGCCCTGGGCCCGGCTCCACCTGCGACCTCTCCAGTGGGCCTTGATCCCGGTCCAGAGAAGGATGATGAGCAACTCCTTGCGTCCAGTTCCTCTACCGGTGGAGGTGAGACTCTCGTTTCGGTGGTGGTTGTCCCCAGCACTGCAACAGGGGGCTTGTTTTTGGGAGCCCGAGAGAGTCACAGTGACGACGGATGCCAGCCTCTTCGGCTGGGGGGCCGTGATGGACTCCGACATGACCCAGGGACGTTGGTCTGCCTCGGATCTCCGCCACAACATCAATTGGCTGGAGCTAAAAGCCGCGCGGCTTGCCCTAAGGACTTTTCGTCATCACCTGCGGGGGCGCCATGTCCTCCTGCTTACGGACAATGTGGCGACGAAGGCCCATGTCAATCGCCAGGGGGGCACCCACTCATGTTCTCTCTGGCGAGAGGCGCAGTCGTTGGGCTTGTGGGCGGAGAGACACTTGGCCTCCATAGTGGCGGAGCACATCTCAGGAGTGTCCAATCTTCAGGCGGATTGGCTGAGCCGCACAACCCTAGACGATGGCGAGTGGCAACTGGGCCCGGAGTTGTTTCGGAAGATATGCAGCAGGTTCGGCACACCTCGGGTGGATCTGTTCGCCTCCCCCGACAACGCTCAGCTGCCCCGGTTCTTTACCCGGTTCCAGTCTCCGTCGGCGGAAGGAGCGGATGCTCTCAGGAGCCGATGGCCCCCGGGTCTCCTTTATGCCTTTCCTCCCCTTCCCCTCGTTCCCCGTACGATAGGGAAGATAGTCACAGAGAGGGCTCTCGTTATTCTGTTAGCACCATACTGGCCGAGGAGACCCTGGTTCGCGGACCTGGTCCAGCTGTCGGTAGCAGACCCCTGGAGGATTCCCCCGGGGGAGGTCGTTCTGAGTCAGGGGGCTTTACATCACCCAGGGCCTCAGTGGCTCCATCTGACCGCCTGGCTCTTGAACGGAGGATCCTGAGGGGGCAGAGACTTTCGTCAGGAGTCATAGCCACCTTAGAGGCGTCTAGGAGGCCGTCCACGGTTAGAATTTACAATGCCACATGGAAAGCGTTTGCGAAGTGGTGCATTCCTTTGGGGTTGGATCCTTCTAGGGCTACCGTCCCAAACGTGTTGGAGTTCCTCCAGAAGGGGTTGGAGGATGGCTTGTCGCATAATACGCTCCGGCGTCAAGTGGCGGCTTTGGCCACCATTCTGGGGGGGGAGGGTTCCCCCGTCCTTTCCCGGTCTCCACTGATTAAGCGTTTTCTGAAGGGGGCGGCTAACATCCGTCCGCCTCCGGTTCATAGGTTTCCAACCTGGGATCTGACCCTGGTTCTCCAGGCTCTGACGAGCTCCCCGTTCGAACCACTTAGGACGGTACACATGCGTCTGCTTACCCTTAAGGTGGTGTTTTTAGTGGCCATTACATCGGCCAGGCGCATTTCAGAGTTGGGGGCCCTTTCTTCACGCAGTGACCTGTGTGTAATACACCAGGACAGGGTGGTCCTTCGCTTGGATCCTTCGTTCATTCCGAAGGTGAATTCACAGTTTCACAGGGCCCAGGAGGTCGTGCTCCCGAATTTTTGTCCCAATCCCTCGAGAGAGCGGGAGTTGGTGTGGCATAAGCTGGACGTTCGCCGGGCTGTTCGCATTTACCTAAAGCGAACTGAGGGCATTAGGAGGACGGAAGCGTTATTTGTTTCCTTTCGTCCAGGCTCGTTAGGATGTAAGGTGTCTTCTTCCACCATCGGACGATGGATTAGGTTGGCCATAGTTGAGGCTTACGGGGCTTCTGGGAAGACTCCCCCATCGGGGATCACTGCACACTCCACCCGCAGTGCGGCTACTTCGGCGGCTTGGGCCACCAGGGCACCTTTCGAGGATATTTGTAGGGCGGCGGCCTGGGCTTCCCCCACACCTTTTATTAGGCACTATCGTTTGGATACTTATGCCTCGGCTGAGGCATCCTTTGGCCGGAGGGTCCTTCAGAGGGTGGTGGCCGATTCTTCACCTGGGACCCAGTCGGCCCGCCCGGGGACGTAGCGTGGGTATGTCCCTGCTGTGACCCCTCCCTCCACTCTACTGGAAAAAGAACGTTGGTCTTACCTGAACGTTTTTTTCTGGAGTAGTGGAGGGAGGGGTCACATTTCCCGCCCTAGTTAGTTAGTTAGACAGGGTCCGGGAGGTGTAGAATCGGGAGGCCCCGGGGGGGCTTGTTCTTGTTTGTGTTTGACTTGCAGTTGTTGGCCGTGACATCGCGGAAACTGGGAACCAACGGGAGAAGGCGAAGGTTAAGAAGTTTTCTCTCAGTCAAATGGACCAATCAGGCTGTGTTAACCCTGCTGTGACCCCTCCCTCCACTACTCCAGAAAAAAACGTTCAGGTAAGACCAACGTTCTTTCTTATTATGGCCAAATACCGTGCAATAAAATTCCCTTCAATGAGTAACCTTCAGGAAATTAATATGCAGGATGTGAGAAGAATTATAGCTTCCACTTGGTTGTAGTACTGAAATCTCTAGTCCTCTTGATACATAATCTCTATGTGTGGTGGGAATGGTGTAGTCCTCAGTAAATATATTCAGCTTGTAACTATCACTGCCTAACAGCTCTTGAATTCATTATGCGAAATGTAAGTGGATGTTTCCCTTTCAGATAAGCCCATATGTTCACCATCTGCAATGCAATATAAACATTTTTATTCATCATTTTATGTATCAAATTTCTACATTTTCCTTTATTCAAGATTTCAAAGCAAAGGTTTCTTGACCCGCTTGAATGAGTATACATAGATACTGAAATAACTACAACTATCGGAGATTACCTTGAAAGCTATACAGTTGCTATAAATGAAACTGACCTGAAAAGAAAATACATGGATTAAAATTGTGTTGTAGAAATATATTGGAAACCACGTGATATTTAGTATAGTTGTAGTATAGTAATGCTGTAAATAAATAAGAAAGAGATGCTTACTCCGGGGGAACAATCATCTCTGCTTCAGCATTGTTAATTTTTTAAAATTAAAAATAGTAGATCAAATCCTGTGATATTGGGCAACTGAGTTTTATTTTTAAAAGTTTTTCTTTGCATGCAGCCAATGTAGTGTTAGAGAATGTGTCATCTGGCAAACCATTATCTGTGGAGCATATTATTAGCATTTGAACTGAAGAGTAACTTTAATTTTCTTTTCTTCTTTTCACTTCATTAACCTTTCTTCCCATTACATTCTTAATTCCTTTATAGTAAAGGTTTCTTTTAGTTGCTATATGTTGTTCTTAAGAGCTAAGATTTAATGAAAGTAAAAGTGTCTTATTCTTTCATTGTCATTCAATGGATTTTTAAAATGTCTATTTTAAGCCAACTTTAGGGAGCAAGAATCTTTATTTATTTATTTAGTTTTTCAAACATGTATGAGGTAACATGTATAAGTGTAAACATGGACATGAACACAGGAAATGGATACGAATAAATGGGGGCAGTAGGACAGGGAGGGTAGGCACGCTGGTGTCCTCTTACAGACCTCTTAAGAATGGGGTGAGGTCCATGGAAGACAGTTTAAGGTTAAAGTTATGGGAGTTTGAGGATGTAACAATGGAGTCAGGTAGAGCATTCCAGGCATTGACCACTCTGTTGCTGAAGTCATGTTTTCTGCAATCGAGTTTGGAGCAGTTTACCTTGAGTTTGTATCTATTGTTTGCCCGAGTATTATTATGGCTGAAACTGAATCTTGAAGGTATTTACCCCTTCTTAAAGAGTATATCTCAATAAATGTGTTGGTTTAAGGGCCCTACAATTTGATATTTTACAAACTACTAGATTATATGCTATGTGTAAACAGAGAAACCCACCCTGTTACAATATTGCATCATAATATTATGCTACTACTTCATTCCGAAGGGTGTGGTGACTCAGCAGTTAAGGATGCTGAGTTGTCAGCTGGAAAGCTGATAGCCTGGGTTCAAGACCAAAGTGCTGTGCAATGGGTGGTTACTTGTCCTGCCTACCTAGCAGCTCAAAAGCATGCAAATGCGAGCAGATAAATAGATACCATATTGGTGAGAAGGTAACAGTGTTGCATACGTCTCAGTGTATAGTCATGTTGGCCACACGACCCTGGAAATACCTTTGGACAACACTGGCACAAATACATTCTAAGCATTTTTAAAATATATGTCTTTATAATTGCAGCATCAAATGGCACAATCCTATTTTTTTAAAGCAAAAGATGGTTTGATTTTTAAATGTTTAGGATTTAGAAATTAACGAAGACCCAGTTAATTACCCTAATATTTTAGTCTTCCTACTGTTGGGAGAAATGTCCTTCTGGGTTTGGCTCCAAGTGGGGAAAAAGACACTGGAGACATGGAGGCTGCTTGGAAAGATAATAATAATAATAATAAATATTTATTTCTTAGCTGCACCCTCTCCCGAAGGACTTGGGGCGGCGTACAATGAAACATATGAAATAAATATGGACAAAACAAACATAACAGAGACATATACCGAGACATACACAAGGAGGAGGTCGGCTGATAAATAAAACAATTAAAATACAGTCTTTAAAAACCCCTAGATAATTAAATATAATTAAAATACCCAGTAAAAGCCCATCAGGAGCGATATGGTTAGATCAAAGTTGAGCCAGGCCAGCTGCTTGGAATAGGTGGGTCTTAAGCTTAATACGAAAGGAGCGGAGGTCAGAGGTATTCCTAATATCCGGAGGGAGGTCATTCCACAGGGCTGGGCCCGCCACAGAGAAGGCTCTACTCCTAGGCGCCGCCCCCCGACACTGTCTTGTGGACGGCACCTGGAGGAGGCCCTCTCTGTGCGAGCGGATTGGTCGCAGGGATGTATGGGGCAGAATACGATCCCGCAAGTAACTAGGTCCTGAGCCATGGAGCACTTTAAAGATTATTATCAAAACCTTGAAACGCACCCGATAGACCACAGGAAGCCTGTGCAGCTCGCGCAGGAGAGGTGTCACATGGGAGTACCTTGTACTCCCCATAATTACCTGCGCGGCCGCATTCTGGACCAACTGTAGTCTCCGAGTGCATTTCAAGGGAAGCCCCATGTAGAGAGCGTTACAGTAGTCCAGGCGAGACGTCACCAGCGCATGAGTGACTGTGCGTAAGGCGTCCCAGTCCAGTAGGGGGCGCAATTGACGCACCAGGCGAACCTGGTGGAACGCCCCCCTTGCCACGGCTGTCACATGGTCATCCATGGACAGCCGGGCATCCAGGAGGACGCCCAAATTGCGCGCCCGCTCCACGGGGGCAAGTTGAATGCCCCCAATGGCCAATGATGGAATTAATTGGCTGAACCGGGGAGCTGGTACCCACAGCCACTCCGTCTTGGAGGGTTTGAGCTTGAGTCGGTTGTCATCCATCCAGATCCGTACGGCTTCCACATACCGGGACATCACTTCGATGGCCTCGTTGGGGTGGTTCGGGGTGGAAAAGTACAGCTGAGTATCATCAGCGTACAGATGGTATCCCACCCCGAAACCACGGATGATCTCACCCAGCGGCTTCATATATGTGTTGAAGAGGAGTGGCGAGAGGACCGACCCCTGTGGCACCCCACAAGTAAGGGGGCGTAGGGTCGACCTCTCTTCTCCTGCCAACACACGCTGCGTCCGGTCAGAAAGGTAGGAGCCGAACCACCGCAAAACGGTGCCCCGGACCCCCAGCCCCTCCAGCCGGCGCAGCAGGATACCATGGTCGATGGTATCAAAAGCCGCCGAGAGGTCTAATAGGACCAGGATAGAGGAACAACCTCTGTCTCTGGCCCTCCAGAGATCATCCACCAACGCGACCAAGGCCGTCTCCGTGCTGTGACCGGGGCGGAAGCCGGACTGGCGCGGGTCTAGATAATCATTTTCCTCCAGATGTCGTGGAAACTGGTAGGCCACCACAGTCTCTACAACCTTCGCCAAAAAGGGAAGGTTGGAGACAGGACGATAATTGGCCAGCTCCAAAGGGTCCAGGGAAGGCTTCTTGAGCAAGGGTCTCACCACCGCCTCTTTCAAGGCGGCCGGGAGAGACCCCTCGCTCAGCGAAGCATTCACTAGGCCCAGGAGCCAGTCTCGTGTAACCTCCCAGGATGCCAGTACAAGCCAGGAGGGGCATGGGTCCAATAAACGTGGTGGGTCGCAGTCGTCCACGCAATCTGTCCAAATCCTCGATGGCAACCAAGTCAAACTCCTCCCAGATCGATACCTCAAGACTCGCCATGGACGTCTCCATTGGATCACTGACAGGAACCCAATCTCTCCGGATTTGAGCGATTTTATCCTGCAGATATTTACCAAATTCCTCTGCCCTGCCCTGTAGGGGGGCCTCCCGCGGCCTCTGAAACAAGAGGGAGCGGGACACCCGAAACAGGGCGGCAGGGCGGTTCTCCGCGGATGCAATGAGAGTGGCACAATATTGGCGTTTGGCCACTCTCAATGCCACAAGGTACGTCCTTAAATGGGCTCGTGCCTGTGTTCGATCAAATTCGGAGCGAGAGGATCTCCAACGACTCTCTAGACGTCTCTTGCGGCACTTCATCACCCTTAGCTCCTCGGTAAACCAAGGGGCTAGGGTGGATCGTTGCCGCCGGAGAGGCCGCAAAGGCGCCACCCGGTTCAAGGCCCCGGTAGTTGCATTATTCCACGCAACTACCAGGTCCTCTACCCGGGGGCAGGTCAAGGTTACAGGAGGTGGCCCAAGCTCCGTCTGGAACCTATCAGGTTCCATCAGGCGCCTGGGGCGGAACCATCTGGAACTTTCCGGTTCCGCCTCCCCGCAGCGGGAGGTAGCACCAGGGAAGTCAAGACGGAGGAGTGAGTGATCTGACCATGACAGGGGAGTGATGGTTAAGTCCCCTCCTCCCAGATCACTCAGCCACTGGCCAGAGACAAAAACAAGGTCCAGAGTGTGTCCTCCCTCGTGTGTCGTGTGATGGTTTAATGGTGACAGGACCACATGGCTTGAGCCCTGAACAGAAAAGGTGATCACATGCTTCAATGTTGGTGGAGAAGAAGAGAAGGGAAGAGAAGGGCTGAAGGGCTTGCAGGGATTTTTATAATCTGTTCTGCCCCACCTATCTGTTTCCTGTTCCTGTGTAAGAAATGTATTCTGATTGGTTTCCAGACTCACATGGGCCAATGCAAGGGCAACCCTCTAGGCTGCTGAGTTTTGAATCCAGGTTTGATTGAGTTTAGATGCCATGTGGTCAGTTGAGTAAAAGGCAATATTATCCTGCCTTCATTGCCATCCCCCCTGGAGCTGAAGGGGAGAACTCTTTATTATGTAAAGTGGACTAGCTTGGCCTTCTTAATGGCCCATTGGCAAAGTGGGGATGGCTGGAAGCTGCAGGAATTTACTTAGATTTTAAAATGTGTTTCTCCCTTTTTTCACATCCAGGAAAATATAATATTCTGCCTTATCAATATTTCCTAGATATTTCATTTTCCTGGGAGAGGGCTAGGTGATAACTTCCTACACTACTAAGATGGCTTTTCGATGTGATTTTCCCTGGGAGATTGCTGAATGAGAAATGTTGTAATCCAATAGATTTGAAAGGCAGCAGGCTGAGAAAAAGTATAGTAATAATGTAGAGCTATGAACTGGTCAAAGATGCAGATGCTTAAGAAATAAATGAATTAGAAACCAATAGGAGGAATAAAATATTTAGGTTAGTTACTCTCAGTCTAACTGAACTTCACAGGGTGGTTGTTATGGGGAAAATAGGAAGAGAAAGGAGTATTGAGTGTGTTTGTCACTTTGAGTTAAAAATAATAAAGGGGAAACTAAAACTATTATTCATCTTTGTTCCAAATGCAACACCCTTGTGGGAAAGTAATCCACTCATGACTTTTTCTCTCTCTTATATTCACAGGATAAATTAACCCAGGAGTGTGTCTTCAGAGAGCAATTTGAAGAGAATTGGTATAACACATACTCATCAAACCTATATAAGCATGTGGACACTGGAAGACGATATTACGTCGCATTAAATAGAGATGGGACTCCCAGAGAAGGGACCAGGACTAAACGGCATCAGAAATTCACACATTTTTTACCTAGGCCAGTGGACCCTGAGAAAGTCCCTGAACTATATAAGGATATTTTAAGCCAAAGTTGACAAAAGACATTTCCTTCACTTGAGCCCTTAAAAACCAACAACCACTATAAAGGTTTCATGCGGTGGGTTCTTAATTGATTAGCTGTGTCATCACATCAGCTCCACTGTTGCCAAACTATGTCGCATGCATAATATATGATGGAGGCTTGGATGAAACTTGCTGATGGTGTTCTGCACTTAAAGGGTTTGTCTTCTGGAAGAGAGCCTATGCCCATCGCTTGATTTATTGAGTGAGAAAGAAAGAAAGAAAGAAAGAGTGAGAATGTTTGAGAGTGAAAGCAGAAGCTGAAGAACGAAGGAAGGTGGGAAAGGCCTGATGCATGCTGGGAAATAGACACGCTTTTAAATTTTTCGGTCTGTTGTATACTTCATCCTAGATCAGCATAGCTGCCATATTTTGACTCATGAAGAATTTTGGCTGGTGGCCTGCTCAAGTATACGCTGCATTTTTTTTTTTTAAAGCAAAGGCATGGAGAGTATGGTCTGTCTAAAATCCACACAGGAAAAAAGAGACTTATTTGCAGTTTGATTGCTCAGTTGAGAGTCACCCCTTAATGAATTTCAAGTAAAGACCTCTTAGTAATGCAGGATTTTTTTTTAAAAAAAGTTAAATTTATTTATAGAAATCCAAAGGCAACATTTTATTTATTTTATATATTTATTTATTATATAGAGTTTATTTTTAATGACATCTGTACAGGCCAGATAGGTAGATTGGAAGCTATAGTATAGGCTCTGGAAAACATTTCAACAGCAAACAGCTACGACCGTGTGATTAAATTCATACAAGTCAAACATAAAGATGCATGGAGGCAAAGAGGAATCTAGGGATCCTAATGTACTAAAGGCAACAATATTTTTTGTGCCCATATTATTGTAAAATTATGCACACCACTCATGACTCTTGAGTGCTTTACTCTTCTGACTGCTTGTTTCATAGCTTAAAATCTCCCCCTTTCCTCTCCCTCTCTTACTGAGGATTAAAGATAAAACTGGGTCTTCAAAACTTTAATTCTGTGTCTGTAGTATTTCCTCTTTGATAAGTAACTTATCAAACCTAAATCTACAAACTTCCCAATTGTGGAATATAAAACACAAGGAAATAAAAGAAGGGTTGCTATATGATATATTCTACTTGTTAAACCTACTGCAGATAATACCAAAGCTACATCATAAATATATATGGTTTTTTTTAAAAAAAAAACTTAAGCAGAATATCAGAAACATTCTAATGTCTATTAGGATATTTTTGTACCAATTAAGGTTCTCTCACACAAGTAGTAACAAAGGCCAGAAACAAGGCTCTCACTCTTGTAAACTTGTTTAATTGTGCACTTGATTATCTACTCTGAAATTACACAAGTTCCATGGGGGTTATTATCTTTCATGGGAAAAATGCTTTCATTGTGGTCTATCATAATACATATAGGACTCTTGCAGATGACAAGAGTACATTTCTATTGAGAATTACAATGTGGGTGAAAGTACTATACTTAAATTATGTTTCAAATGTTCTTAAAGCATATTGTGCTGGCTGCACTGCATAATGTGTATCAGTGAGGATTGTGTAACATAATGAGTGCAAGCATACCTTTTGTTAGTAGCTATAATTTGGGCTTACCCATAGAGGAGAGGCTTTGTCATAAAGCCCTAAGATCAACAGAGGCCGCAGAAACCTTGACAATGACTGCAGTTCATGCACTTACATGTACATACCATTTCAATAAAAGTTGGCAGAGGAAATGTAGAGAGTTTAGACTACAGTAATACAGTCAGCTCAACATGGCTCTGGTTATAGCCTGGATTCTATGTAAAATGGAGTGCTCTTTTGTTCTCTGTAGCAGGATTTGCACATAACACCATCGCATGCAATAAAGATTAGTAAATAACATGCAGAATGTATAATATGCAGAACGGCCCCAAGAAGTAAAGAAAATGTCTTATTTAGGGGCAGCAAACCTCAGTCTAAAATTAATATTGTTGCTGAGTTACAAGACGACCTGGCCTGTGTTCATTTTACTTTGTCATATACCAGAATCCTACCTTTTTTGGGTTGGTTTGTGTCTTTTTTTTTGCAATCAGAAAAAAAAAACCCCGGAGAGAACAAACCAGGAGTTGGGAAACAAATCATTATTATATACTTTTCAGCTGCAAAACTGATTGATGTTTAATGAAACATGGTCAAAAATTATGGAGTAGAATTAGATACAAAAGTAGTATACATAAGAAATGTGTGCTTTGCATTATAGCCAAGCCTAAAGGAATTATAAGAGGATATTAGCATATGCATTGCTTGTGCTGCAATGCAAAAACAATTTCCTAGAAAGTAAAGAGTTGTTCATTGTGAACTCAAAATCCATCTCAACCAGGACAGTCCTTCTACTGGAAGCTACTAGGAGCCCTTGTGCAGTGGTTTGAATGCAATATTGCAGGCTAACTCTGACCACAGTTCAATCCTGCTGGGGCTCAAGGTTGACTCAGCCTTCCATCCTTCCGAGGTTGGTAAAACGAGGACCCAGATTGTTGGAGGCAATATGCTGAGATTGTAAACTGCTCATAGAGTGCTGTAAAGCAGTATATAAGTCTAAGTGCTATTTCTATAGCTATTGAAGCAATCTCAGGACCATATATTTATACCTTGACTTTCCACAAGAAGGTCTTCTCAACAACAAGCAGTTTCAGGTCTGAAGTAGCAATCAATTGGGAATGTTGGGAATTGGGAATCTTGATGTATGTGCTTATGAATATACTGAAAAAATGGTTAATATATTCAAGGTGAATTAAATATACTTTTAATTGGTTATATGGTTGCCCTTTGGAAAAAAAGATGACAAGAAAATGCAGTGAATTCATACAAACAGTTTTAGGTCAGAACAACTTCTTATTTTCTACTTGTTCTGCTGATGCATTAAGCCATCTCTACCCTTGAAGTCAGTGAGTTAAACATTTTCCTGCCATTTCTAAAATAATCAATGGCGCAAGGCTGAAGTTATGAAGACACAGACATACAGTACATACTATGGGAGATGGAAAACAAATATGGGACTATTATTTTAGGAATAAGCTTGTGACAAATGTATCCATAGTGTTAGCTAATCTACAACACCTAGTCTTGGGTAATTTCTAGCTATGATAAGATGCAGCTATTCATGTAGTTTGTTGGAGAGCTGTCCCATATAATTATCAGCTTGTGAATGCCATAAGCTGCATCCACAAGGGCGAAGGTCATCAAATAATCAAGATGAGGTCATGACAGCACAGTAGAAACTCTACCCCTTCATGTATACCTGAATTTGCATGTCTCTCTTGTAATGCCTTGATGCCATCTTGCCTTTTTTTAAACTTCCTCCGCCCTTTCCCAAGACATTGCTGAATGTCATAATATGTACATTAGTCATTGTGCTGGTTTAGCACAAAAAAATGTTCATTGGATTAGGATCCATGAGAGCTCTCCATGACATTAACATGAAAAAGATATTATCAATCTATTTTCAATTCATATTATAACCAAACGTAAGACTTTCTGAATTTAGTCTGAATTGCTAAGAAAA
Source organism: Natrix helvetica (assembly GCF_964273705.1). Classification (NCBI taxonomy): domain Eukaryota; kingdom Metazoa; phylum Chordata; class Lepidosauria; order Squamata; family Natricidae; genus Natrix; species Natrix helvetica. Next base: position 21,283,183 of record NC_138550.1, read on the forward strand.
TTAGACTAGGATCAATCCTTTCAAACTGACAACAAGATTGATCCCAAGAAACATCAAACATAATTACAGAACAATTAAACCTATGAACAATATAAATATAGCTCCAGTAGTATCTTGAATACTGAACCCTTTGAAATCTAGCATGACTTATTCTTTAATAAGTATGACCAGGATTGAACTGTTAATTTTTGCTCAGAGCCAATTATTTAAGAAGTTTATTCTATTTTGTAATAACTTTTTTATCACCCCTTGTCAGTTATCTTTTAAAATCTTTGCTTCACTTTGAAATAATGAATCTGTTGCATCTTTACCTATAAAGTAGGCACAATGCAATATAGTATTAAGTAACAAGATCAAAGCTCATTCACAGCGGATGAGCAATCCATCTACAGCTTTATAAAATTGCCTGCCAGAGACTGCAGACATAGGTGGCATGTCAAGCACCTGATAAGCCTTAATGCTGGTCTGTATTCAACTTGATGGTTCACAAGTTGTACAGATCTCTTGTTTTAATGGTCAAACCACTTTCACTGGAAAAATGATAAAAGAGTTTTTAAGACGACTTTAAATATAAATTACTTTTCAACTGTATCCTTAAAATTTGGACGATAAATTGATCATCTTACAAGGAAGTGGGATAAAGGACAGCATGTTCAACATCTAGTAGCAGAAAGATGTACACATGTATATCTATATGGATAAAAGTATGTATATGTATATCTATCTATATGTATGATAGATATAGGTATGTGTGCATGTATGTATGTCTACCTGTGTAGTTGCATAAAGATGGATTCAAGGAGCAATAAGCATCCAGATTTGCACTATGTCCACAAAAATATTAAGGACACCCATAAGCAAAGGTCAGCTTTGCCACAACTGACCAGAATAAATAAGTCCATATTTTTAGCCTTAATGTGGAATTTGCTGGGGCGGGGGGAGGGGTTGATCACAGACAGATCATTAATATTACTTAATGTGTTTTAATTTATTTTTTTGTATTTTTTAAAGAAAGGACTAAAAATAAGCAAGAAAAAAATGTTATGACTTTGTGGCAGTTGATACAATAAACTATAACCAATATATTCAAATAACCCATAGTGTTGTGTTGGATATTTGAATATTTAGAGATACGGAATCATCATAGATACTTTCTTGGACATGGATATTTCGACTCACAGAAGCAGACTTCAGAGCTTTTTGTACCATATGGAAAACAAATAAACCAATGGCTAACAATTTCTGTTCAACAAAACACTGTTTTTCACGTATCACTCTTATCCATTCATTCCTCTGAGCAGAATACAATAATTCCAAAATAGGGTTTAAGATAAATTTTATTTTTCTCCCCATAATGCATCAGCAATTAAATACTATATCAAGGGTTACCCCCTTTACTGACTCTTGATGTATAGATATTTGTTTTTATATTAATTGTGTGGCCTTACAGATGGTGGCTTATTCCAAAGAGGGCTTGAGAAGGCTACATATAGCACTTCTGCATTTGAAAAGGGCAAAGAAAGTGAAACCCTATTAGAGAGGGTTCTCCAATATGGCAGAAAAAAATAAAAATGGTGTGATTTTGGGGGGGTCTAAAGTTAGTGTTGGCTCCTTTTTACTGTCCATCAAGCTCCAAAAACAAAGAGATGATGAGATTTTTCTAAGCAGTTTCTTTTATGATTCTTTGCCTATAGACTACTTCCGCCATTAAACACATACTCTGAGAACTGCTAGGGATGAGTGGTTTTAACTCTTCATCTTTTGCTCCTCTGGAATGCTCTCCTTTCCTCCCAGAAGTCTGGACTACATTCTATCACAACTGCTTGGAGTAGGCCCCAGCAAATTTTTTGGCTAAATTTCAGAAGTAGTTTGCCATAGTCTCCTTCCTAGGGCTGGAAGTTGAGTAACTGGTCCAAGGTCATCCTACCGTCTTTGTGCCTAAGTCAGGAATAGAACTCACTGTCTCCTGTCCCAAAGGTGCTTTTTCAAAAGGCAACTGGATTTTCTTTGTTTTTCCTTGAAGACGTTCGCTTCTCATCCAATAAACTTCTCTTCTGACTAAATGGTGGAGAATGGAAGGATTTATATTCCTTGCAGTTGGGCTTTTGAAAAAGCACCGTTGGGATAACCATGACCTGAGTGACTGAGAATCTCCTTAGACATCAGTCTCCTAGTTTCTAGCCAGGGATATATTGTGTATAAAGAGGAAACTAATCACACCACCACAGCCAGTATCTTGATGATTTCACTTTAACCTACTGATTTTAGAGAGACATTTATAATATGAAGAAACTTTTATTGTTGCTATTTAGTTCTATATACAAGTAAACACATAACACCAGCACTTTTTAATAATTCACACAGACAAAAATGTTAAATCCATTAATGTTACCTGATTACATGAACCTATGAAGACGAAAAGGATTTGCACTTTATTTAAAAGATTTATTGTTGGGATTTACAGTTGGCCATCAAATTGTACTCACAAATGGTACCCTCAGAATTGCCTTTCAATGGGTCATGTGAAACCCCTTCAATTTTGTGAGGCAATTTTGTGTTCTTCAGATATACTTTGGAATCCATGGAGCTACTGATGATGCCTAAATTTGGTTTCTATATGTTATTTATCAGATATTAAACGACCAATCTATTCTCATGGAAATCAGTGAGATTCTCCCATTTTCCATTAACAAATCAGCCTTATGGCAAAAATATTTGGACCATTTCTGCAGAACACAGACAAAGCTAACTGACATAGTAAATTCTTCAACATGCCATTTAAGTAAAGAATCTGTATGCTATTTTTAGAACAGATGTGTTTGCTTCTTACTTCATCCCCCTTTTTTGGTATTTTTGTTATAAGGATGCATATTCCTGTTCTCATTTCAACTGCTGGATTGAGATCTGCTTTTGTATTCAACACAGCCTTTATCTAAAGGGTAAAATTGTGTCCTGCATCCAAAGCTCTCTTTTTGATAAGATGGGCAGATTTTAAATTCACATTTACTCTACCACCATTATAATTATGGATAATAGCATTTAACACAGTGTTCTAGAGATTCACCTTTTCGGCTGTTTAGGACCAAAATCTCCTTGATTTATCTCTCTACTTTCGAGATAAATTCTTGCATATAGAACACCAATTAATCTCAGCTTACAGGATAGAAAGGTTTGACTTTAATTCACTGATGAAAGCTAACAAAAGTTTTTTGAACAATATTCTGTAACAACATTTTATTCAGAGCTGCCTTTGTTTTGGATTTCACAAAAACCCATGTTTAAATAGTCATTGATTGTAGTAAATTTCTCCTCCCCCTTCTGTCCCATTCATACAAAAGCACCCAATTTACAGTTATAAAATTATTAAGGGACAGTAGCATAATAATGCTAAACATCATGAGAATTCCATAAAAATCATCCAATTGCAATTTAAGGCAATTCAGATCTTAAGAACTACAGCATTGGAGCATTATTATATCAGAGAGTACATTTCTTAAACATTAGAAAAAGTCAGCTGCATTGCTTTTTTTAGGTAGGTGAAACTGTAGATGTCATTATTGATCTTCATCAATATAATACTTAAACCAGTAAATTCTGTTTAAGTCTAATAGCATGGCAGAGACAGAAACCTAAGTCTTGCTGTTTCTAGCAGGTTAGGTAGATCCCAGTAAGTCCCTAATTATCTAAAAAATTACTCAGGTCTGGCCCTGTTTAAATTTCTAGCCTCCTTTTCAGAGGTTGTTAAACTAATTTATATCTATTTAAGTTAGCTACCAGAAGTAAAGAAGACAAGTAGTTTTCCAATAAGATTTTTCCCTGATCTACTTAGTACTTTTTTCAAGGAATTAATTTGTAGAGCCCCTTAGAGCCCCCCTCTCTCTTTATGCCCCAAGGAGGCTTATTTTTCTTCTGGTGCTCCTGAACTTAATCATTGTTTCAAATTTGGAGTGTTGCCATATAGCATCCAGAGTTGACAGTGGTACCAAATTCAAGGAAGTCCATGTAAATACCACCATCTTGATTCCAGAAAACAGTAAACATGACTTTTCCTGCCCAAGTACAGTTTTGAATCCTCCCCCAGTTAAAACTTGGTGATGATATCCTATAGACTTACATACATTTTTGGGTCATAATGCTGAACCAATGTTTCACTACCTATACAATGGTATGAAGAAATTCCTCAGCTTCTTATAACATGGTAACAATTCCTGTCATATTTTGATACTTAAAGCTGTCATCTACGCCATCAGCATGTAAGAAGCCCATCTTGTACAATTCTTCTGATATTGAAAAAAAATTGGTAATGTGATCCATACATTCTAGAAAATGTGAGACTTGAAATAATTTCCCTTTGAGTAATTCTGCAATTGTCCTTAATCAGATCATCAACTTTTCTCATGTAAAAATCACTACCGGTAGTTGCTGTCACAGGCCATCCACTTCATTCTTGATCACATGAATCAGCTCTTCCTAGTTCCTGATTTTTATTTTTTATTTTGCCCCAGTCATGTCAACAGTCATTACCATAAATAATCTGCATTTCGCAATGAATTAAAATTCTGGAGATGTCTTCAGCAGTCAAAAATCATAAAGCATTACACTGGCAAGTTCTCACTGCAGGCTTTCATTTCACAAATAATAAAACTTATTCTCAGAGCAACTTGTCAACAACTGAAAAAATAAAAACCCAGATACTAAATAATATGCCAGACCTTTTAGCACATCAGTAATACATATCAGAGTATTGTGACTTATAACACAGGAGGCATTATGTTTCATTTAACCCTTGGCTGCATGGATAAATGGATGAAATATACCGTAGATAGCCAGATTTCACAGAATTTTCTGAACATACACAGAGGAAAGGAATGGTCACATCTAAAGCCATACATTTATATTCTGTAATGTAATAATAATGCCATAAAGTTCCATATTATATGTAATATACTGTACTCCTATATACATGTATGGATAGCTGTAATTGTGCATAGCTATGTTCACATAGTTGGATATCCAAGAAGAAGAAGAATATTTTTCATGTATAAAGTCTGTATGTTCATAGGGAACAGAGTGAAGTCTTTATGTGAGATGAGGTAGTGAAGTGATTAGAATACAGCATTGCAGGCTAACTGCCCATAGCCAGGAGTTTCATGCTGACCAGCACAAGGTTGATACAGCCTTCTGTCCTTCTGACGTCGTTAAAATGAGGACCCAGATTATTGGGGACAATATGCTGACATTTGTAAAATGCTCAGAGAGTGTGTAAAGCATTACGGATCAGTACATTAAGTCTAAGTGCTATTACTAGTGTTATGTGCCACTGGTGTAATCTCACTTTTTTCACATTAAAAAAACACTGAACAGTGTACCTATAGTTTGACCAAACAATGGCTGAGAATTTTCAGAACTGCAGATTTAATGTACTATGCCTGTATTGATGAAATCAGTTCTACCATTTAACCAACAAAAATAAACAGAAAGCATCCTTTTATGGACAGGGAAGTATTGCCATGCCTCAATACTTTGTAATAATAATAATAATAATAATAATAATAATAATAATAATAATAATAATAATAATAATAATAATAATAATAATAATAATAATAATAATATTTTATTTGTTAGCCGCACCCTCTCCCGAAGGACTCTGGGCAGCGTACAATAAAAAACACATAAAATACAGATATGGACAATACATACACAAAAATATAGACGTATACGTGGAGGAGGTAGACAGATGAATGGAAACAATTAAAATCGCAATTTAAAATCCCCTAAATAAAATTACAAAATTAAAAACCCGTCAGGAGCGATATGATCAAACTATGGTTGAGCCAGGCCAGCTACTTGGAAAAGGTGGGTCTTGAGCTTTACACGGAAGGAGCGGAGGTCAGAGGTAGTCCTAATATCTGGAGGGAGGTCATTCCACAGGGCTGGGCCCGCCACAGAGAAGGCTCTGCTCCTAGGCGCCGCCCCTCGGCACTGTCTGGTGGACGGCACCTGGAGAAGTCCCTCTCTGTGCGAGCGGATTGGTCGCAGGGATGTATGGGGCAGGATACGATCCCGCAAGTAGCTAGGTCCTGAGCCATGGAGCGCTTTAAAGATCGTTATCAGGACCTTGAAACGCACCCGATAGACCACAGGAAGCCTGTGCAGCTCGCGCAGGAGAGGTGTCACATGGGAGTACCTTGTACTCCCCATAATTACCCGCGCGGCCGCATTCTGGACCAACTGTAGTCTCCGAGTGCATTTCAAGGGAAGCCCCATGTAGAGAGCGTTACAGTAGTCCAGGCGAGACGTCACCAGCGCATGAGTGACTGTGCGTAAGGCGTCCCGGTCCAATAGGGGGCGCAATTGGCACACCAGGCGAACCTGGTGGAACGCCCCCCTTGCCACGGCTGTCACATGGTCATCCATGGACAGCCGGGCATCCAGGAGGACGCCCAAATTGCGCGCCCGCTCCACGGGGGCAAGTTGTACACCCCCGATGGCCAGAGATGGAATTAACTGGTTGAACCGGGGCGCCGGAACCCACAGCCACTCCGTCTTGGAGGGGTTGAGCTTGAGTCGGTTGTCATCCATCCAGATCCGTACGGCTTCCACACACCGGGACATCACTTCGACGGCCTCGTTGGGGTGGTTCGGGGTGGAAATGTACAGCTGAGTATCATCAGCGTACAGATGATATCCCACCCTGAAACCACGAATGATCTCACCCAGCGGCTTCATGTATGTGTTGAACAGGAGTGACGAGAGGACCGACCCCTGTGGCACCCCACAAGTAAGGGGGCTTAGGGTCGACCTCTGCTCCCCTGCCAACACATGTTGCATCCCGCCGGAAAGGTAGGAGCCGAACCACCGCAAAACGGTGCCCCGGACCCCCAACCCCTCCAGTCGGTGCAACAGGATACCATGGTCGATGGTATCAAAAGCCGCCGAGAGGTCTAATAGGACCAGGATAGAGGAACAACCCCTATCTCTGGCCCTCCAGAGATCATCCACCAACGCGACCAAGGCCGTCTCTGTGCTGTGCCCGGGGCGAAAGCCGGACTGGCGCGGGTCTAGATAATCATTTTCCTCCAGATGTCGTGGAAACTGATAAGCCACCACACTCTCTACAACCTTCGCCAAAAAGGGAAGGTTGGAGACAGGACGATAATTGGCCAGCTCCGTAGGGTCCAAGGAAGGCTTCTTGAGCAAGGGTCTCACCACCGCCTCTTTCAAGGCGGCCGGAAGAGACCCCTCACCCAACGAAGCATTCACTAGGCCCAGGAGCCAGTCACGTGTAACCTCCCAGGATGCCAGTACAAGCCAGGAGGGGCACGGGTCCAGTAAACATGTGGTAGGTTGCAGTCGTCCACGCATTCTGTCCAAATCCTCGATGGCAACCAAGTCAAACTCCTCCCAGATTGGTTTCTCAAGACTCGCCGCGGACGTCTCCACTGGACCACTGAAAGGGACCCAATTCTTCCGGATTTGAGCGATTTTATCCTGCAGATATTTCCCAAATTCCTCTGCCCTACCCTGTAAAGGGGCCTCCCGCGGCCTCTGAAACAGGAGGGAGTGGGACACCTGAAACAGGGCGGCAGGGCGGTTCTCTGCGGATGCAATGAGAGCGGCACAATATTGACGTTTGGCCGCTCTCAATGCCACAAGGTACGTCCTTAAATGGGCTCGTACCTGTGTTCGGTCAAATTCGGAACGGGAGGATCTCCAACGACTCTCTAGGCATCTCTTGCAGCGCTTCATCACCCTTAGCTCCTCGGTAAACCAAGGGGCCAGGGTGGATCGTTGCCGCCGGAGAGGCCGCAAAGGCGCCACCCGGTTCAAGGGCCCGGTAGTCGCATTGTTCCACGCGACCACCAGGTCCTCTACCCGAGGGCGGGTCAGGGCTACAGGAGGTGGCCCAAGCTCCATCTGGAACCTATCTGGTTCCATCGGGCGCCTGGGGCGGAACCATCTAGTGTTTTCCGGTTCCGCCTCCCCGCAGCGGGGGGTAGCACCAGGGAAGTCAAGTCGGAGGAGTGAGTGATCTGACCATGATAAGGGAGTGATGGTTAAGTTCCCTCCTCCCAGATCACTCAACCACTGGCCAGAGACAAAAACAAGGTCCAAGGTGTGACCTCCCTCGTGTGTCGGGCCCTGAATCAATTGAGTCAGGTCCATGGCTGTCATGGAAGCCATGAACTCTCGAACCCCCTCGGATGCTTCTCCCACCGATGGCAGGTTAAAATCCCCCATCACTAAGAGTTTGGGAGTCTCAACCGCCACCGATGCGATCAGCTCGAGGAGTTCAGGCAGGGCCGCTGATGTATAGCGAGGAGCCAGGTATACTATCAGCAGGCCCAACTGTCTCCCAGGGCCCCATTTCACGACAAGGGATTCACACCCGGACGTCTGTGGCACAGTGGACTCCTTCGGCTCTAAATCCTCCCGAATAATCGCTGCTACCCCACCGCCCCTTCCCTGGGCCCGGGGCTGGTGAAATGCTCAGTAGCCTGGTGGGCACATTTCCACGAGGGGTAAACCTCCCTCGTGGCCCAACCAGGTCTCCGTTATTCCTGCGAGGTCCGGCTCCCCCTCCAAAATTAGATCGTAAATGAGGGGGGCCTTATTAACAACGGACCTCGCATTGCATAGCAACAGCCTCAGGCCCTGGGTCTGCAGCTCCTGACCACCTAGAACGCGGGGGTTGGTACAAGCGACCGGGTGTAACCAGCACCCACGGTCTCCCAACCGACTGCGAGTTCTTAATCTTGTCAAGAATATCAGTTGTTACAGCTAAACCTAGAAGCATAAATAGTATACTATTTCAATTATTGTTTTATGTAACCTTTGATACACAAGAAATTAATCAAACTAGAGGCAGGAATGGCCTGTTGTGGGCTCCCATGGCAGGCCAGAAGCAACAGGCTGACAATTCAGGGTCAAAACTAACAAGGCAATTATAGTAAAATTAGTAGGGAAAAGTACTGCTCCTTATCAATTGTAAGTCCAGTAGTTTGGCAGGAAATCATCAACAAAGTTACAGCAAAGGTCAAATAAATAATAGTGAAAAACACTTCAAAATGCAGAATGTAGAAATCATCCTGCCACAAACAGTAGAAATTGTTTCAACATTTAAGAGTTCTAAACAAAGAGTTTTATATTGAAAGCTCTTAGCCTCTACCCAAAGATACTGATCAACAGTGATTACAGAAAATAGGCTACTCAAATTACTCCAGGAAGGCCATTATTCGAGTCAGCCTGGCACTTTGCTTTTTTGCCCTTTAATTCTTGGCACGTTTAATTCCTGGCCCATTAAATGTCCACGCTCTTGTGGACATGAAGGCTATATGTCAGCATTAGTCACTGTGACCATATGAAATGGGTCTTCTTGCTATTATTTCAGCTAACCCTTAGCTTCTTTCTTTTCCTTAGCAAGGATGATGTGGGGATAGAGATGACAGTATAGAATTAATGGAGATCTGATTCTCTGTATTATAAATATGTAAATTTATGCATTAAAAAAGCTGATTCACAAGTCATTTTGGCAGATCTTGAATTTTATCTAATCTGCTAATGGCTTTTTTATGCACATTCTTTTTTAAAAAAAAATCAGTGCTGCAATGAGTCAGCAAAAGTGCAAGAAAATCTTGCAGTAACATCTGTCAGTTTGCAGTGGAGAGGAGTTCACATTTTTATGCCAACAACTGTGCCTGTCTGCTGACTCCAAAACAGATTCAGTGAAGCATAATGCTTACTGTTGTACACAGAGTTGAAAATAAAAAAGAGCCATTTTCAGATCTACTTCAAAACATTCTCTCTCTTTTTAATGTAGACTGAGTTACTCTGAGTAAATTGCTAAGCTGGAAGCGTTATTATGTCATAATATATTTGGTTTATTTCTGATGTTGTTGAATTTGACCTAATAGTAGGAATCACTGTTACTTTTGAAGAGCAAAATAATTGTTAGTTGCTAGTACAAAATGAGGGATTGGTGGATGTGCACATGTTTTCTTGCAATGGAGACATCCTGTGTCCAGATAAGTGGACTGTTGCCAGTGCATTTTTTTATGCTGATGGAAGGCCCTTGGGAGGGACAGGGAAGCACTGGGCTTTGAATACATAGGACAAACATTATTTGACTTTACATCCTAAGTGATGCAAATGAAACCCTGAATATTGCACAACTTTTACTTTGTTATTCTCCTTGGTTCAGACCTTCTCCTGTCTCCTATTTTGGACAGCTCTGTAGATATTTTTCTATTTTACTGGATTTGCAATTTAGGTAATTGCAGAAGTATCTACTAGAGTTAATGTGGGGTAAGCCATGTTGTAACTAGAGCTCACAGGCAGATTCAAAGACCAAAGTCACTAAGTAATAGAAAACACGCCTGTCACCCATCCTAATTATTGCAAAAACCTAGTTGCTTAAGTAACTCCATACATTTATTTAGCATTAGCTGATAACCCGGCATTGCCTGGGTATTTATTTATCCTAATCTATACATTTGCCCTAAAAAATAATCCCAGACCAAACGTAATTTCTAATATTAGATTTCCCTCCTTACCAGAAGGAGCCCCCTTGTGGAGTACTATGAAGCCATTATCATGGCAATTCCACTGCACTGTACAGTAGAAGCACTTTTATGGCAATATTGTAGAAGCCATTTTAAGGCACAACAGGCTGTATCTTAACAGAACACGCACCTCAAGAGGTGTTAGGGGTGTCTTACTCCCATAGTATTTGTTTCCAGAGAGTAAGTCATCTGTGTACCAAGTTTGATTGAAATTGCTCAAGGCGTTCCAGAGTTATGCTGGAACACACACACAGCCATTTTTTTAATATATAGAAGATTGAGAATTGTATTTTAGATTGGTTCAGAAGGATTGTGCACTGTCACATCTGTCTACTGGGTGAAAAGGAGCATGACTTCTGCTTGTTCCACCCCAATACACAAAAACAGACCTGACAACACAAAAGCAATCTTGTCCTAGACTTGTCTGCTGCACCATCAATCCATTGCATAAGAAAGGCAAACTAAGACATGTCACCCTCATCTCAAGACCAAGAATACAAAATGGAAGGTTTGCACTGACAGGTTGGAGATGACCGTAAGCACAGATCCAATTGCAAAAAAAAAAAAAAGGCAAAATTGAAAATCTTGACAAAAAGAAGCCTTGTTCATAATTGCCTGCATTACCATTAATGTTTTGCACAGAAAAAAGCAAATTGATATATGTGAGGTAATGTGAAAATATTCAGTTAAAAGAAATGTTTTAGTTAAATGGTACCTTTTAAGGGAATCTAAAACTGATGTAGTTATATATATTTTTTACTTTTAAAAAAGACAAGTTTTAATAAACTCCATACCATGATAAACAAAATTCTAGTGTGGACTCTGGTGGAGCCAAAACTGCTTCCGCTTAATTGTATTTGAACTTTACCCCTGTAATCCCCTCCCTTCTGTCCTGCGTCATAATTCATATTCTCCAACTAGGCTGTGATAATTACACACAAAGTGTAAAGTCTGCATGTTATAGAAACTAGTTTCTATTGGCAGATAAATCGGCTAGGCAAGTTATTGTGGTTAACTGAAAGTCTCAACCCATTGTTTTTTATTTCAAAGTAAGGGACAAATATTACTTTCAGGACAGAGATAATTGTTGCAATCACTGCAATTTACAATTCAATTGCAGTGCTGCTGATAATGAAGAGCTCTCCTTTATGGAGAACAAGTCATCTAGATATAATTATAACTAGATTTAAGTGGCAGTGCTTTGTCCTTCAAAAGTAAGTTACTTATCCTAGATGTTGTGAAGTTATGTTTGGCTCCTGGTGACTGCATAGCTAAATGCTTAATATTTTGACATGTGTTTAGTCTTAGGTTGAAATTCTTTCAGGACAGCCCACTTCTGGGGATATTGTATATTTTCTTCATTGTCTATATCTATTTCTTTATATCACTATATCTCTACATTGATTGACAGGCACTTCTTGAAGTCCATGACAGCCAAATTATCAACTATTTTGAAATACACTATTCAAAAATGTTTTTCTCCCACTTGTTCTTTCTCAGCGTCCAGCGTCCACTATTGATAGGACCACTGCTATGTATTATTTGCAGGCTTATGAATCAATAAAGTTTGGAGCTGAACAACTTTTGACAGTCATGGATGAAAGCTCATGAGGCAGGGAGGTATTGCTCGCCTAGAAAGGGAAAAAAACCCTCTACCCCTATCCAAAGTCATCCCCATTAGGAAAAATTCAGACAAGTCAGGGATAAGTCCACAAAGTGCTAAATCAAATAGTTACTTCCTTTGCCCCTTGGAATTTTTTTTCAAGTGCACAAACCTGTTTTCTCTCTTTTTCTCTTTTTTAAAAAAATAAAGTGTCAGAAATATGATTGGGTAAACATGCAAGGGCTTGAGCACAAAGCAAGTAGATCACTTGAGCAAAGGTGGAGAGGGGGGGAGGGAGGGAGGGAGGGAGAGAGGAAATAGCCCAGGAGCTTCTATATATACAAGTCAGGAGGATGGGAACTTCCCACAGAAAAGGAAGAAGATCATAGCAATTTATTTGGAGATACGCTTGCATCAAAGTTAGAAGTCAAGGACTGGTATTATTAGGCAGCATTTCCCTTGTATTTCCACTCTCCTTTTTCTAGGTCATTGGCCTAGAGGAAAAAAGCATGAATGAATAAATGGAGCAAGAAGAAACAGCTGCTGCTCTTTTTCTTCCTATCACTTTTGGAAGCATTGTAAATTGAACTTGGGGGCAAAGAAAGTGGGCACTAAAGTTGGGGAACATTTGGGGTATCTGTCAAGGGACTCAAATGCTGCTACTTTCATAATGGTAAGCTGCAAAGTTAGAAACAAATCAGGTGTCTTATAAAAAGTGTCCAGTTCCAATTCATAAATGAAAAAGAACAATGGTTGGTTCCTATCAGTTCAGACCGGTTGGTCGAACCGGTAGTGGTTTGGCGGCCTGGATTGCTAGAACTGACCCAGGACTGCCACGTCCCCAAACCGGTTCCCCGGGTGCCGCCATCTTGTTTTTAAGTTCTGTGCATGTGCAGAACTGTTTTAATGGCACTGCGCATGCACGCGCAAAGCACGCACACGAGCAAACTGGAAGTAGTGCCTGCTGGAACCCACCCCTGAAACAGAATCAGAATAACATTTTCTACTAATTATTTTGAACCAGAATGACCAGGGATATAATTGCAAGAGAATGTACAAAAATGAGCATTTATTATATGGTAGTTTAGGAAGTAAGATTGTTTCACCAAAAATAAGCTTCAGATAAAACCATGAGTATGCTCAAGAGAAGAGCACTATAACAGAACCGCTGTAAATAATCACTTTTTAAAATTTTTAAATCACTTTTCTAAAAGGCATTGCTGTGGAAAGAACAAGCATCCTTAGGCATCACTTTGTTTCTTTGCAATAAAGTCATGGATTGAATCTTGACGGGTCAAAATTAATGTGTTGAAATTGATGTGTCAATGTATAATATATTAAAAGACCAAGAATAGCTTCTTGGTGCAGCTAGGCATTGTAAAAATAAAGATTTCAAAATGTGGTGAAGGAGAAGGAGGAGTTTCCCCTCACAGCTTGTATGCCTTATGGTTGGCTGAAGGGATTAGGAGAAAATGAGAGAATTGTCAATCTGTCAAGTAATTTCCAACTGATGTCAAGAAGAGATTGCTGAACTGAATGTCATATCCTTTCTTTAATGAAAGCAGCCGGTTTTTTGATAGCAGGAACAAAAAAAAGAAAAAAGAAAAAAAAGGCACAGTCCTTTTGAAATATAGCCAACTGTACAGTTGTAGCCCAATGTACTTCTAAAATGCCATATCTAATTGGTGATGCACTAATCACTGGTTACCAATTTGTGTATCCAGGCTGTGTCTAATTTAATTAATTTGTGGCAGAAGACATTACAACTTCATCGTGCAATTTCTCTTGAGCTTCAGAAGCTCACAACAATGGGCTTCCCTTGAAAAAAATACGTTACCTTCTAGTAAGAACTGTGTGATGAAGGTCTTGGTGACCTTGGTAAGGCTTTATTTCACCCTCAACCATGCCAGCTTATTGGGTGACTTTGGGCCAGCCACTTTCTTTCAACCCACATTATCTCACGGGTTTCTTATTGCAGGAAAATTTAGGTGGCGAGAACAAGAGGTATACTTCCTTCAGTGTGGGATATAAACCAATTGCACATTGTCAATGTTAATGTGGCCTCTCCTCATACAATAACGATGAGACCAGAGATTATGAACTTAATTGTCGCCCCGGAAGTGAGTTTATCTCCTATTCTGTCCTAAAAGATTTTGCACAACCTGTCCAACTGTCCCCATCTATTTGTATTCATTTATTTTATTCATATCCATGTTTATATTTATATCTTGTACATGTTTGACAAACTAATAAATACAAATACAATAACTTTGTAACAGATGAGATGTAGAAGAAGTTCAGGTGACTTGGTTTATCCCTGTCCTTTGCATGGCACTTTGTGATAATACAATGCAAAAATATCATTATCCAAACCAAGCAGGTTGAGACCAGTAGCTTCTCTTTCGGCTGATGCACAGAATGAAGTTCAGCTGCTACTACAATTAACAAGGGAGGCCTGTTTAAAAAAAAAAAAGCCACATGCAAGTGGTCTGAAAAGAAGAGCAATGTGACCAGAGAGGTTCTCCTTTCAACCCTTAAAAAACAACTGCCTTCAAGATTTAAAGCAGAATTACAGAATTTCTAAAAGACTTATCTCTGGCCTTAGCTGTCATTGGTGAGTTAAATTTAACTTTAGTGAAAGGTTTAGGTGATAAAGATATGTAAGAGAAGTCTGTTTATGAAGAAAATGGATTGGGTTTAGGACAAAAATATATGGTTTTCATTTTGAACTTGCCCACATTTGCTTTGTCCTATCCCCATGCAGTTCTCAAGATGCGCAAGTTGCCTTTCATTTTCCTGTCCATTGTGAACTCATTACTGAGCTATCGCGAACCCATGGACAACATTCCTCCAGGCCCTCCTGTCCTCTACCATCCTCTGGAGTTCAATTAAGCTTATGCCAACTGCTTCAGTGACTCCATCCAGCCACCTCATTCTCTGTAGTCCCATTCTTCTTTTGCCCTCAATCTTTCCCAGCATTAGGCTCTTCTCCAATGAGTCCTTCTTTCATTTTCCTACTCCACCCCAATTTTTGGCACTGTTGGAAGAAATGTCCATTTAAGGCAGTGGTGGGTTCTGGATCCCGGTGCAACTGGTACGGTGCAACGGGGCTGGGTGTCTAGTACATGAGCGCGTACATGTGTACTTACTGCCCGTGACACTCTGTGATGCCTCTGCGATGCTCCAGCTGCTCGGCGGAGCGTCATGCAGGTGCCATATACTCAGTGTGTGGAAGCCCCGAATAGCTCAAAACAGGTAAGGAGTGCAGGTGGGTGGGTGGGCCCTCCGGAGCACCGTACCAGAACGGTACCTGGTGCTCCCAACAGGCATCGGTTCGCCCGTACCGGGGCATACCAGTCGTATTCCACCACTGAATTAAGGCTAGTCTCACCTTTGTTGGATCTTAGGTGTGGACATGTGCTTATGAATAGACCTAGCTATCTCTTTATCTCTTAAGTGCTGACATGTGCTTTGGGCTATTAAGGAGGGTGGGGGCTATTAAGAGTGAGTCTGCTTCCTGCCTAAAAAAACATGTTTCTCCATTTCTCAACCAGGGAAATATACTTTTCTGCCTTTTTAATAATTCCTAGAATATTTTATTCTTCTAGCAGAGGGGTGGATGCTAACTTCCTACAGCACCTATGGGTTAAATGAATATAACATTACAATATAGCTGAAATCCATCCTAGTCTGCCATACCTCAAAAACATCCCAGAAACCACCAACTATCGCTGTAGCACATAAACCAGCTAAATCCCTTCAAAACAGCCTAAATAAAACAAATCACCCAGCCGCCCCATCTGCAATGTACAGTCTAAGGATTGTATCAGCCACTGTATATAGACAAACAGGTAGACGATTAGCAGAGTGCATTCATGAACACCAGCTAGCAGTCAGAAGACATGGTGAAAACTCCTTAATTTCACAACGCATGGACAGACTTTAGCTTAGTTTCAACTGGGAAACTGTGAGCATCCTAGACCAAGTTAAATCTAAAAAAACACTAGAGAATTCCTGGAAACCTAACATTCAGACAAATCAGCCATAAACAGGTGCAAAGTGATGAACAATATCATTACATACTATTCAAAAGAGGTAATCAAAAAGGAAACAAAAAGACCAAAACACTTATTCACCAGCTATCAACACCTAGATGAGCAGAGATTAACAGCAAGATTAGCATTAGACCAACAAGCAAGCAATACTCCAATAAAGGAATTACATATTTCGACAAACAAGCTTGCAGTAAGTAACAGCCCAAAGAACCACAAAGACCATGCTCACCAATGCTGACAGGGCAAGCCACCAGTATATAAAATGAGAGCAAATGTCACTCTCTATGACCACTGATGAAGTTACTTAGTTTGGTAATAAAATGTCTACAAGAAAACAACCAAGCTTGGATGATATTGAAAATAGATAAGGGAATGCCAATATGTGGTTTTGTTTTAATTTTTGGAATGTTTGTTATAAAGGGACGTTAAAACAACTATAGTCATATGAAGGATGAGGTATGATGATAGCAATATATATTATGTGATGTAAAATATATAATTTGATATGAATCAGAGGTGATGACTGTGGAAGAGATGCACAAAAGTTCTTTGTAACCAATTGACACACTTTCAACAATTTGTAATGGAAGATGATTTTGTTTGTCTTCATTCAAAAAATTATATGTATATATATATATATATATATATATATATATATATATATATATATATATATATATATATATATATATATATATATATATATATATATATATATATATATATATATATATATATATATATATATATATATATATATAACAACCAAGCTCAGAGAGCACCAAGGACCCCCACTATCTTAGTCTGTCAGGCACCAGCCTAACTAATAAAAGTTATAATTTATAATTTAAACATCCTATTTATATTCCACCCAATTGGCTCAGCAAGCCACTCTCAGTTGCTGGCTACCTTTTGACTAGTGGTTCTCAGTATTTATTTTGTTGGGTAATTACTGACTTTATAACATGCTTTCCTATCAAAATTACATGGTTTGCCACTCCCTATTTTATCATCACAACCTTATATGAAGTAAAATAGATTAAGAGTTGACATTTATTTCATCAAATAGCAATAGCACTTAGACTTATATACCACTTCACAGTGCTTTACAGCCCTTTCTAAGCAGTTTACAGAGTCAGCCTATTTCCCCCAACAATCTGGGTCCTCATTTTACCCCCCTCGGAAGGATGGAAGGCTGAGTCAACCTTGAGCAGATGAGATTCAAACTGCCAAACTTCTGGCAGCCAGCAGTCAGCAGAAATAGCCTGCAGTACTGCATTCTAACCACTGCGCCCCCAAGGCTCTTGAACAGCATCTCATCAAATTACTTTATGCACACATAGCAATAATGATAGTGATTGGCCAAAGTCAATTTTACGGCTAATTGGAATTCTGAATTTGAATTTTGCTGATTGTAATCCAACATTCTACTACCTTTACTACTACATTTAAGTGGGTAGTTATCTTTTTGTTTGCACGTGCATACATGTGTTTTGTTTTTAGTTATCTTTTCCAAAGCTGATTGAGATTGCGATATAGCAACTGTAAAGCATTAGTCTGGATTTAATATGAAATATTACTGTGAG
Source organism: Natrix helvetica (assembly GCF_964273705.1). Taxonomy (NCBI): domain Eukaryota; kingdom Metazoa; phylum Chordata; class Lepidosauria; order Squamata; family Natricidae; genus Natrix; species Natrix helvetica. The sequence goes on from NC_138550.1 coordinate 21,300,992, forward strand.
GGAGCCAGTTTGTGTCCCTTACCATATAAATATGTGACCTCACCTGCAGCTACATTTTAAGAAGCACTGCTGTAGACTTGACAACCATAGATATGAATCTCTTAATACAGGAGAGTTCACTTGGATTAACTTTCATCTGGAAGATTCAGCAGCGGTCTGCCATCTATTATATATCCAAGTGGGAAGGCAGCCACGTCGGTGCAAAATTTGGAATGACATGTGTTATGAAGTTCTCAGAGTAAAGTCAAGCCTAGGATAGGAAGCAACTAAATTCATTTAATAAGGACCACATGACATGCATAACATATCCAGTTCCACAACATATGAAAGACTCTCAACACAGAGTTTTCCTGTTTTTAATTAAGATGTAAACTTTGACATCAAAGAAATGCAAAATCCCCAATTTGCTCAAACATAACTTTTATACCACTTAAAGGAATTTTACAAGTTGGAATAAATACTCTGGCTTCATGCATATTGGATTAATTGTGCAGTTTTAGGAATTTAGCTGGAGTCAGCCAATGGTAATTCCACCTCATGGCATTCCTCATTAGATATAGTTTAACATTTTTAAAAAAGCAACTCTGGTGTTTAGAAATAAAATATCAATGAAGCACTATACATGGCAAGCGATCGCTTTATATGAATTTAAATTAGTAGTGGACTGGGTGCAGAACTAATTTTTATTTGAATGAGAAATCAAAAACATTTATCATAACTATAGTTAATAAGTGGGCACAGAAAATTTACCTTGCCTCAAAATAACTTGAGAAGTCCAACCTCCTGCTATTTTTTGTGACAATAGTGAAATAAGTGTCATTTAATTTACAGTAACTCACAATTAATCTTTTTCCTCACATGTATTTAATGGACAACATCTGTTTTCTGCTGTGCCCTCTTATTTATTCATTAAATATGTATGCTGCCCAACTCCCAATGATTCTTTTTTTTTTAAAAAAAATCAAAACTTGGATGTGTTTTGGGGCATTAGGATCAGGAGGATAAATAGGACCCTGTAAAGGGTTAATTTATTGTTAATTGGGTTTTGTCCTTGGTTGCCAACATATGTTTTTTATATTCTCATTTATCTTGTATTGGGTTTCATGTGGTGGTAAGTGACCAGAATCACTATGTGAGATGGGGAGCCATGTAGATTAAATCAACCAATGAAATAATAAATCAACATTTTTCACCTTAAGGTAATAGATCTAGTGGCAGCTGCAAGGTATGTAAAATATGTTGTTCTTTGCCATCATTACATTGGAAGCAGAATCAGGTGATTAGTAATGGGTGGGATCAGAATAGAGCTCACTGGCCATTTTAGGATATGTGTTATGGTCTAACATCTTCCCTTTCAATCTCTGGACAGTCACATTCTCTCTCATGTTGTAGACATCTCCCTGAAGGACTGGGCTATCATAATTGTTATAGCTTCATTTCTGGTTACTGGTTTAGTGCAAGACAGAAATAGTAAAATAGTGGGACGATCCCCATGGCATCTAAGAAAGGAGGGAGGAATTTGACATTTCTTGCCCATGTAAGAAAAGAAAGGAAGCACAGATAAGTAAAAGTGGTTTGTGTTCCATTGCCTTCATGACTTTGATCTTTTTTTTTTTTTGAAAAAAAACACGCCATTTTATTCTGGTTCCATCAAAATGGGATGGAAATACAAAATATGTTCGAAAATACAATACTGCCTTCTGTCCACCCAAAAGCCAATAGAGATTGTGTGTGATTAAAAAGCAGATAATGTACATATTTCTGGGGAATAGAAGAAGCTAGAAAGGAGTATTGTGGAAAAAACTATCTGACTGTGGATTTCTGAGGAAAATATTTAATTAATTAATTACATTTATTTGCTACCCAACTTGCCACAATGCACTATTGCATAGAAAAGCATATTCAGGTTATTTAAAACAGAATTATATGCAAATAAAGGGACAATGATCCAGTTATCAAAGATGATTCTGAGCACTTGTCTTCTGTCCATCAGATTAGTAATAACATAAAAATCTCTTAATTCTTGAAAATGCTACAAATTTATCTTTTGTAGTGATTTACAATCTGTAAGTACCGGTAGTTAGGAACTGAATTGAAAATTTAAACAAGAATTTCTTCCCTATATATTGCATGTCACACAACAAGCAAACTCACATAATTAGATTCAAACTCAGTTTTTAAGAGGGAAATATCTGACATGAAGATAATATCAAGAAGCCATTTTAATATTTATAACTATTTTGATGTTAAGAATTGAACTGGACAAATCTTGAGTGAAGAACACCACAGAACTTAAAAACTGGTTTCTGAAGTTACTGTAATTATGGAATTATCAAAAACAGTAAAAGTGACTTTCCCATAGCTATTTGATATTTAAAATGATAGCAACAGATGTTTATTGCTAAATGGAATGATGTGAACTGAGGAACTGAAGTGTACGTTTGGTTTTACTGAAATGTTTTAAGTAATCACTTCAAAGCCTGTCAAATTCCTCTGTACATCTGTGTATCTTTCCTGAGAGATAAAGCAACTACACATTAGGTACACCTGGTTCGCAAAGACCTGTATGTAGGTATTTGTTGGCATAATAGATGTAATTACAGTGTGAGTAGACAGACACTTAATGTAAGCATTACTGAAAAATTAATGCTTAGGTAATTGGCTCTTTTCCACTATTATATGCCAGAGTAAAAAAAAAAAGAAGCAACAAGAAAGGCAAAATATTAGTACAGTGCCTTTGGCAATCTAATATTGAATTGTGAAATTTCCAGAAACACTATATACATAACTACTTTATCTATATAATTTTTTAAAATTGTTCAGTTGAAAAGAGTTAGCATATGTGCTGAAGAAAATTGCCTGATTAGTAGATAAAAAATATTGACACATAGAGGTTCTTCAAGAGAATACAGGCTGCTGGAGGCCAGGTGAATAACATGGTACATGGTTTGGCTTGTTGGTTCATGTAGCTCAGAGGTGTCAAACTCGTGGCCCACAGCTTGGACATGTCACATGCTGGCCCTGTCCCCACCCAGTTTAGTGAAGGGGTCAAAAGTACCAATACATCACGTGACACCTCCATGACACCACGAGTTTGACACCCCTGCTGTAGCTGGTCTGAAAATATATGAAGCATGTAGTCATACATGGAAAAAAATAAATTCACATGCCTTACTTATAGATTTCCAATAGGCATCCAGTAAGTGATTGTGGATACAAAATGCTAGGCTAATCTGATCCAACATGGTTCATTATATGCCCTTAAAATAATGAAACATGACTTCTATAAACTTTAGTATCAGCCATCCATGAAGTGTGGCTGTCTACAGAATATTTTTTTGGTGGAAAACATGGCTTTGTCTTTGGGACCTGTGAGAAGGTGCCCCTGAACTTCACAAAGCCCGGCACCAGATGGATAAGGAACCGTACTTTCTTGTCATGTGTCCTGACCAAACAGCCTCAAAGGTTACTCCTTGGCCATGTTGCTTCCACAGGTTCAATATAATACTCCTTCCCACAGATAAGGGTGATCTGCCATCTTGAGGAATTATGTAGTCATGGCTGCTGCTATAATTTTAGCAGCTGTGTAATTACCACCCTGAAGATAAGGTCAACAGTAAGATGATGTCTATTAAGGGCAGATCTATGGAGTCAAAAGTGTCAGATGGCTCTAGAATGGAGAGAAAAATAGGAAATGGTTGGTGATGTAGTAAGTTAACTTATTGTTTCCCCAGTTACCCCAATCTGGGTGCACTCCAAATGCAGCAATTTTAACCTTCGCTATCACCATTCTTGCTATTGCTGAAGTTCTGGGAGTTGAAGTTCATACATGAATGTCAATTATACACGCAGAATCAGCTTCTGTTACAACTCAAGGTATTTATTACAGTCCTAAATTCTTAACTCTAGTACCAGAAACATATTGTGGTACAAATTTTTTAGGGAATGAAAACACAAAAGCTTATTTTTCAGATAATCCAGGGAGACAGAACACTAGTTCAAAAATAATCCACAAGTAGTCAGGATTCAATCCAAAAGTCCTCCAGGGAATCCCAAGCAGATGAGATGGTTAGAATAACAGAGTTGGAAGGGAGTTAGCAGGCAGTAGAACATTGAAAGCCATAAAAAGCCAGTCATTGTACAGGTTTCTAACTATAACTCTTCCTGCTAACTTAACTGCTTGCTAAATCACATTTCTTTGCTCTGTGATTCATAATTTGAGTAGCTCAGTTTCTGGATTAGAAAATTTAGCTCACAGCTGTGGTTGTTCAGCTGTGAAGAACCATATCTGAATGTTCTTCAGATCATTCTCCTGGCAAAGACTGAAGTGAGATTTTATTGGTCAAGTTCCTCAGTTCAGTTTCTGAATCTGAAGACTCAGGTTGATCCCTAACACCTGTTTGGTAAGGGTGAATTGCACCATAAATGTAAAGATGAGAAATATAAGGCCTTTGTTTCTTACCATTGAATGCCATATACTCTGTTATAGTGCATTACTTTTCAGAAGGGTTCATGAACCATATCAGTGGTGGTTTGCAGGCGGTACGCCCTGGTACGGGCATACCGGTGCCTGCCTGGAGCACCGGGTACTGTTCCGGCATGGTGCTCCAGCCCGCCCATTGTCCTTACCTGTCTTTAAACTCTTCGGCGCTTCTGCGCACCGCACATACAACGCCTGCGCGATGCTCCGCCGAGCAGCTGGAATGTCGCGGAGGCATTGCTGGAGAGTAGGATGCATGGTGCGCTGCACACATTCATGTGGAGAATGCCGGGCCCCGGAATCCACCACTGAACCATACATACATATATGTGAAGGTTGTAAAAAAGTAAAATCATACACCATAGAAAAACATTTTAGCATATCACTTTCTCAGCCACAGTCTGCTAAAGTAATTGTAGCACTTTGGAAAAAAGATTAAAAGATTGAGGCAGGAAAAACTGGCACTGGCTAAGGAAGGAATAGATAAGGTGTGATGGAAATAAAAACAGCAACAACCATCCTTAAAGTGAATATAATTTTAATCATTTTTATTGCATTAACTCCAAATGAAAACTCTTAGCAATCTAGTTGGGGTTTATTACTCTGGGGACATGGATAGCTGATTATTTCTTTGAGTTTGACCTAGTATTTTATATTACATTTAAGGTGATTATGTAAGTGCCTGTCTGTTAATGCTGAGGCAAAAATTAAAATGTTTTGTCTAGCACATTGCCCAGAATTCTTCAAGAAAAATAACATTAGGAATTGTTCTCTATAAGAGTATATGTAGGGAGTGTCAATAGTTAATAACTGCAAATGGTACCTTGAAGATATTTTTTTGTTTTAATTTTGCTTTATTGCTGCAGTATGATGGAGAGTTTGTTCTATCATCTATTGGAACATGCAGAGTGTATGTGTGTGTCCATAATTAGCAAGTTATCAGTGGCAGAAACTTTGAATTTGCAAATAACTCACATGCTTAAGAACTGCTTCATAAGCCCAAAATGTGCAGGCAAATAGGCACATTTAGGGAAATATTCATTTTGTGTTTGGTTAAATCAATACTTCAGGAAAGTGTTAATTAGAAAAAGTGGAATGGATTATTTGTTTCAATATTGTTTTTGGAAGATTGGGAAAATATAGAATACATATATAATTCCATTTTTAATCCCTATTTTATGCAATATACAATCTTGGGGAAAAAGCTGGTATTAAAAACTCCAGTGGTTATGGAGTCTCAGACACTACTTCTCTATTATTGTGCAAAAGTTGTAAGCATGGAAAACCAGCAAGAAGGTTGAACTTGTGAATACATGATCCAGCTTTACATCCCAGCTTTTTTTTTGGGGGGGGGGGATCCAACAAGTAAGTCCAACTAAACAAAAACTGAAGGAGGTTTTGAAGTGGAACAAAAGTGGTAGTTCTGATGCACTATTAAAAAAGGTGCATTTCCCTAGAATAGTCCCCAACAAAAATTGTGTAAGGTAACATGAAATTATATACAAGAATTTAGGATTGTATCTATTGATCCCTTTGGATGACTAGCAAGTGGATTCTGTTGGAAATCAATAAAACATGTTTCCACTTAATGTACTGTATTATGGTTGGGTTATTGCTGAAGTAAAATTGGAAAGCTTAATGAAGTTTCAGAACATTTTAAGTGCTCCAGATTCATTATCATACATTTGTAGCCTTCTGACATCAGATCAAGAAGTCATCCGTCATTACAATCTAACTTATTGCTTCCATGATTTGTAGGAAGCGATAAAACATTTTAAGGCCAAATATATACATGATTTCAGCATACAATAACATGTTAGACAGCAGATACTGGGGTAGTCTTGCAACAAATGCATTAAAAATATTGCTTTTCCATATCAAATTGACATTATTTAGTACTTTGGCAGGCTTTGTTAAAAAAATGCTTAGATGTTCTTCATCACAGATTATGGTTTTCTTTTCATATAAGGTATTAAAGATTTACTTATTTTTGCATACATAATCCAGATGTAGTAAAAGTGTCCAGATCTTTAGAAGAGAATGTGAAAAATAATTTCAAAGTTTTGGAACCATTACATTTTGCCAGAAGTGAAGAGCAATTGTGGCATCTGGAACCTATTCTGAACCCCTTGCCTCTCAGCCATTCTTTCGTTCAGAATTGTTAATCTATTCTACTCCCATAAATTATCCATGCATACATTGCATCTTACATATTTTCTCTTGGCAACCTAAGTGAAGGCTGAGCAAAACAAAATTCAACCAGTCATTCTTAGAAAGACTTGGATAGGTCATGACTTTGTGACTGCCTACTTTTAACATTTCAAAACAATGCTCAGTGGTAATGGTACCAACTTTTTCATGTGTTACAGTTCTCCAGATATTGAAAATAGATCAAAGTTTATATTATATTATATATCTATTTCTTTTAGAATAGGTAGTGGGTAGTAATAAGTTTATTTTTCTAACCGTTTTGTCCTGAAAAGAAGTTCTAGCTCTACTTCTAGTTTGGGTCCATCCTTCATCTCTAGGGTTAAAGATAGCTTTCTTTTATGTATAAGTCCTGGTCACATAATAAATATTTCAGAAAATTGAATTTAAGATAATTTAAGATAAAGTTCCTCTTCAGTCAAGTTTGGCGTCTGGTGACAGAATATACTAGTACATTAGAACAGTGTTTCCCAACCTTGGCAACTTGAAGATGTCTAGACTTCAACTCCCAGAATTCCCCAGCCAGCGAATGCTGGCTGGGGAATTCTGGGAGTTGAAGTCCAGACATCTTCAAGTTGCCAAGGTTGGGAAACACTGCATTAGAAGACAATATTTAGGTCATAGTTGAACTGCGGAGTGCTTGGTGCCCTCTGAGCATGGTTGTTTGCTTGGAGATGTTTCATTATCCAACTAGGTAACATCATCAATGCAGAAGCTACCTAATGAAATGAACTAGTTTAGTGAGCACCAAGTTCTTTACTGTATATTTGACCATGTTACTTTTTTTGGCAAACATATATAAGTGGTTTGTCTGTTACTGCCTAGACTCACTCTGTGTGGGAGATGGGTAATTTCTAAATGTAATGAATAAAAAAAATAACTTCTGGGATTCCCCCCCCCCCCCCAACTTCTAATCTACCATACTGGGATTCCCTTCTTTCCTCCAAATACTAAACAGACTGGACCTTTTTAACATCAGCCAAGATGGGCTAGGTACTGCTATCTAGTGTGACAAAAATGTTAACTAGATGTTTAAATGTTCCTATGCCCAAGGTTTCATGTGATGATTATTGTAGATTGATCAAAAGGTTTCATCCAATTCAAAGTTATTATTATTGAAAATATGCCACTGTGATCAAAATCTAAATTGACAGCTCATTGTCTTAACCTTCCTGAATTCCTTTCTCTTCCATATTGAGCAGTTCCATATCTTAAATTCAGATCTTTAGAATGCATTGAAAAATTAAAATCCTTAGTCCATAGATTATTATAGTGTTAAGAAGTTAGACTAGCAGGAATTGTGGAGCCTGGGAGAAGTTAAATGAATTTATCTAAAACATAGCTATAACTGTTAATATATAAGACCATCTTATAATCAAATTTGAGTGGATGATTTAAAATGAATTTAAAATAATAAATAATCAAGAAACTGTCAATGAAGAAACTACATTTCCACCAAAACTGTCATATATCTCTATTTCTATCTGTACAATCTCTCTCTCTCTCTCTCTCTCTCTCTCTCTCTCTCTCTCTCTCTCTCTCTCTCTCTCTCTCTCTCTCTCTCTCTCTCTCTTTCTCTCTCTCTCTCTCCCTCCCCTTCAAAACCCAGAGATTCAGGCAATCTCATTTATTTTAGGCTCCATATCCTGTCAAAGGTGTATAAATTCTTTAAGAGACAACTTGTCATGAAGGAGCACTGTGGTGATTCTCAGAAGCTTTTCTGCCTGATAAAATATGATTGAATTATTTGTCAGATGAATTGCTCAGCATGTATTCTCAGGTTCTTGGTTTTAGATGTTCAGGCTACAGTAATTTCATTGAGTCTTGATCTTGACATCTGGAACTTGGTTGTCCTCTTCATGTATTTGTGCCATAAACTACCATGTCCCCCCCCCCCCCCAATAAAACCTTCCTGGATCATAAGCCCAATCAGGCTTTTGAGCGCATGCGCTAAAATAAGCTCTCCCCTGAAAATAAGCTCTCCCCCCAAAAATTGCAACACCTCAGCAGCCATGAGGTGACCACGCTCGCCACCTCCTGCACCTCAAAAATAATAAGACCTCCCCCAAAATAAGGCCAAGTGCTTATTTCAGGGGTCAAAAGAAAATAAGACCTTATCTTATTTTGGGGAAACACATTAGCTCCTTGTACCAATTAACTCATTGTTGTTTATGTTGAAGCCATGACACCAATCTTTTATGAATTTCTTACATTCCTTTTAACACCATTGCCCACCATGACAATAAGACATTAAACCAAATCTAACCTTCAAGATTTCAATGCAAAATCTACCTCGGCTAAAACATTAGTGAAGGCTCACCCTAATTCATCTAATGCAAATTTAACATGTGCTCATAAATAGATGCAATAAATATGAAAAATGGCCCACTTTATAATAATAATAATAATAATAATAAGTTTGAATTTATTAGCCGCTCCCTTTCCAAGTAGGACTCGGGGCGGCGTACAATGGAGCATATAAAACATAGAGGATGTATGCTTTCAATGTGTGCTTCTGTATTACTTCAGTGGGAATAGAAATATGATTTATTATGTTACTATAGGTTGTATCAATATAAAATTGTTAAAACGGTTAACATAAGACAAATGTAGAAAATAATTTATATTAGAGAAAGAAACCAATATTAAATTTGTATGATGCCAGAAACCAAGCCATTTAATGTGGAAACTCTTCAAAGACTGGGGGCAAATAGTGAACTTTCAATTTATTTTAAATTACGGGGAATTTATAAGATGCAAAGAAAAGCAGTTAGAGGAAAAAGAGAAAGAGATAGACCCCCCCCCCCCGGTTTCTCTAACCCTTCCCTACTTTTTTGTATTTTATACTTGTTTTGGAATTTTAATAAAATTTGAAGAAAAACCCCTCAGGAAATTTATTAATAAAGACAAGTTAGGGACAGATCTTCCTTTTACAGAAACTGAGGTGAGGAATTCTAACATGGTCGGGAAAATGGCCCCCCAAATAAGGAACGATCACTTAATGATAGCAAAATATATTGGACATTGTAGTTTGGACACTTTGACAACGGTGTTTCTCAACGTTAACAACTTTAACATACGTGTGGACTTCAACTCCCAGAATTCTCCAGCCACCAAGTTGGCTGGGAAAGCCCCAGCAACTTGATGTCCCCACATCTTAAAGTTTCCCAAGTTTGAGAAACACTGTTTTAGAGGATTACCCTATTCCTGAGCTACAGATTGTTTTCTTATGCGAAACAACATCTCCCAGCTTATTCCATATAAATTCTGGGGACTCACAGCATCATCATTCAGTCTTGTTTCAAATGTAGCTGTTTCAGAGAAATATGGAGGCTGAGCTAGTTGTTAAAATATTTGTAAAAAGGTGGCATTTTTGTCACTCCTGTTTCACTGGCATCTTCCTCTGCTTTCAGCACCTCCTCTCTTTCTCCCCCAGTATTGCTAAAAGTGAAAAAGAAATATCTAACTATGAGGTCGTTAAGTGTAAAAAACAATTTGATGGCACATAATCAATCAATTGCTAAAAATAATCCTCTCACATGCTTATCCTGTAGGAATATGGTGGCATTGGCGGTGATCCTTGAATAACTTGGTAATACATGCTATGCCTAGAATCGTGATGGCGAACCTATTTCACGCATGCCACAAATGGCATGCCTAGCCATATCTGCCGGAATGGCAGCCCTCAGCCCTGGCGTGCATGCGCATACCGGCCAGCTGATTTTCAGCCTTCCGGAGGGCCGGGGGAGGCTGTATTCACCCTCTTCAGGCTTCAGGAAAGCCTCCGGAGCCTGGGTAGGGTGAAAAACAGGCCCAATGGGCCAACCGGAAGTTTGTTCCTGAACCTCCGGTTGGGCCATTGGGCCGTTTTTCGCCCTCCCTAGGCTTCAGGAAGCTTCCGGAGCCTGGGGTGAGCTGGGGAAGGTGAAAAACAGGCCTAACAGGTCAACCAGAAGTTTGGGAATGAGCGGGAGTGGTGGTGGTGGTGTCACGCTCACATGCGCAGGTGGGTGGGCATGTGTGAGCGCACGATAGTGCGCACGCAATTTTGGCACACCTTTAGAAAAAGGTTAGCCATCACTGGCCTAATGCTTGGCCTCCATCAGTCCTCAGCTCCCTGCCAAATTCTGAATATCTGTTGCCCATCTGGAATATGGGTTCTTTGAGAAGAGTAACTATCAGCTCTCAGGAAAACGCTGTAGAGAGGAAGGGAAACCACGACACACTGTTGTTCAGATCTACAAAAGAAGAAAAAAAGATTGTTTAATGGGTTCTTGGTGCGATTACTTACACATAACTTTACTCTCCACTGCTCTCTAAACATAGATAATCACCATGGCAACTCCTGTATTTCAAGTCGCTTCCATTTGGGCTCACACCTTTCTTAAAGAAGTCCAAAGCCCAGCAGTGTGAGCTTACTCTTGTAAATCATTTTTGAGTGGGCTTTTTTATTATTTATTGTTAGATCACTGTCAGAATTTAACAGAGAATGGAAAAAAGGGGGGATTCTTTTTTTCCTGCTCCTCAGAAAAATATTTTTAGATGTTTAGGCATATTTATTTGACACCTTTTAAAACAAACAAACAAAAAAAACCATTGGATGCAATTTCTAACTTGGGGACAAAATAACTGCTGTTTCCCTAATGCATGCTACAAATTCCTCAGAGAGAGAGGAAAAATATTGAGAACAGCCTGGTTTACTTACACTACACAATTAGGTGGGTCATGGAGGAAGGGCTTTGTTGTGTATTATAAAACCCAATTGATTGCCACTGAATTAACCCTGAAGGGTTCCTCCTTCAGAGGTGGTATTCAGCAGGTTCTGACCAGTTCTGGAGAACAGGTAGCAGAAATTTTGAGTGGTTCCGAGAATCGGTAAATGCTACCTTTGACTGGCCCCCTCCCCATCTATGCTCTGCCTCCTGAGTCCCAGCTGATCGGAAGGAAATTGGAATTTTGCAGGAACCTTCCCCTGGAGTGGGGAAGGAATGGGGATTTTACTGTATCCTTCCCCTGCCACGCCCACCAAGCCACGCCCACAGAACCAGTAGTAAAAAATTTTGAATCCCACCACTGATTCCCCCCTGGGGATGGGACTAAACCAACCCCTCCTGGTCCATTTATTTCCCCCCTCTATTCAAACTACATAGATTATGTTGAAATTCTTACTGGATTAGTTCGAGATCCAGGATAAAGCAGAATGCCTCCAGACCAGCCATATTGAGTGTGGCCATTTTGACCCAACTCTAGAGTGAATAAAAGGGTGTAGAAATAATAACAGCAATGTTATATTTATGTTATATAGATAAATTATAACAAATTATAGTTAAAAGAGTTTTTAAAATGTGTGTAACAAGCTACCATTGGTTGAGAAACCAAAATTATTGTTGCTATTAATGCTATTGTGTGGTGATTCTCTTTCTCCTCTCCCTTGATTCTAATGATGCATAAACAACAATCCTGACTATTTATTTATTTATTTAACAAATTGATATGGCTTCCCATCTCTGAGAAAGAAATCTGTGAGATGAACAAAGATAACAAATAAATGAAAGTTTATTGTCCAATATGGTTATTCTGAGTTTGTATGAATTAAACTGCCATAAGATTGATAATGGATAGCTCTGAAACAGAGAATGAGGGGGCACTGAGAGATTTGATGTCACTTTAGATAAGATCCCCCAAAGCATCTTAAAGATGCATCATACATTGTTCTGTGTCGACCACAAACTTTGAGAAGACTTGAGAATATCACGGATATCCAATAAAATAAACAAATGGATCATTAACTAAATTCTCACGCAATTAGAAATGACTAGGCTCCCTCTATTAAAACAGAGAAGAATTAAAGTTTCTTACTCAGATACGGTACCGAAATCAAACCTGTTTGATATTACCCAATTATAATCAAGAATGTGGGAAAAGCAGAATTTCTCTGTCAAGAATCTTGCTCTCTATATAAGTGATCTGCACAGTTTGAATCCCAGGTTTTTATACCCCACTTTTCCAAATCAATGGCTGTGTGGTTACCGTGCCCAGGCCAGGCCTTGAAGGTTTCTGCCTATATTTGACTTAATTGAACTCCTGGAGTTACCTGAATTAGTCTGCACAGTGGTTAGAATGCAGTATTGCAGGCTAATTCACGACTCACTGTCATGAGTTCGATTCTGACCGGCTCAAGGTTGATTCAACCTTCCATCATTCCAAGGTTGGTAAAATGGGGACCCAGATTGTTGGGGGCAACATGCTGACTCTGTAAATCACTTAGAGAGGGCTGTGAAAGCATTATGAAGCGTATATAAGTCTAAGTGCTATTGCTATTGCTTGATTATGTGCCAATTGTGCCATCAAGTCAGTGCTAACTCTTAACAATCACAGATAGATCTTCTATATCATAACCTGTCCCTAAGTCAGTCTTTCAGGTTTCGTGCCCTCGTCACCACTGGAACTGAATCCATGAATTTGTGATGGATGGAAAAGATAATCCTCGTTTCTTTCCTTCTATCTTTGCTAACATTAGACCTTCTCCAGTAAGTTAGATATTTGCCTAATGATCGCATGATATTTCTTTTTAACAATTAATCAGTGGAACACCTTGCCTCCATAAGTTGTGAATGCTCCAACACTGGCAGTTTTGAAGAAGATGTTGGATAACCATTTGTCTGAAGTGGTGTACGGTTTCCTGCCTAAGCAAGAATTGAACTAGAAGACTTCCAAAGTCCCTTCCAATTCTATTCTATTCTATTCTATTCTATTCTATTCTATTCTATTCTACTCTACTCTACTCTACTCTACTCTACTCTACTCTACTCTACTCTACTCTACTCTACTCTACTCTACTCTACTCTACTCTACTCCACTCCACTGCACTCCACTCCACTCCACTCCACTCTATTCTCCCATGATAGACTCCATATACCAACATTTTTCTCATCAAAACTCATCAAAACTCAGAACTCTTTTCGACTTTCCTCAATAGGAAATCAGTTTATTGTAGTTGTGTAGATCTGTGGTTGGGTAGGTATGTAAATACAGGACAGGTAGTTCTTGACTTATGATCAGTCGTTTAGAGACTGAAGCAGTGGTGGGTTCCTAACAGTTTGGACCATTTCGGCCGACTAGGTATTGGTTTGGTCGGCATGGGGTCACTGGAACCAGCAGCGACCCAAGCCTGCCATGCCCCTGAACTGGTTCTCCGGGCAGTGCCTACGGCACCACCATCTTATTTTTTGCTTCTGCGCATGCACAGAGCAATTTTTATTGCGTGTGCAGCGCCTATCAAGCACATGCGTGTGCGGCCATGAGCAAACCGGCAGTAGCGACTGCTGGAACCCACCTCTGGTTTGAAGTTATGATGGACCTGTAGCAGAATACTTACAACCTGGTTTCAAAGTTCTCATGTCCCCACTCCCTGGTCATATGACCACATTTCAGGCTCTCAGCAGCTAGCCAACCTTTATGGCCATTGCAGCTTCCTGCAGTCCCATGACTGCATTTTACAACAGTTTTGTGAGAGACCCAGCATTTTTGGCAATACTGGCCCATAGCAAACCATTGGTTTTCTTAATCACCATGATTTTCACTTAACAACCAGCACAAAAAAGTTGTTTTATGGCCATCACAAGTTGCAACCGTTATGGGCAGGCTCCATTAAAGACTATCTGTAGTATATAGGAGACCTAATCCACCATTAGCAGTAGCCCTTTCAACTTGCTCTCTGACATCACCTTCTGGTCAAAAAGGGTACCACTAGCTTGCCCTATTATGACATTCAAAACTAGGGCATATAGAGTGAACAAGTGTTGCAGACTGCCTAATTTTTTACAAGAATATGCTTCTATTATGTTATTTATATTCTAAGATGTACTGGATCTGATTGTTGAGGAATTTGCTGAAAATGATATTAGAAATAATTGCATTCCTTCTAATGATAGTAACTTGTGTTAGCTTCAAATGTAGTTTCCCATCTTTTTTTAGTGTCAAACTACTATGCATGCAGATGTTTGTGGATGTTACAACAAAATTCATCACTGTAATTTAAATGCAGGATGCAGGAACTAAATAAAAAATATTTCCCTCACCCCACCTCTTTCTTCTAAACAGAGAATAGTTGGTTAGATATGTCAGAAAAGGAAAAGGAAAAATAAGGCAGACAAAAGAAATGGATTTGTGTCTTGGATAAAACATGCTTATGTTTTCCTTCAGATTAGAGATTTTAATCTCTTTGTTTACAGTTCAGAAATCTTTCTCCAATTTATTCTTGCAGCTTCAGTGATATATTATCAAAGATCTGAGAACTTTTAAGGCAAGATGGCAGGGCAGAATTACTCAAGAATAAATATATCCCCTCTTATTAAGTTGAAATCTATGATCTATGAGGGAGATCCACGTGTTTCATATATTCTGTTTTAGTAATTAATACAGCACTTCCAAATTAATATAAGCAATATATTTTATTGAATTAAGATAGATTCTTTCAGAGCATATACAGACATTCCTTTCTTTGTCTCCAAAAATCCACACTGGCTGAGTTTATCACATAAAACTGGTTTGTTTAAATATAGCTTGTTGAAGAAGCCATAGTGGCCTCATTCACATTTCAAACTAAGCTATAAACTACGTCTTACAAACCGCACTCCCACCGTGCATTCATGCATCTTGCTAAGATACAATTGAAACCAGATTATCGGTTAGCATGATAGAAGCCATGCTGGTCATTCCACCAGGGACCATATGATTGATTGAATTCCTTTCTACAAGGACAAAAGGGTGTGTGTGTCTGATTAAAGGTAAAGTTTCCCCTTCCACATATGTGCTACTTGTTCTCGATTCTAGGGGCCAGTGCTCATCTCCGTTTCAAAGCTGAAGAGCCAGCGCTGTCCGAAAACATTTTCCATGGTCATGTGGCCAGCATGACTCAATGCTGAAGGTGCACGGAGCGCTGTTACCTTCCCACCAAAGGTGGTCCCTATTTTTCTACTTGCATTTTTTATGTGCTTTCGAACTGCTAGGTTGGCTGAAGCTGGGACAAGTAACGGGAGCTCATCCCGTAACGTGGCGCTAGGGATTCGAATCACTGACATGCCAACCTTCTGATCGACAAGCTCAGCGTCTTAGCCACTGAGCCACTGTGTCCCTTGTGTATCTGATTAGAGACAGACAAATTCAATCCTGCACGCCATCTCTTAGCTCCCACATAAAACCTTGGGACCATAAGGTCCAATATTTTCCCGGACATTAGACGTTTCCACCACATTACCTTCTAATATATGCTAACCACCCCAGCTAGTGTAAATTTCTTTTGTCCATTCCTTTACCTTTAGCATCAGAAAAATTATCCTCCCCCCAAAAAAAAATCAAAGCAAAAGGAAAACAAAGTAAGGCTAGGAGGATGTTCCTTGATTATTTGGAGTCTCCAAAGTTGGGGATTCCCACAGAATGAAGTAGGCTGCTCTGCCCCTATGTCTTATAACACCAAAGGAGCAGATATCAGTGGGCAACTATTTGGACTACTATAATTTGGAACACTTCAGTTGCTGCTTACCAGATATGATGCAATTCAAAGTGCAAGACAACAACCAGCTTTAGTTTCACCTCTAAATCCTGGATCCTACAAGGGTGAGTCAGTAAGACATGAAGTTTGCTTTGGATGACACATTATAAATAAGTTGCATGACGTGGGTCTAGTCATGGATATCCTTCTACATTAAGTCTCACTTAAGCCATTGTTCTACCACTTAGCACCTTGCCTTACAGCTTCTGTATCCATTTGGATTAGCTCCTTAGTCCTCTTTCTTTCCAACCGAAACATCAGCCAAGGACTTGAAGCTATATTTTCTCTCATTCCGTCTCTAACTCTGTTGTTTATGACCCTCACCACTCCCTCCCTTGTTCCTTTATCTCCTCCATCGCTGAAATATTGATTGTAAATTCCTTGGGGAAAGGAATTCCTATCTTTCCTTATCGGGTTATTCTGTAAAGCAGGACTGGTGAATTGTTTCAAGATTGTAAGTCCATACCGAAAGCTGCATAAATGAATATGAATAATAATCATAACAAAGATGACTAAATGAATGAAGTCACAAATTGCTCATTCTTGGTGTGACTTTCTGAACAGTGGGAAATATTAATACCGGTAGAGTAGTGGTGGGATTCAAACTTTTACTAGTGGTTCTGTGGGCGTGGCTTAGTGGGCATGGCTTGGTGGGTGTGGCAGGGGAAGGATACTGTAAAATCTCTTTTCCCACCCCACTCCAGGGGAAGGATACTGCAAAATCCCCATTCCCTCCCAATCAGCTAGGACTTAGGAGGCAGAGAATAGATGGGGGCAGGGCCAGTCAGAGGTGGTATTTAGCGGTTCTCCGAACTACTTAAAATTTCCTCTACCGATTCTGTAGAACTGGTCAGAATCTGCTGAATACCACCTCTGCGGTAGAGACAGGGATCCATTTTTCTAGAATAAAAATTGGCAGAATTTTATTTGGCCTGCATCTTTTAAACGAATTGATGCAATAGAACTTTCTAAATTAACATGCAGACCAAAACAATTTTCTTTCAGATTGTGTATGTCTCTAAATTGCTTTTGAAAGAGTTCTCTACCTCCCCCCCCCCACCCCAATAATTACAAAATGCAGTAGAACCTCTGCTGACCATGGCCAAATTGGGTTCTGACCAAAACATTCACAATTTTTCCCCCTCCGCCGATTTCCTCTTCCACACCATTTTTTTTTGTAAGCACTATATTTCCAAAATTTGGTCATGACCAAATCGGTTTGTGAGCAATGTTATGGAACGAATTATAGTTGTGACCAGAGGTTCTACTGTGTGTATGTTTTGAAGACGAATATGAAAATATAAAAGTAAATTTTCATACCATTTCCTTTAATTTCTATATAAACTAAAAATGGGTTGGATTAGATTTGGGATTAATTGGTAATAGATCAGGAGTAAGCACAACTGAATGCAATGGGATATTTAATTGACCACACAACAATGGAATATGTAGTGAAATATTTTCATACGGCTAACTATTATATATTATAATAACTGCAATCAGCTCTCTGGAGTCTGTACTGATCCATTTTTTTCTTGAATAGCTTTGGTTTATTTAAGGTTAAATATAAAACACCTTGTAGGGGAGATGACGGCATAAAAATTAAACAAACAAGCAAACAAATAATACAGTAGCACTTAAACACATATATTGCTTCGTAGCGTATATTGTCTCCAACAATCTGGATCCTCATTTTACCAACCTTAGAAGGATGGAAGGCTGAGTCAACTTTGAGCTGGTCAGGATCGAACTCCTGGCAGTGAGCAGAGTTAGGCTGCAATACTGCATTCTAATCATTGCGCCACCATGGCTCTTAAATAAACTTGCTTCCAGATCCACCTGAAGTGCATCTATTTGGTCTATAAATCCTAAATGTCTAGTTTAATGAAAAGAAGGACTAGGGGAAACATGATAGCAGCGTTCCAATATCTCAGGGGCTGCCACAAAGAAGAAAGCATCAAGCTATTCTCCAAAGCACCTGAGGGTAGGAAAAAGAAGCAATGGGTGGAAACTAATCAAGGAGGGAAGCAACTTAGAACTAAGGAGAAATTTCCTGACAGTTGTGAATGCTCCAACACTGGAAGTTTTAAAGAAGATGTTGGAAGTGGTGTAGGTTTCCTGCCTAAGCAGGCGTTGGACTAGAAGACCTCCAAGGTCCCTTCCAACTCTGTTATTCTATTCTATTCTATTCTATTCTATTCTATTCTATTCTATTCTATTCTATTCTATTCTATATAATAAGAAATCAGCTGAAACAAGCAAAGACATTTTCTCTCCCTATATGTATGCCCCCTTTTTAAATCAGGTCTTGGCTGGCTAGCACTGCAAAATAATCTTCCCAGAGGTAGTTCCTAGTTATGAAATGTTCTCTCCAGTGGGATTTACTTATGCACCGTATAATGATGCTTTTGGTACTAAAAGAAGACTTCCCTGCAGGTTGTTAGCCTTAGAAATACAATACAATACAATAGTAGAGTTGGAAGGGACCTTGGAGGTCTTCTAGTCCAACCCCCTGCCTAGGCAGGAAACCCTATACCGTTTCAGACAAATAGCTATCCAACATCTTCTTAAAGACTTCCAGTGTTGGGGCATTCACAACTTCTGGAGGCAAGCTGTTCCACTGATTAATTGTTCTCACTGTCAGGAAATTTCTCCTCAGTTCTAAGTTGCTTCTCTCCTTGATTAGTTTCCACCCATTGCTTCTTGTTCTACCCTCAGGTGCTTTGGAGAATAGTTTGACTCCCTCTTCTTTGTGGCAACCTCTGAGATATTGGAATAATGCTATCATGTCTCCCCTAGTCCTTCTTTCTCTTAAGCTAAACATACCCAGTTCCTGCAACCGTTCTTCATATGTTTTAGTCTCCAGTCCCCTAATCATCTTTGTTGCTCTTCTCTGCACTCTTTCTAGAGTCTCCACATCTTTTTTACATCGTGGCGACCAGAACTGAATGCAGTATTCCAAGTGTGGCCTTACCAAGGCATTATAAAGTGGTATTAACACTTCACGTGATCTTGATTCTATCCCTCTGTTGATGCAGCCTAGAACTGTGTTGGCTTTTTTGGCAGCTGCTGCACACTGCTGGCTCATATTTAAATGGTTGTCCACTAGGACTCCAAGATCCCTTTCACAGTTACTACTACTGAGTAAGGTATCACCTATACTGTACCTGTGCATTCCGTTTTTGTTGCCTAAATGTAGAACCTTACTCTTTTCACCATTGAATTTCATTTTATTAGATAGTGCCCAATGTTCAAGTTTGTCAAGATCCTTCTGTATCTTAAGCCTATCTTCTGGAGTGTTGGCTATTCCTGCCAGCTTGGTATCATCTGCAAATTTGATGAGTTCCCCATTTATTCCCTCATCCAAATCATTGATGAAGATGTTGAAGAGTACTGGGCCTAAAACAGAGCCTTGGGGTACTCCACTGCATACTTCCCTCAATGTAGATGCAGTTCCATTGAGAACTACACGTTGAGTGCGGTTGGTCAGCCAGTTACCAATCCATCTGGTGGTGATGCTGTCTAACCCACATTCTTCTACTTTATCTAGTAGTAGGTTATGGTCTACCTTATCAAAAGCCTTACTGAAGTCCAAGTAAACTATATCAACGGCATTCCTCTGGTCCACTAATTTTGTCACATTATCAAAGAATGCAATAAGATTAGTCTGGCATGATCTGTTTTTGACAAATCCATGTTGGCTTTTGGCTATTTTCTCAACCAGTGTGATGTCTGGTGTATTATGCGCCAGTATTTTATCCGTTTGTATGCAAAAATAATTGACTAGTTTTTTTTGTCATGTGCAAATCCTAATTTATTTATATTCTTTTCACTTGGTTTACGCTGCTGTTAATATAGAGATTTTTATCATCTTGATTTTTTAATCAAGCTGTTCAGAGAGCTGAGGTTACTGCTCAGTATGAATGTTGTAAAACAAATACCATATGGTGTGTCACAAATGTACAGTTACAGTGCTTAGTCAGTTGCTCTCACAAATTCATGA